>NC_135232.1:612263454-612579954 GCF_051348905.1 Ranitomeya variabilis
GTTTTCCTAAAGTGATGTCATTCTTCAACAAAAAAAACACACAAATTGTGTCTAGACACTAGATAAAGACCACCAATGGCTAGAAGAGGGTGGGTGTAATGTCATTGTGTATATATACCTTGGCATAGATGAATTCCTCCCATTTTGCTTGTGTTTACAGCATCATGATGGAGCGTCCCATGGCGAGTATCTACATGGATATGGAGATGGATTTTGCCTTGGCTAATGCCTATGCTATCACCTGTTATCATCAAAGGAAAAGGGATAAACGGAGAAGGAGTCATCGGCACTTTTGGCTACACCCTATCGTGGAAGTCCGGGAGAGCCGTGGAGCCTACCATTGCTTGTTTGGCGAGCTTAATGACAACCTGGAAAAATATTTTGAATATACCAGGATGTCTCGAGCCAGCTTCTGCTATCTTCTGCGTCTTGTGGAAGGAGCCATTACCAGGCAGGACACGCAGCTCCGGAGATCAATTTCCGCAGAGGAACGGCTGCTGGTGACTCTACGGTACGTAGCTCTTTGAATGACTGTGATATGTTCTTCCCTTTTTTTTTTTTTATGTTTTTTTGGAATTTGTTTTGGGTTTGGTATGGTCAATGTAATTTTATAAATTACAATGTACTTTAATGTAATTTCTTTATTTTTCTTCTTGGCAGTTTCCTGGCTACCGGAGAGACCTTAAGATCCCTGCATTTCCAATTCAGGATTGGAGTCTCCACACTTTCGGGAATTATTGCCGACACATGCCGCGCATTGTGGGATAATCTCCGTGATTAATTTTTACCTGTCCCTACAACTGAAATATGGGAGGCCAAGGCCAATAAATTTGAACAACAGTGTTCTTTACCTAACTGTATTGGAGCGGTGGATGGGAAGCACATTAGGATTACAAAGCCTGCACGAAGTGGATCTCTGTTTTTTAATTACAAAATATACTTTTCCACCGTGCTCATGGCAATTGCAGGTGCGGACTGCAGGTTTCTCGCCGTGGACATTGGTGCGTTTGGCCGTGCAAATGACTCACGGACATTTAAGGAGTCTGATATGGGGCGAAGATTATATGAGAACAATTTTAATTTCCCCCAGCCACGACCTCTTCCCAACACCGAAGGCCCGGCAATGCCATTTGTTGTGGTGGGGGATGAGGCGTTTCAAATGTGTGCCAACCTACTGAAACCCTACTCCAGTCGGGGCTTGGACCACACAAAAAGTATTTTCAATTACAGACTGTCCAGGGCCAGAAGAACTGTGGAGTGCGCCTTTGGCATCCTTGTCTCCAAATGGCGTATATTAGGATCCACCATTAATCTGAAAATTGAGACCGTGGATGAGGTGGTGAAGGCTTGTGTGGTTCTCCACAATTATATTATGGCCAAAGAGAGACTGAACGTGGAACTCGATGAACCCATACCAAACCCATTGCCCGATTACCAAGATCATCCTCTGAGGACAAGTGTTGAAATTGCGCAGATGAGGGATCGATTTGCTGCCTATTTTGTTTCAGATGTTGGCCGTGTGTCATGGCAAGATACAATGGTGTAGTGTTTATGTTTTACTGTTGGACTTTATTCTGGTTTTAACTACAACAATAAATACCTCTACTGTGACTGTGCTAAAAATATAATATAATGATAATAAAATATTTCTACAGTATTATGTGCAATAAATGTCATCAGTTTAGGTGGGTAAAGTAATGTTATTTCAAATTTGGCATCTACCTATACTTCATAAATGTTTGTGTTTTGACTAAACTTACTGTAATGTGCCCTATCTAAAAACTTGCTACCCTTTTTTTAAAATGTTGTTGTTTAATAAAAAATATTTTAAAGTATTCTACACTGCTCCAAAGTACATTTTTCTACCAACTGCGCTACGGTGTACCCCCCAAAATGTACTCTGGTGATCACCAGCTCCCAAATGGTCTGCAAAACCCCCACACTTTTGTTCACATGGCCGTGTGTTCGCTAGTTGAGCGAACATGATTGTCTCCCTCCTTGGCAAACTGTCAAGATTCCAGACTAGTTTCATGTGGAACACGGCTTCATTGAGCGCGCTTGCTGATAATACATTTTCACCCGACGCAGCTGCATCTGCCACGGCAGTGTGACTAGCACCACACCATGGCGAGGCCAACAGGCTTCGGTTGTGCATGGGTTGTGCCACTCACACAGCCTTGGAACCTGCGGCTGCAGTGCCGGAAAAAAGCAGATCATCAACCGCACACCAGGAAGCCGTGTCCATATGCTAGTATTTGGAAAGTGTTCAGTTTGCCAACGAGGGAGCCGATCTTGTCCGCTCCACTCTTGCTATTCTAAAGTATTGAAGTCAGGATGCAGAAATACATCCTGATTCAAATAGTGTCAACACTTTGCCATGTGACCATTGCAACCACCGGAGCACTGAACTTATTCTATGTATACAATCTATTAATAACAGTTAGTGTTTGTAAACACCTCATACAGCAATGAGAGACACCCAAAAAAAGGCAAAATCAAAATTGTTAAAATACTGTCTGACATTGCATATATATGAGGTGTTTGAAACACAAAATATGTGTAGACGACGCACGGTGTGAATTGCCGAGAAGTATACTGCACAATAAAAACAAATATTGTTGGAAAAATATCATTTTTAATTGGGGAAACAGGAAAAAAGGTGGGAAATAAAACTATGGGGTATCAACCTCAGCTACCATGGGTGAGTGGTAAGTCTCTTTTTGGGAGTGGGGAGAGGAAGAGGAGCATGATGTGGAGCCATAGTCCAATAGGCTAGACGGCAATTCAAAGCCCTCAACGTACCCTGGCGACGAGACAGCAACCTCTGTAGGGGAGGGAGGAGGCAAAACAAGTCTGCCACTTGTTCTTGACTGGCTCTGGCTGCTCCTGCTGCGGCTAGACCCCTGCCGCGAAGTAGGTGTCTGTATTGGAACAGCCAGAGCTGCAGTAGATGTCCTCTTTCTCTTCCTCCTAGGTTCTCCCGCGGCGGCTCCCACAGCATGACGGCTACGGGAGGTTGAGGGCCTGGCAGGAGCAGGAGTCGGCGGCTCGATGCCATGGTGTCTGTGGTGGCGTCCCTCCGCACGCGGACCTCGGTGGGGTGGCTGGAGTGGCTCTGCAGCAGGAGTCGGAGTCATGCTAGCCAGCGATGGTACTACGGGCATTGTAGTCGCTGACTGCATTCTCCGAGCCTGCTGCAGAGCCCTCACATAGGCAGTGTTGCAGGCCTGCATCACCAAAATCTGGAGTTCCGGCGTAAGGTGTTCCACCATGCCCTTAGCAATGGCACTAAAAAAATGTTTGGCCGGCCTCGAGAGCTCGGATTCCATATTTTCAAGGCGCCGGTCGATATTGGACAGAGCAGTGTCCATTCTATCGCCCAGTGCCTTGAAACAATTCTGGAAGACCGTGCCCAAATGCAAAAATTCGGGCATTAGCGGCCTGTCCGAGGCCCGCTGCCGCTGCCGGGAATACCCGAAAGAAGGAGCGCCAGAGGCCTCGGCCAGGGGAACACCTGATGGACCGGCTGCCGGTTCTCCAGATGGTGGTGCCAGCCTGCTCTCGCTGTGGGATGGCTGTGACGGGTCAGATGGCGATTCATGAAGGACCGCTCCAGATGGCCGAGCAGGCTCGAGGGTGCTGCTGTGTGTTCTGTGAAAAGATAAGGGAAACATTAGTCTTCAATTAATAACCTATCACATACGCCAACTCTTGTAATAATTAAGTTAACATTACATGACACAACAATAGATTACAATCCTCTGTCTCTCAGTCTGTCTGGCCTTTTATAAATTGCTGATTGTTATCGCCAGCTGCCTGTTATGGCTGACGAGACCAATCATGGACGTACCAACTGCAGAACAAAATGAGCGCTCCTTCCCGCTGCCAAAGCCTTTTGCCCGCATACCACTGTCATCGGCAAACACACGCCTGGCGTTTTTTTTTTTTTTTTAGAAATAACAATGTTGTCAAAAACTCTTTAGTATTGACGCTGCCTATGCCGCATCAATAGTAAACAATTTAAAGTTAAAAACTGGATTAGAGAAAAATGTAAAACAAAACAAAAAAAAACAAAATGTCTACAGTGGCTTTTCAGACGATTGCCATTTTTACGTTGATCGCAGGAACTGCCATGACGTTAGGGTCATGTGATTGAGACGTCATCATAATTCCTGCGATCAGACCTACCCTGACTCTGAACGTAACTTGTCATGGACTACTTGGACTCACGCGGTTAACCAAAAAAATTACTAAAAAGGATGGGCAATATACCAGCCCACTAGGGAAAAAGTAACGTGGATGGACAATATGCTACGCTGACTACATGGATGGCCAATACACTATGTGCCTGGGAAATATAGTATGTGGATACGTGGCTAGAACGTGTACTATGTGGCTGCGATATAGTGGCCTGGCAATATACTATGTGGATGCGCAATGTACGTGGCTGGGCAATGTACGATGTGGCTGTGTGTTGTGAACTATACTTCTTGGCTCCCTCTTGTGGTCACTAGTGATTTGGCACTTGGATTGTCTTTTACCAGGTTGGTACTCACCTGCTTCGTTAGGCCTGGGGTGTTGCTATTTAAACTTCCTGGATTCTCAGTCCAGTGCCTGGCATCGTTGTAATCAGTTCATTTCTGTTTGCTCCTGTCTTCAGGTCCTGGTTCTTTGCAAGATAAGCTAAGTTCTGCTTTCTTATTTTTTGTTATTTTGCTTTGTTCATATTTTTGTCCCGCTTGTACAATATGTGATTCCTGATATTGCTGGAAGCTCTAGGGGTCTTTTCTCTGGAGGCAAGAGAGGTCTTATTTTCCCTGATAGGGTTAGTTAGTTCTCCGGCTGGCACGAGACGTCTAGGATCAACGTAGGCACGTTCCCCGGCTACTGTTAGTGTTTGTGCTAGGATCAGGTATATGGTCAGCCTAGTTACCACGTCCCTATGAGCTGGTATTTATGTTTGCAGACTTTTGCTGTAATCTCTGAGATCCTTGCCATTGGGATCATAACAGCTGTGCAATATGCTATGTGGCTGGGCAATATGGTATGTGGACATGCATATTGTGCAGTACCAATACTTACTGTCGGCGGCCAAGGACCGGTCTCAGGAACTGTAACGCCCTGTTGTATTTATAGGGCACAGACCTGGCCACAGCAGCACCACTGCGAGCTTGCTTCTCCTCATTACGGAGGCCCTTATTGAAACGGTCCTTCATGGATCGCCATCTGGTCTTCAACTTTTTGACTGTGAATGCAAACAACAAAAATGGTTACATATTTAGCATTTAAAAATGATAAAATAACCGTGTGCGATGCAAAGTTGAAGGCGTTGATCGCATCACACATGGTTGTGTTTATCCAGGCCTGATGGGTCATAGTGGCGTATCAGCAATACTCACCAAAGTTGCCTTTGTCCGTGGCTGAAGCGCTGTCAAAGCCATCCCACAGCGACTTTGCCACCTCCGCCCACATCCGCCTCAACACCACCTGGCCGCGTGCCGGGGGTCACGGCTGTCCCACAACGTGCCACGCTCCTGTATGCTTGTGATTAGGAGGTCTACATCAATACTGTCATCGTGGTCCCGTTGTGAAACCTAGAATAATTGGAAAACATTCAGGTTAAAGATTTGAAAATATGAACAACAACCACCAGCACCTGTCATGATATGTACTTTTGCCCTGTCCTGTCTTTGAATAATATGCCATTTGATGTATGTAATCTCTGGTTTCTATAGCTGTATTTATGTATGTTCTTGTGCAGGGAGTTCACCTGTATGTCACCTTCCCCCAATACTTGCAGCCCTTAGGCCATGTGCACACGTTCAGTATTTTTCGCGTTTTTTTCGCATTTTTTTCGCTATAAAAACTTGATAAAAACGCGAAAAAAATGCTAACATATGCCTCCTATTATTTACAGTGTATTCCGCATTTCTTGTGCAAATGTTGCATTTTTTTCCGCGAAAAAAATCGCATCGCGGAAAAAAAAGCAACATGTTCATTAAAAATGTGGAATTGCGAGGATTCCGCACACCTAGGAGTGCATTGATCTGTATACTTTCCGCACGGGGCTGTGCACACCATGCGGGAAGTAAGCAGATTATGTGCGGTTGGTACCCAGGGTGGAGGAGAGGAGACTCTCCTCCACGGACTGGGCACCATATAATTGGTCAAAAAAAAAGAATTAAAATAAAAAATAGTGATATACTCACCTTCGATGTCTTCCCGCCTCTCAGGTGCATGCTGCCGCTTCGGTTCCTATAGCTGGTGTGCGGTGAAGAACCTGCGATGACGTCGCGGTCCTGTGATTGGTCGCGAGACCGGTCATGTGACCGCTCACGTGACCGCGACGTCATGGAAGGTCCTGCGCACACACACCAGCTATAGGAACGGACGCCGCTGAGGAGATCAGCTGTCTGCAGGTGAGTATAAGCATTTTTTATTTTTTTTAAATTATTTTTAAACATTCTATCTTTTACTATTGATGCTACATAGACAGCATCTATAGTAAAAAGTTGGTCACACTTGTCAAACACTATGTTTGACAAGTGTGACCAACCTGTCAGTCAGTTTTCCAAGCGATGCTACAGATCGCTTGGAAAACTTTAGCATTCTGCAAGCTAATTTCGCTTGCAAAATGCTAAAAAAAAGCGAAAAAAATGGTAAAAAAAAACCCCCAAAAAATGCGGATTTCTTGCAGAAAATTTCCGGTTTTCTTCAGGAAATTTCTGCAAGAAATCCTGACGTGTGCACATACCCTTAGGGTATGCGTCGTACAACGCACCACGACGCAAGTACTTGCGTCCTCTGGGTTGTCAATACACTTCAATGGGGAATTAGGCGCATCGACGACGCAAACACGACGCAAACACGACGCATGCGTTTTTTAAAAGGTAGGCGCCGCCCGAAAAATGCAACATGTTGCGTTTGCCGCGCCCTGCCAGGTGCGCCCTAACGACGCATGCGTTGTAAGAATGTCCATGCGGCCCCAATGTTAAAGATAGGGCCGCACGACGCATGCGTTGTTTTGCGGCGAGGACGCTGCGGCGCACACCGCAAATGTGAACGTAGCCTAATAGATGGGAAATATAGGCCTCTTCCTCTCTGGCGGTACTCATTACGGTAATTCAATATAAGGATTTGAGTCATGCTAATCTCTTTTTGTGTTATGTTTTGCTAAGTATTTATTATTTATTTGTATGTGTGGTTATATGATCTATGTTTTATGTAACTGTGGAAAACGTTAATAAATATACTGTATATTGTAATAAAAAAAGAACATGTCACCAGAGGCGTAGCGACCGCAGTCTCAGAGTTCGCGAACGGGCCTGTGCGGGTGGTGGCCATCTGAGGCCAGCACAAACTTCAACTGGATGTGCATCTACATATATAATGTAGATGATATATATGGTACATCAGGGACATACACTAGGATGAAGGGTATATATATATATATATATATATATATACCAGGATGGGGCCAGGATTAGGGATATATACACCAGAATGCAGGGCATATATATATTTTATATCTACAGTTGAAACCAGAAGTTTCTATACACTATATAAAAAGACATACACGTTTTTCTCAGTATCTGACATGAAATCAGAGTAAATCTTTCCTGTTTTAGGTCACTTAGGGTTACCATAATTATTAATATTAGCCAAATGCCAGAATAATGAGTGAGAGAGAGAGAATGTTTTAAGGCATTTTTATTATTACTGCAAAGTCAAAAGTTCACATACATTTCATTAGTATTTGGCACCATTGTCCTTAAACTGAATGACTTGGGTCAAATGTCTCTAGGATATCCTTCCACAAGCTTCTCACAATAGTTGGTCAGAATTTGGGCCTACTCCTCCTAACAAAACTAGTGTAACTGATCCAGGTTTGTAGGTCGCCTTGCCTGCACCAGCCTTTTCAGCTTTGCCCGTAAATTTTCAATAGGATTGAGATCAGAGCTTTGTGATAGCCACTCCAAAACATTGACTTTGTTATCCTTAACCCTTTCGTGCCCAAGGCCTGTTTTTGCCTTCGTAACTGGGCCAATTTTTACAATTCTGACCAGTGTCACTTTATGAGGTCATAACTCTAGAACGCTTTAACAGATCCCGGTAATTCTGAGACTGTTTTCTTGTGACATATTGTACTTTATGACAGTGGTAAAATTAATTTGATATGACTTGCGTTTATTTGTTAAAAAATGGAAATTTGGCGAAAATGTTGAAAATTTTGCAATTTTCAAACTTTTAATTTTTAAATCAGAGAGTCATATCGCACAAAATAGTTAATAAATCACATTTCACATATGTCTACTTTACATCAGCACCATTTTTGAAACATAATGTTTTTTGTTAGGAAGTTATAAGGGTTAAAAGTTGACCAGCGATTTCTCATTTTTCCAACAAAATTTAGAAAACCATTTTTTTAAGGAACACTTCATATTTGAAGTGAGTTTGTGGGGGTCAGTATGAAAGAAAGTACCCAAAAATGACAAAATTTTAAAAATTGCACCCTCAAGGTACGCAAAACCACATTCAAGAAGTTAATTAACCCTATACATGCTTCACAGGAACTGAAGTAATGTGGAAGGAAAAAGTGAACATTTAACTTTTTTTCACAAACATTTTACTTCAGAACCATTTTATTTATTTTCACAAGTGTAAGAAAAGAAGATGAACCACAAAATTTGTTGTTCAATTTCTCCTGAATACCCCGTATGTGGGGGCAAACCACTGTTTGTGCGCAGAGCTCGGAAAGGAAGGAGTGCTGTTTGACTTTTTCAATGCAGAATTGGCTGGAATTGAGATCGGATGCCATGTCGTGTTTGGAGATCCCCTGATGTGTTAATTAGTGGAAAACCACCACAAGTGACACCATTTTGAAAACTAGACCCCCCAAGGAACCTATCTAGATGTGTGGTGAGCACTTTGGTCCCCCAAATGCTTCACAGAAGTTTATAACGTAGAGCCGTGGAAATAAAAAAATCATATTTTTTCCACAAAAATGATATTTCACCCCCAAATTTTTATTTTCCAGAGGGTAACAGGAGAAATTAGACCTCCAAAGTTGTTGTGCAATTTTTCCTGAGTACGCCGATACCACATATGTGGGGGTAAACCACTATTTGGGCGCATGGCAGAGCTCGGAAGGCAAGGAGCACCATTTGACTTTTTCAACGCAGAATTGGCTGGAATTGAGATCGGACGCCATGTCACGTTTGGAGAGCCCCTGATGTGCCTAAACCCCTCAATTCAAAACCCTAATTTCAAACCTAACCCCAACACACCCCTAACCCTTTTCCCAACCCTAACCATAACCTGAACTACAACCCTAACACCAGCACACCCCTAACCCTAATCCCAACCATAACCCTAACCACAACCCTAACCCCAACACATCCCTAACCCTAATCCCAACCCTAATCATAACCCTAACTACAAATCTAAGCCTAACACACTCCTAATCCCAACCCTAACCCTAGCTCCAACCCTAGCTTTAGCCACAACCCTAAGTTTAGCCCCTACCATAACCCTAACTTTAGCCCCAACCCTAACTCTAAATTTAGCCCCAATCCTAAGTTTAACTTTAGCCTAACACTGTTGTGAATTCCGCTCTTGGGCTCCCTCCGGTGGTTATGAGTAGCATTTTTGTGAGTTCTGCTCTTGGGCTCCCTCCTGTGGTTTTGAGTGGTATGGCTGCTTCTTGGATTTAGCATCAGCAACTGTTTTCACTGATCGTCTTTCTGGCTCTGCTATATTAGTCTGGCCTTTTCCCTAATTCAATGCCAGTTGTCAATTGTTGAGCTTGGAGTCATGGCTCTCTGAGGATTTCCCTGTCACTCTGACCATTTCAGCAAAGCTAAGTCCTTGCTTGTCTTTTTGCAGTTCACTTGTTGTGGACTTTGTTGTTTAGCACTTTCTATGTTTTGCTCATTTGTCCAGCTTATCAGTATGTATCTAGTCAGCTAAGCTGGAAGCTCTGGGCAGCAGAGTTTGCCCTCCACACCTTTAGTCAGGTGTGGAGATTTTTGCATTTCTCTGCGGTGGATTTTTTCTAGTTTTTATTACTGACCGCACAGTGTTCTGTCCTGTACTAATTCTTTCTAGCTAGTAGTGGCCTCCTTTGCTAAATCTTGTTTCATACTACGTATGTAATTTCCTTCTCCTCTCACAGTCATTATTTGTGGGGGGCTGTCCTATCCTTTGGGGATTTTCTCTGAGGCAAGATAGCTTTCCTGCTTCTACCTTTAGGGGTAGCTAGATCTCCGGCTGTGACGAGGTGTCCAGGGAGTGACAGGAACATCCCGCGGCTACTGCTAGTGTCTGTGTTAAGATCAGGAACTGCGGTCGGTATAGTTACCACCTGCTCAGAGCTAGTCGCATGTCGCTCCTTAATCACCAGACCATAACATAACACTAACTCTAACTTTAGAATAAACCCTAAACCTAACTTTAGCCTAATACTAACCCTAACTTTAGCCTCACACTAACCCTAACTTTAGCCCCAACCCTAGCTCTAACTTTAGCCTAACAATAACCCTAACTTTAGAATAAACACTAACTTTAACCCTAGCTTTAGCCTAATCTAACTGTAACTTTAGCCTGTATGAAAAAATAGTCTAACTACCCCTTTCTTAAAATTTGTAATACACATAGAAAAAAGATTCTTGATGTTTGTAAAGATTAAATAATACTAGATAATTCAAAGGAAGGTAGTGATTTCAGATGAGGACACAGATGACAGATGATATATCAGGTAGAGCTATGTGAGAAGAGAAATTAGCTAATGTCACTGACGAGAAGTGTTCTCGTCTACTTAGTGATGGATAGGGCTACATGACTATTAGCTAGATACATATATAAAAAAATAATTTAGCCATTTACATAGAGCAGCAGCCTTTATTGTTAATTTAAGAAGCACCAACCTAAGATAATCAGATATCTGGACAATTAGACAAATAGACATCCATATTCTCTCTATCTCACCTACCTATATCTGTTACTACACTCCCATGCCACTAATGGGGCCCTATAGGGTGAACAGCATGAGCCGCCATCGAGTGGGGGCGCCAATGCGCAGGTTTTAGGGTGCCAACCTCCGCTGGTAGGTAGGGAGATACAGGTCAGGCTAGGGTCAGGCACCGCCCCGTGGTGTAATCATATAACTTTGTCTAGTGATGGTAAATTTTTGGTATGATAATTTTAAACATGTTATAATAAAGTAATAAGTTTTAAGTATTTGAAAAATGGTAAGATTTTACGGTGAGCCCATACATTTTCTTTCTTACTGAAACTCTCTATACTGTGAATGTGAATGGCCATGTAAGGGCTTGTATTTGTGGGACGAGTTGTACCATTGGTTTTACCACATCATGTACTCGAAAACAGGAAAAAAATTCCAAGTACCGTGAAATTGCAAAAAAAGTGCAGTCTCACAGTTGTTTTTTGTCTTGCTTTTTTACTATGTTCATTAAATGCTAAAACTGATGCCAATATGATTCTCCAGGTCATTGCGAGTTCATAGACACTAAATATGTCTAGGTTATTTTTTATCTAAGTGGTGAACAAAAATGCCAAACTTTGTTAAAAAAAAAAAAATTGGGCCATTTTCCGATACCCATAGTGTCTCAAGTTTTCGGGATCTGGGGTTGGGTCAGGGCTTATTTTTTGCGTGCTGAGCTGATGTTTTTAATGATACCATATTGGTGCAGATACGATCTTTTGATTGCCCGTTTTTGAATTTTAATGCAATGTTGAGGCGACCAAAAAAAGTAATTCTGGTGTTTTAACTTTTTGCTTGCTACGCCGTTTAGCGATCAGTTTAATACTTTTATTTTATTGATAGATTGGGTGATTCTGAATATGGCAATACCAAATATGTGCAGGTTTGATTTTTTTGTATTGTTTTATTTTAAATGGGGTGAAAGGGGGGTGATTTGAACTTTTATTTTTTTTTATTTTTTAAAAAACATTTTTTTTTACTTTTTGCATGCTTCGTTAGTCTTTATGACTATGATCAGATCGCCTGTGAGTAGCAGAATTACTCACTTGCTATGAGCGCCAACCACTGTGTGGCACTCACACCAATCTGGCACTGACAACCATGGAGGTCTCCAGGAGACCTCCGGCTGTCATGCCAACACATCGGTGACCCGCGATCACGTGATGGGAGTCACCGGTGGGCGGATTTCTAGAAGTGCTTGTTAAATGCCACTGTAAGAGTTTGACAGCGGCATTTAACTGGTTAATAGTCGCAACTGGATTACACCCGCGGCTATTGTGGGCACATGTCAGCTGTTCAAAACAGCTTACACTGTTATGACCCCAATGGCAGAGGGTCTCAGAAGTAATTACCAAGTCTGCAAACACAAAAAAACCAGCTCATAGGGCAGTGGTAACTGGGCTGACCGTATATCTAATCCTAGCACCACAAATAGCAGCAGCCGGGGAACGTGCCTACGTTGGTTCTAGACGTCTCGCGCCAGCCGGAGAACTAACTAACCCTAGAAGGGAAAAGATAGACCTTTCTTGCCTCCAGAGAAAAGACCCCAAAAGTTGGATACAAGCCCCAAACAAATAATAACGGTGAGGTAAGAAGAAAAGACAAACGTAAGAATGAACTAGATATTTAGCAAAGAGAGGCCCACTGACTAATAGCAGAATATAGTAAGAAGACTTATACGGTCAGCAAAAACCCTATCAAAATTTCCACGCTGGATATACAAGAACCCCCGAACCGTCTAACGGCCCGGGGGGAGGATACCAGCCCCCTAGAGCTTCCAGCAAAATCAGGAATCACATTTAGTACAAGCTGGACAAATAAATAAGAGCAATGTATATAACCAAAAAACAAGGAAGCAGGACTTAGCTTAATTTTGCAAGAACCATGACCAGCAGACAGGAGCAAACAGAAAGGAACTGATTACAACGATGCCAGGCACCAGACTGAGAATTCAGGAAGTTTATATAGCAACACCCCTGGACTAACGACCCAGGTGGGTGCCAAACTAGGAAAAGACAATCCCAGAGTCATATCACTAGTGACCACAAGAGGGAGCCAAAAAAGTCTAATTCACAACATTACACGTGACGAGAAAGATGTTGGTCACCGCCGGAGCCCACATCAAAGGGAGAGAGTCCGACATCAGCCTAAATATGCGCCCAATGTTGGAAAGGGGTTAAATATCATCGTTCTCAGCAACACATTGTCCTGTGTACACATGTGCTGCTAATAAAAATGCTTTTCTATGTACACAAGACTGTTCATGTTAACGATCATTCTGTGCACATGAAAGTGAGGTCACATCCTGACTCAACATTAACCCCTTCATGACCGGAGGTGTTTTCATTTTTCGCTCCCCTTCTTCCCAGAGCCATACTTTTTTTATTTTTTAGCCAATATGGCCATATGAGGGCTGTTTCTTGTGGGACAAGTTGTACTTTTGAATCACACCATTGGTTTTAACATATTGCGTACTGGAAAACGGGAAAAAAAATCCAAGTGCAGTGAAATTGCAAAAAAAGTGCAATCCCAGAGTTTGATTTCTTTTACCATGTTCACTAAATGCTAAAACTGACCCGCTATTATGATTATCCAGGTCATTACGGGTTCGTAGAACCAAACATGTGTGGGTTATTTTTTATTTAAATGGTGAAAATAAGTCCACAGTATGGTAAAAAAAAAAAATGGCACCGTAGAGTCTCTATTTTTCATGATTTAGGACTGGGTGAGGGCTAATTTTTTGCAAGCAGAGCTGACTTAATTCTGACGTTTTGAAATTTTTTTCTCATTTCGCCATTTAGCGATCAGCTTATTTCTTTATTTGTATTGATAGATCGGGTGATTCTGAACTCCACGATACCAAATATGTGTATGTTTGATTTTTTTTCATTGTTTTATTTTGAATGGGGCAAAATGAGGTTGATTTGAATTTTTATATTTTTTTAAAAATTTTAAACACTTTTTTTTTACTTTTGGCATGCTTCGATAGTCTCCGTGGCTATGATCAGATCCTCTGTGTGTAGCAGAAATGCTCAACTGCTATGAGCGCCGACTACCGGGCAACGCTCATAGCAATCCGTCTATGACAACCAAAGAGGTCTGCTGGAGACCTCTGGATGTCATGCCAACCCATCGGTGACTCGAGATCATGTGACAGGGTCACCAATGGACTGGATTAGTTTTGCGCTTCCTGGAAGCTCTACTTAAATGCCGCTGTCAGAGATTGACAGCCCCATTTAACTAGTTAACAGCCACAGGTAGATCGCGATTCTACCCGCGGCTGTTGCGGGCACATGTCAGCTGTATAGATCAACTGACATGTGCCCGGAAAGGTGCGCGCTCAGCGCTGGATCCCGTACCACCAGGGGGAGTCCGACATCTGAGTACTATTACGCCCGATGTCGGAAAGGTGTTAATCGACTGCCAATCGGCTTCATATAGAAAATCTGAGGTTGTTTAAAGGCTGAAACTGGCCTATGTAAATGCACCTTAGATCTAAGTACTTTATAGGTCCCAACTCCATAATAACTTCACAGTTTTCTCTGCAGACTTCCCTCTTCTCAGGTCTTCTGCAGTACCTCCCGAAACGGTGTCCTTAAAAATAACAGAACAATTATAATATCACTGGAATAAAAATAGTCACCCATGCTGTGGGCTAAATAAGATGTCTTCTCCATTATGCATTATACCCACCTGTCTTCAGGTATAAACTATGGTCTCCATACTGTCCCCAGTCCATGCAGCCTCCTCTTCACTGTCCTCTTTATATCAACCCCACTAAATACTGAGTCCCTTCCAAGCTATCCATTCTCCAAACTGAGCCCACCAATTCTCCATACTGAGCCCCCATTCTCCATACCCAGCCCCATGCTTCCTCATTCTCCATGCTGAGCCCCCTCGTGCAGCCCCATTTTTTCTGCAGAGTCTCACCATGCTGCCCCAATTCTCCATGTCGAGCATTTGCATGCAACTCCATTCTCCATGCCATGGCCCCCCATGCTTTCCTATTCTCCATGCCGAAACCTTCATGCTACACCTTTCTCCATGCCGAACCCCCATGCCACTCCAATCTCCATGCAGAGCCCCCCGATGCTACCCCATTCTTCATGGCAAAGCCCCCATACTGCCAGTTTCGCAATGCAAAGTATCCCCATGCCACCTCTTCTTCATTTAGAGTACCTACATGCCACCTTTTCTTCATTCCACGCCCCTCCATGCCACCTGTTTTCCATGCAGTGCCACCTATGCCACCCTTTCTCCATGCCAAATCCCCCATGCCACAGTTTCTAAATACCTAGCCCCCATGCCACTTCCTCTCCATACCAACCTCCTGTGCCATTCCTTCTCCATACTGAGCACCCTTCATTCTTCATACTGATCCCCCTCTCCCATTATCCATACTGAGTCCCCACCATTCCATTGCTCCTGGATCACCCCCAAGGGCAGTGCGGTACTCGGTACGGGGTCCTGCGGTTCACAGGGGAATGTCACGGTGGCTGACCCGGTCCGTGGCCCTGGGACGTCCGTGTAAAAGGGAAAGGTCTTTAAAGGGATGCAGTATGTGTTCATGATGCCACCTGTGGTATTCGGTCAGGGTGACCGACGCTGCTTTAAGGGGTCCGCTGGGGTGATGTTATAGCAGCTAGATGGTATACCTTCCCACAGGTGAAGTACATCCCCAGGGCTTCCTGGTGTGTAGATGGTGGATGGTGAGAGGCACAAAGAAGAATGAGGACACAAGGTTGCAGTCTCTTTACCTTTACTGAAGACTTCAGCATCCACAATCCAGGGCACCAGATCACAGGGCAGGCAGAGTCCGGGTGGTTTGGAGGCAAGTCCAGAGTCCCCTTGTCCAGGTGGAAATCAATAGCCTTCCCTTGCACTGCAGTGGTGTAGTCCCTTACTGCCTATGGCTTCACATAAGGGTCTCACAGATGTGGTGTCTCTCTCTCTGTCCCCCGTAGTCGGATAGGACAAAACCCATATGACTGGTGGCTTGAGGCTGTTTATAGGGACTCTAGCACGGCCCGGCCTCCGAGGGTTGCCACCGTGCCTCCTGGGTGTAGGGTGGACAGGTAACTTGCAATTAGCTGTCCTGTCAGTCTTTTGAGCAAAGCATTAAGGTCCTTACTCCTTCGGTGTTCCGGCTACCAGGTTTCTGCGCCTCAAAAGCTGGCAGCCTGTGTAGGGCTGGTCCCCTTCTGGTATCCTCTCCTTTGCTATGACTTCCTTCACGCTCGCTGCAATATAGTTCTGCCTTCTGAATGTCTCTTTCTGGGAGCTGCAGCTCTGAGGGCATGCACAGCTCCTTGGACCCTCTGTCCACCTCAGACTACTGTCTGGAACTTACTAACTTTCCCTACAGACTACCAGTTACATATATATATGGGCAGTGACCTAATAAATAGGAGCAAAAGCTCCCCCTGGTGGTCCGGAGTGTGAAATGTGTTGCATGTTTGTGATACCTGGATGCAGTTATCCTTCTTTGCCTCCAAGCGTAGCATCACTTTCCCCGAGAGGAAAGCAATACCACTGCAACGACCAGGACCCTGGGGCGCCGCACCCCCCCCTTTAAATTTAGTACTCCCAGACTGGGAATAGAAAACAATAGCTACAGGTTAGCAAAAGACATACAATTTTTGAAATGCTATTGAACAAATTAATATAAACTGATGCTTCCCTTTATGGGAGGTGAGGACACTTGAACGTTACATAAAAAAACATATTTACTTTATGGGCCCATTTTAATAAGAGTGGAAAACAATTACTAACTATGAAATATGGTTACCCGTACGGGTATACTATCTTAAAACCTTAAAGTGCAAATCAAGCATTTTTCTTTATTCAACTCACAGTGCAAAGTTTCAACCAGCCAACACGGGTTTACTATACTTCTTCAGCTCATCAAAAGTACATCATCTTTAATTCGGCCTTGCTCATTACATTAGCTCACTATCTGCTATGCAAAAATACAATTCTTCTAACTTCTAGGACACTATCAGACATCATCACTCTAGAAAAGAAAGTGCAACAAGCAAACATTCCCTTTAAGGGTGAACTCAAGTCTCTTTTACTGAGGTAGTGCAAAGTATCAATCACATCAATATTCAAATCAACTAAAACTTTAGAACAGCAGCAATAATAAATTCCACGAAGCAGCCTCTTCAAAAGCTTCTTTTCTTTTTGTAAAACAAGTAGGAAGCACCTTTAAGAAGGCGCCAACTATTTACAAGCAAGCCCGGCCCTACCCACACCGGCAAGTGGGCAGAACCAGGGTGCACCTTGTGGGTGCCAACTACGTGCAGTGGAAAGTTTGTGGACCACTTACCATTCATGATCCAAATGTCCTTTAAATAGAAGGTAACCGTGCAAAACACAGGATCTCTTTAACATAGGACCCCTTTAAGAAGAAACCCTGTTTGGGTTTATGAACTCGTAAACGGTAGCAGCAAAGAGCAAAGAGTTAACAGTTAACTATATACAGTCATTTTCAGATTCTTCTTCTACTTTCTCTTATGCTGGGAGCGGGCCTACCAGTGACTCATCGGCCTGCAGCGTGGCACAGTCAGGGGCCACGGTAAGAACAGTCACTGGAGTGGGGTCAGTAGCTGTGACACGAGCAGTCGCTGGAGTACAGTCGGTCAGCGGGGCAGGGTCGTTCCTCATACCTGCTTCAGATGCGGTTCCACTGATGCCAGTCCGCTCCGCTGATGAGGATGCTGGAGTCAGCAGCTGCCCAGACTGCGACTCTTCCAGCGCTATCTTCCTGCACAGGTACGACTTCTATTTCTTCACCGCGGTCAGCGCTGCGTCCAGGAACTGGTGGCTCAGCTCCTCCACCTGTGGTACCAAGAAGTCCGGATCCTCCTGTATCGACGAGTCCAGATTCGCCTCCGGTCGCCTGGGATGGTCTTGGGTCACTTAGTTGTCGTTCAGGTACCCGCTGGTCACCATCCTTGCTCCTGGGTCTGCGGCCGCACATGCACGCTGCTCCTCCATTTTATGGGGGCGGGACTCCTGCTTCCCCTTGTTCCCGCCATTGCAAATCAGAAGGCGGACCTCTTTGGCAGATGGGTAGGTCCTCATCGAGTAATAGCATTCGTAGGGGGCGTTCATCACTGTTCGCGGCACTTTGGTAGCCTCCTCCCATGATGGCACTCCCTTCTTCTCCAGCGCTCCTCATGGTGCTGTAATGGCGGCAGTTTTGGCTGCAATTTTTGGTAGAGAATCACGGTTTATTTGTCACACAGTCTTTTAGCACAAATTGCGGTTAGACACAGTTCTGGCACAGTCTTTAGGCGCACATGATCCGATTTACGGGGTTTAGTAGATCCTGTTCGTGACGCCTAAAGTTGGATTGCCCCCCAAGGGCCGTGGGGTACTCGGTACTGGGTCCTGCGGTTCACAGGGGGATGTCACGGTGGCTGACCCGGTCTGTGGCCCTGGGACGTCCGTGTAAAACGGAAAGGTCTTTAAAGGGATGCAGTATGTGTTCATGACGCCACCTGTGGTATTCGGTCAGGGTGACCGACGCTGCTTTAAGGGGTCCGCTGGGGTGATGTTATAGCAGCTAGATGGTATACCTTCCCACAGGTGAAGTACATCCCCAGGGCTTCCCGGTGTGTAGATGGAGGATGGTGAGAGGCACAGAGAAGAAGGAGGACACAAGGTTGCAGTCTCTTTACCTTTACTGAAGACTTCAGCATCCACAGTCCAGGGCACCAGATCACAGGGCAGGCAGAGTCCGGCCGGTTTGGAGGCAAGTCCAAAGTCCCCTTGTCCAGGTAGAAATCAATAGCCTTCCCTTGCGCTGCAGTGGTGTAGTCCCTTACTGCCTATGGCGTCACATAAGGGTCTCACAGATGTGGTGTCTCTCTCTCTGTCCCCCGTAGTCGGATAGGACAAAACCCGTATGACTGGTGGCTTGAGGCTGTTTATAGGGACTCTAGCATGCCCCGGCCTCCGAGGGTTGCCACCGTGCCTCTTGGGTGTAGGGCGAACAGGTAACTTGCAATTAGCTGTCCTGTCAGTCTCTTGAGCAAAGCATTAAGGTCCTTACTCCCTCTGTGTTCTGGCTACCGGGATTATGCGCCTCAAAAGCTGGCAGCCTGTGTAGGGCTGGTCCCCTTCTGGTATCCTCTCCTTTGCTATGACTTCCTTCACGCTCGCTGCAATATAGTTCTGCCTTCTGAATGTCTCTTTCTGGGAGCTGCAGCTCTGAGGGCATGCACAGCTCCTTGGACCCTCTGTCCACCTCAGACTACTGTCTGGAACTTACTAACTTTCCCTACAGACTACCAGTTACATATATATGGGGAGTGACCTAATAAATAGGAGCAAAAGCTCCCCCTGGTGGTCTGGAGTGTGAAATGTGTTGTATGTTTGTGATACCTGGATGCAGTTATCCTTCTTTGCCTCCAAACGTAGCATCACTCTCCCCGAGAGGAAAGCAATACCACTGCAACGACCAGGACCTTGGGGCGCCGCACCCCTATTCCATACAGAGCCCCTCCAGGGGTTCTAGTATTACTTACCTGCTCCAGGATCCAGCTATTCTCCCGCTGTCTGATTGTAGCTCCACTTGAATAGGCAATAAAGCATCTTATAGTAGCAGAGAGGACATGCAGAGCTGTTGAATCAGAGCTGGATGTGACGAGTGCACTCAAGATCAGCAAAGTTGAAAAGACAATCAGGAACTTTCAAGAAGGAGAGATACGTGTTCGAAATTCACTAAGGAACAGCTGAACTAAGTAAACAATCAGGCACCTGGATGTAGCATAGATAAGTGGGAAATGTGGCTTAGGCCGGGGTCACACTTGCGAGTTCAATGCGAGAAACCCATTCGAGTCTCAGGAAGCTCCCATGAAATCAGGTGTTAGAGCTCCCCCTTCTGGTCAAGAGTAGGAAAGGTGTTGCATGCTGATGTATTACCTGCTAAGAGAATCCCTCCTTGCTTCCAGGCATGGCATCACCCCCTGTGAGGGAGGCAATGCCACTGTGACAACCGGACCCTTGGGGTGCCACACAAACTTTCATAGTATTCAAGTAGAAAATACACTCTGTTATCATGTGCTCTCTCGTAGATTAGGCCGGGGTCACACTTGCAAGTGTGATGCGAGAAACTTGCGCAAGTCTCTCGCATCAAGTTCTTGCACTGCCACCGACACTCGGGACCAGAGCATGTATTTCTATGCAGCTGAACGCACCATTCCCGAGTGATGGCGGCAGTGCCGAGGCTTGATGTGAGACACTTGCGCGAGTTTCTCGCATCACACTCGCAAGTGTGACCTCGGCCTAATCTACGAGATAGCACATGATAGCAGAGTATATTTTCTACCTGAATAGTACGAAAGTTTGTGTGGCACCCCAGGGGTCCGGTTGCCACAGTGGCTTTGCCTGCCTCACAGGGGGTGATGTTATGCCTGGTAGCAAAAGTAGGAAGTAAAGAACTGGCTGGACACTGATAAAAGGACTGTCAAACAAATCTTGGCCAGGCTGAAGAACACCTTTGACACCCACACTGCAGCATAAATAAAAATTAAATTCTTTTGGGTGCAAGCAAAGGGTGCAGGACAGTATAAGGGACTATGCTCTTAACCTTGAGGAAGCGCTACGGGCTGTAAAACAGGTTGATCCTGACAGTGTGCAAGATGAAGATAAGTTGCTGACTTGCTGAGCAGTTTATAGAAGGACTCCTGTCTAACAATCAAAGGACACGGCTGTGCATAATGGCCCTACAAAATCCTGAACTGGACTAT
Organism: Ranitomeya variabilis; assembly: GCF_051348905.1. Lineage (NCBI taxonomy): Eukaryota > Metazoa > Chordata > Amphibia > Anura > Dendrobatidae > Ranitomeya > Ranitomeya variabilis. The sequence goes on from NC_135232.1 coordinate 612,284,215, forward strand.
GCACACTTTAAGGATAGGGCCATCCAGATGCTGCGTGAACCAAATCTTAGCTGCACAGTGACCCCTAGGCATCCAGCAATTACATATCAGCAGGAGGCGGCATCCTTTCCCCAGATCCCCGTGGAAGCCGACTCGCTAACCCAAGATAATGATTCTTCTGCAGACCTACATTTCCAGGCCCAGGAGCTGACCAAAAGTGTGGCTGCACTAACCAAAACCGTGCAGTCCATGCAAGGGTCCCCAAAGGAGAAGATCCAGCTGGCCTACAGTTCAGATGACGTCCCGTGGAGACGGCAGAAGAGGATCCCACCGACCAGAGGGAGAGACATCGATCGCTATGTCCAGGACGGACAACCCATTTGCCGCCGCTGCAGCAAGGCAGGGCACATTGCAAGATTCTGCAATTTAAGAGCAACCTCTGGGGCAGAGGGCCAACCCCCAGGAGTAAAACAACCAGTCCCACAAAGCTGGAAAGACAAGTACGTCGGAGGATGACCGGTCCTCCCAGTTGTGATTGATGGCATCCCATTGAACGCTTTACTGGACACCAGTTCCCAGTTGATGACTATGCCATATATTCTTTACAAACGGTACTGGGCTGACTCTGATATTACCTGCAGCCCAGATAATGATCTGATAATAGTCGCCAGTAATGGTTAGCCTTTGCCACAAGTGGGGTATAAGGAGGTGACCATTAAGGTGGGGCGAGTAGAGTTGAAAGCCCAAGGTCTGATAATTGTAGATATTGACCGACGAGAATGTAACCCAATGATGACCTTAGGCACCAACGTGATAGAAAATTGTCTTGGTGAAGTTATTGTTTTATTGCAACAGGTAGCCGAAACTATCGGTTCCAGTGAGCAGTGAGTCCTGCAAAAGGAGATCAAAGCACTGATGCAGAGTCAACAGGTAGAGTTGTCTGGTGGAGAAGTCGGCAGGGTCAGAGTGAGTGATCCATTCCCCATTGCAGTACCCCCAAGGAGTGAAATGTTAATTTGGTGTCAGGCAGCCATAGGCCTCAGGGGTCAAGATTACCAGGCCCTGGTAGAACCAGTGTACTCTGATAGTAGGCCCACTATCCTGACAGCCAGGGGAATAGTCGATGTCTTCAAGGGGAGAGTACAGATACACATCCTGAATTGTGGGAAAAAAGAGGTCCATTTACCTCGATATGCCACCCTTGCTAAGCTGTTCACTGTAAGTAACAATGCAATAAAGACAACAGAACCCTTGCTTCCATCCGACCAGGTGGAGGACAATGGCTCTGAGGACAGCTGGAGGATTGGTGTCAACAGCTACACATAGGCAATGACTCCACTTCTTTGTACCAAAAGCATGGGGCTTATCGGGTGGCTCGAGAGTATGAGCTAGTCTTCAGCAAACATCCTCTAGACTTTGGGCAGGTAAAAGGGTCCAACACCATATCCCCACTGGAGATCATCCACCCATTAAAGAAAGTTACCGGCCCGTACTCCCAGCACCCTATCAACATGCCAAGGATATGTTACGGGAGATGAAGGAGGCTGGGGTAATCAGAGAAAGTTGTAGCCCAGGGGCAGCTCTGTTAGTCCTTGTTAAAAAGAAAGATGGTGCCATGAGAATGTGTGTTGACTACAGGCGAATTAACAGCATTACACACAATTTTTTACCTTTTGTGCATTACTGCCCTTTTCCAAGATGGCGTCTTTGGTCTCATGTGCACTGTGTCTTCCTGCTATAAAACTCCACCCCAGCCTTCAGTCTGTGCTAGAGTATTCAGCCTTGCAGCCAGCTCCTGACCTCTGATTACTCCCTGGCTATATACCTGCTCCTGTGAACCTGTGTGGTGATCCTGCTACTCTGCTCTGAGGTCCTGCTGCATACACCAGTTCCAGTAATCCTCCTTCATCTGCTGCTCGTATTTACTTCCATCTGCATTTGCTGGACATGTAAGCGTTTCCTGCTCTGCAAAAACCTGAGACTATTAACCAGGCCTCCCTGGTTGAGCTAAGATATTATTTGAACTGCCTTATAAGCTATCTGTCTATCTGTGTTTGGACTAAGACAAGGATTTATTCGTGTCAAGTATCCTCAAGAATAACTGTGCTTCATAGACTTTCTGCTTGATTGCATTTTCCTCTGAAGTTTCCTATAGACTGCTGAGCTGCATTTAATATTGACTCCAAGTGTTGTGAACTTCAGTTTCTCTCTGCACCTGTTTGAATCACCGTGTGATAATATAGACTTTACCACTTATAAAACTGTGTCCTGTAGTTGTCTTGTTCCACGCAAAGAGTCTCCTGAGTTATCCCCTATAATTATTACAGGATACTCTGGCCATAAAAAAAAGGAGACTGCTGGAACAATGACTGCAGAAAGTAGACTAGAGCAGGTGTTTTCCATAATTAGATCACTGCAGAAAGATGTGGAAAGTCTGAAAAAGAAGTTTGGAGCTTTGAACACAATCAACAAGTGTTTGGACAGACTTTGCAGGACTTAAGCAACCGCATGGCAGCCCAGGAAAACAAACTTGCTGGCATAGAGTCCCAGTATGGACGGGCTTTTCAGGACATAAGCACGCAAATAGCTGCACAAGTGACTTTACCCTCTGGGCAACCGCCACCAGCTAGCCCACCTAAGTTGCCCCCATTCAGATTTAATGGTGATCGCGACAAATTTCGTGGCTTTGTGAATCAATGTATGCTATATTTTGATGTGCATGCTGACCGTTTTCCTACTGATAGATCCAAAGTATTGTGTGTAATAATGCTACTGACCTCACGAGCGCTGGGTGAATCCGATGATTGAGTCTCGTGACCCACGGTTAAATAACTTGGATGATTTCTTGGCTGATATGGCATTAATGTTTGATGACCCTAATCGCCGTGCAACCGCTGAATCCGCTTTGTTGTCTTTACGCCAGGCTAAACGTTCTGTTATTGAGTATGCCACTGAATTCAGGAGATTAGCGGTAGATACCAATTGGGACAGTTATGCACAATTGCCTATTTTTAAAAGGGGTCTGTCTAGTATTATAAAAGATGAACTAGCTCGCTCTGAGTGTCCACAAGAGCTAGAGACATTTATACAGCATTGTGTGCGCATAGACATTCGCCTTACTGAGCTTAGGCAGGAGAAATTTGCTGCTTATAACCGTATTTCTAACTTTTCCCTTCCTTCCAAAGAGCCTGCAGGTAAGACCTCTTGGGAGGTGGAGGAGGTGCCCATGCAAATTGATTCCGTTCAGAGGCGCGAGATCAATGAGCGCTGGGAGCATCACCTTCGTGAAAGTCTGTGTTTCTACTGTGGCCAGGCTGACCACTTCTTGATCAATTGTCCTAAGTGTCCTAGACGGCCTAACAAGGTGCTAGCAGCAGTAGGAGAGTATGACAACTGTGATGATGAATCTGACATCTCTGAATGTAGCCTGCCTTTAAACGCTGTATTCCATTCACTTTCTATGACTTCACCCCCCAAGGAGCTGAAGGAAAAGAACTCTCACTGTTCTCTCCCTATTAAGATCCTGTGTTCAGGACAGTGGATTTCCAGTGCAGCTATGATTGACTCTGGTGCAGGTGGCAATTTCATGGATATCGCATTTGCCAAGGAACATGGTATTGAAATTCAGCAAAGAGCCTCTCCAATTACCATGGAAACAGTGGATGGGTCACCTTTAATCTCTGGGCCTGTGGATCAGGAGACCGTACCCCTTGAAATTGTGTTGGAGCCTAATCATCAGGAGCAACTTTCTTTCTTGCTAATTTCTTCTCATTTTCCTGTGATTTTAGGCATTCCTTGGTTGCGTTCTCAGAACCCAATTATCAACTGGGAGACCAAGGAGATTACCTTTCCAACAAGGAGCAACTCAGCGTTAACAGAAGCTGTCCCTGAGTCTACGGCTACGGAACCACATGTACAGGTATTTTCTTTACCTCCAGCATATAAAGAGTTCTCTGACATCTGTGACAAGAAGAATGCAGATCAGCTTCCTCCACACAGGCATTATGACTGTCCCATTGAGCTGCTTCCTGGGGCAGCTATTCCTTTTGGTAACGTATACCCTTTGGCGGCACCTGAGCTTCAAGCCTTAAAGGAGTATATTGATGAAAATCTGGCCAAAGGCTTCATACGTCCTTCTTCCTCACCAGCAGGGGCACCTATATTTTTTGTAAAAAAGAAGGATGGGACCCTGAGACCTTGTGTTGACTATCAGGAACTCAATAAGGTAACGTGCGAAACCGTTACCCTTTGCCTCTGATTCCCGAATTACTGGAAAGAGTCCACCATGCTAAGGTGCTCTCTAAACTGGATCTTCGTGGGGCTTATAATTTGGTGCGTATTCATCCAGGGGATGAGTGGAAGACAGCATTCAGATGCCGGTATGGACACTTTGAATCTCTTGTGATGCCCTTCCGGCTTTGTAACGCCCCTGCAACGTTTCAACACCTTGCTGATGACATTTTCAGAGATTTGTTGGACCAGTTTGTGGTGATCTATTTGGACGATATACTAATCTTTTCTGACTCTCTACAGGAACATGAAGAACATGTCAAAACTGTTTTAAGACGTCTGAAAGAGAACCATCTGTATATTAAGCCGGAGAAATGCGAGTTCCATCATTCTGAGATACAGTTCTTAGGTTATATCATCTCTCCCCAGGGGCTGAACATGGAATCTGGTAAGATTCAGGCTATCCTTAACTGTCCGGTACCCAAGAGCGTTAAGGAGGTCCAACGTTTTATTGGTTTTGCAAATTTCTACAGACGCTTCATTCGAAATTTTTCTGATATTGTCCGTCCCATTACTTCCTTGACAAAGAAGGAAAAGCCCTTTAAGTGGTCATCACAGGCTCAAGAAGCTTTTGATCGGCTTAAGATCTGTTTCACATCAGCACCGCTGTTGATACACCCAGATCCAACACTTTCATTCTATCAGGCAGGGAGATATGAGTGACACTCACCGATGCTATCTCCTGGGAAAATAGGACCTGGAGATAGCCACAGACTCCCAGAAATGCAGAGCAAGCAAGACTGGAGAGAGATTGCATCAGGCCTGTCAGGACCTGAATCATCTGACTGCTGGTGGGCGTGGCCTAAGCTCCAGGGAGCTAGGAGCTGAAGGAAAACTCCTAGAAAGGTAACTAAAGAATAGCGCTACCAAGGGGCACAGACAGAGACATAAACAGATCAGGCCGGGGTCAGAGCACGGGATAGCGTAACGGTACCAAGGGACTACACAGAAAGAATAGTAGGGGCCAAGCAGAGGTCAATACCGAACGGACAGAGAAAGTACAGAGAGGGAATCCAATAAACAGTATCCAGAGAACAGACCGAGTCAAAAAGCCAAGAGATCAAGCAAATCAGCACACAGCACAAAACACACTCAGGGGTCAATACACTTAGCCAATGGCGGAAGTATCACTGACAAAGGAAACTCCCAGATGGAGGCTATAAAAGGTCCACCCAGGATCAGTGTGAGGCTACAGGAGTTAACCCTAAAGGAACTGAAACAGACAAACCATGACACATTCATTGTGGAGGTGGATGCTTTTGATAATGCTTTGGGGGCTATTCTCTCCCAAAGAACTGGAGAGAAGGGTCTGCTACATCCTTGAGCTTTCTTTTCCCGTAGACTAACCTCAGCAGAGAAGAATTACGACGTGGGAGACAAGGAATTGCTGGCTATTATTGCGGCTTTCAAAGAATGGAGGCATCATCTGCAAGGAGCTGCACAACAGATCATAGTGCTAACTGACCATCGCAATTTAGAGTTCCTTAAATCCGCTAGATGTCTTTCTCCTCGTCAGGCTCGTTGGAACTTATTTTTAAATCAATTTAACTTTGTTATCTCGTACCGTCCAGGTTCTCGTAATGGGAAGGCTGATGCTTTATCCCGAATCCATGCTGCGGATTCCGTACCTGGAGCCCCATCCAAGACCATTCTATCTAATGTCAATTTCACCGGAGTTATCCACGATCAGGACTTGTGGAAGGAGTGCAGGGAGGCCTATGACGGTGATGTATTTCTGGCCAACCCACTTGTGGATATTAATCTTGTCTTTAAGGGTGGCATGTGGTTCAGAGATCGACGTATCTGCGTCCCTGAGGTCGTCTGTCTGCAGATCCTCAAGTTGGTACATGACTCCAAGTTGGCTGTTCACAGGGGGGTACAGAAGACACAAGAGTTCCTGAGCCGATTCTTCTGGTGGCCAACTTGCCTGAAGGATACCAAGGACTATGTACTCGCTTGCGAGGTATGTGCCCATTACAAGGCTCCTCATGTGGCACCTACGGGTCTTCTACAACCATTACCTGTTCCGTCCCGCCCTTGGGGGTCTATATCAATGGACTTTATTGTGGAGCTGCCTACATCAGGGGGCATGAATACAATCATGGTGGTAGTTGATCGCCTGACTAAAGCTGCTCATTTTGTTCCATGCACCGGCCTCCCCTCAGCTAAAGATACAGTGAACTTGGTTACACAGAATGTGCAGTGCCCCAGAGTCCTGGTCATTGCAGTACTGATGCTCCGCCGTTAAGGGGGGCTATGGTACGTCCGATGGCACTGAAGGAGTTCACCTGACCAGGTATCACAGACACCAATACACTTCACAGTCTGGCCTCCAGGTGGAGCTAAGGGTGCTATGTATTAGGCCACTCCTCACAATCTGGTAAAACTGGGGGTTGGATAGGAAATTAGTGAGAAAGCTGACTGGGTTGGAACCAGGCAACATCCTGTGGCAGAGGGTGTTGCAGGGGAAGATTCAGGGGGGTCCCTGTCAGGGGTGGGAAAGAACAGAAAGAACGTTACGGGACCGTGCCTGCACTCCGTTGCGGCGGTACCCCAAGAAAGGACAAGAAGCGAGGTTTATTGTGCTGAGTGAGAAACGAGATCAACGCAACAAGGAGAAACACCAGTAGGAGTCGTGCTGTAAGAGAAGGCAACATCCTACTGAGGCGCGGAGCCGGTGGCCAGAACGCCGAGGAAGTATTGAGCTCCAGGCCTTACTTCAAACCTATGGCAGGACAGTCAGTTATAGGCGGGCTGTCTCACTCAAATCACCTAAGAAGACATAGGGGGCAACATTTGGAGAGGGGCCACTCTAGGGTCCCGGAAGACCTCCGAGCCTACCCGTCATACGGGTGCGTCCTAGCCATATCATCTGGGGGACGAAGCAGAACATCATAATCGAGTTGTGAGGGAACTTCAGAAACAGACACAACAGTTGTGGGGACTATCCCGTAAGCACAGCAGGGGAGGACCACAACAAACAAGCGCTAGAAGGTAGGCACAGATTTCCACCTGCAAAGGGAACCCTGGAGGTGCCATCGGACCGGCCGGACTTACACAGCCCGGTTAACCGTATTCCGGATTGAGGATCCTGAAGCCTTCAGTAAAGAGGTAACGAGACTACAACCTGGTGTCCTTGTTATTTACTGCGACCTGCACCGCACCATAACATCATCACCATCCACACCTTTCATTGGACGCCCCTCAGCAGGGTCACGGACCGGGTCTAGCCACCGTGACAACCCCAGAGCAGAGACTCAGAGGCCCGGTACCGGGTACCCCTTGGCCCTGCGGCAGTGGGGGCGCTCCAACTGTCTTTCGGTTGCATGGGGTTCCGGATGAGATCATCTCTGACCGTGGAGTTCAGTTCACGTCAAGATTCTGGAAGGGGTTTTGCTCTGCACTCAATATTAATGTCTGTCTCTCTTCTGCTTACCATCCCCAGACAAATGGTCAGACTGAGTGTACCAATCAGACACTGGAACAATATCTAAGATGCTATGTCAGCCATCTCCAGGATGATTGGTTGGAGTTGCTGCCGTTAGCCGAATTTTCATATAATAATTCTCTTTGCCAATCTGGGTTATCATCCTTGTATTTTACCTAGGTCTCCAATTAATTCTCCGGTTCCGGCAGTGGAGGAAAGGCTGACTGCGATGAGACAAAATCCGGAGGGTCTGAAGGAATCCCTGACCACAGCTCAAGAACGTTATAAGAGATCGGCTGAGAGATTCCGTAAACCTGCACCCATGTTCAAGGTAGGAGATTCCGTGTGGTTAGCAACTAAGAATCTGAAGTTAAATGTTCCTTCACAAAAACTTGGACAGAAATTCATTGGCCCTTTCAAGATCAACGGTATTGTGAGCTCTGTGGCCTGCCGGCTGAAGCTGCCTAGGACTATGAAGGTACACCCAGTTTTTCATGTATCTTTACTAAAGCCTGTATCTCCTAATACCTTCCAGGGACGTGTTGTGCCACCTCCGCAGCCTGTGGTGATTGATGGGCAAGAACAATTTGTGGTTGAGGAAATTATTGATTCCAGGATTCGCCGGAATCGGCTCCAATATCTGATAAGATGGCAGGGATATCCCCCTGAGGAAGACTCTTGGGAACCTGTGGAAAACATCAATGCTCAACAGAAGATTTCTCGTTTTCATCAGAGATTCCCTGAGAAACCAGGTCCAGGATCGTCCTGAGGCCGCTTCTAAGGAGGGAGTAATGTCAGGACTCTGAAAATTTTTTACCTTTTGTGCATTACTGCCCTTTTCCAAGATGGCGTCTTTGGTCTCATGTGCACTGTGTCTTTCTGCTATAAAACGCCACCCAGCCTTCAGTCTGTGCTAGAGTATTCTGCCTTGCATCCAGCTCCTGACCTCTGATTACTCCCTGGCTATATACCTGCTCCTTTGAACCTGTGTGGTGATCCTGCTACTCTGCTCTGAGGTCCTGCTGCATACACCAGTTCCAGTAATCCTCCTTCATCTGCTGCTCGTATTTACCTCTATCTGCATTTGCTGGACATATAAGTGTTTCCTGCTCTGCAAAAACCTGAGACTATTAACCAGGCCTCCCTGGTTGAGCTAAGATATTATTTGAACTGCCTTATAAGCTTATCTATCTGTGTTTGGACTAAGACAAGGATTTATTCGTGTCAAGTATCCTTAAGAATAACTGTGCTTCATAGACTTTCTGCTTGATTGCATTTTCCTCTGAAGTTTCCTATAGACTGCTGAGCTGCATTTAATATTGACTCCAAGTGTTGTGAACTTGAGTTTCTCTCTGCACCTGTTTGAATCACCGTGTGATAATATAGACTTTACCACTTATAAAACTGTGTCCTGTAGTTGTCTTGTTCCATGCAAAGAGTCTCCTGAGTTATCCCCTATAATTATTACACCTAGAATTGAGGAATCGCTAGCTGCACTGAGATCCGCTATTTCTCCACCTTAGATCTCACCAGTGGGTACTGGCAGGTTACCATGGCAGAGGTGGATAGAGAGAAGAGAGCGTTTATGACACCAATGGGCCTCTACAAGTTCAACTACATGCCAATCGGGGACGTTCCAAAGGATGATGAAGTGTTGCCTCCAGCACAAGAACTTTGAAACTGTTCTGTTGTACCTGGATGACATCATCATCTTCTCCAAGACCTATGAAGACTAGGGTTGAGCGAAACGGATCGTTCATTTTCATAAGTCGCCGACTTTTGGCAAAGTTGGCGTCTCATGAAACCGACCCGATCCCTGTGTGGGGTCTGCCATGCGGTACGCGACTTTCGCGCCAAAGTCGCGTTTCAATGACGCTAAAAGCGCCATTTCTCAGCCAATGAAGGTGGACGCAGAGTGTGGGCAGCGTGATGACATAGATCTCAGTCCCCACCATCTTAGAGAAGGGCATTGCAGTGATTGGCTTGCTTTCTGCCGCGTCACAGGGACTATAAAGGGGCGTTCCCGCCGACCGCCATCTTACTGCTGCTGATCTGAGCATAGGGAGAGGTGCCGCTTCGTCATAAGCAGGGATAGTGATAGGCAGGGTACATAAAGCCACAAACCACTTGTGCTGTAGCGATTTCCACTGTCCAACACCACCTTTTGTTTGCAGGGACAGTGGAAGCTACATTTTTTTTTCCTCAGCGCTGTAGCTCATTGGGCTGCCCTAGAAGGCTCCCAGATAGCTGTGTTGCTTTGTGTGTACGCCGCTGTGCAAACCAACTGCTTTTTTCAAAGCACAAATCCTGTTGTTCCTTCCTTTCTGCACAGCTATCTTGTGTGTTTGTCCCCACTTTTGTGTGCAGCAGTCCGTTTTATAGCTGCCTGCCATACTTTCCTGAGATTACTGCAGGGAGATAAAGATTGGCAAGTCTGCCTCTGTGCCAGTGCTGTGTGTGGCATCTGTCTCTCATTGTGTGCCACCGAAAACCACTGTGCAATACTGGGCCATTTTTTTGGGGGGGGGGTAAATTCTCCCTGTAAAAAAAAAAAAATTAGTGGGAGATAAAGATTGGCAAGTCTGCCGCTGTGCCAGTCCTGTGTGTGGCATCTGTCTCTCATTGTGTGCCACCGAAAACCACTGTGTAATACTTGGCCATTTTTTTGGGGGGGGGTAAATTCTCCCTGTAAAAAAAAAAAATTAGTGGGAGATAAAGATTGGCAAGTCTGCCTCTGTGCCAGTCCTGTGTGTGGCATCTGTCTCTCATTGTGTGCCACTGAAAACCACTGTGTAATACTTGGCCATTTTTTTTTTTTTTTGTAAATTCTACCTGTAAAAAAAAAAAATTAGTGGGAGATAAAGATTGGCAAGTCTGCCTCTGTGCCAGTCCTGTGTGTGGCATCTGTCTCTCATTGTGTGCCACCGAAAACCACTGTGTAATACTTGGCCATTTTTTGGGGGGGAGTAAATTCTCCCTGTAAAAAAAAAAAAATTAGTGGGAGATAAAGATTGGCAAGTCTGCCTCTGAGCCAGTCCTGTGTGTGGCATCTGTCTCTCATTGTGTGCCACCGAAAACCACTGTGTAATACTTGGCCATTTTTTTTGGGGGGGGGGTAAATTCTCCCTGTAAAAAAAAAAAATTAATGGGAGATAAAGATTGGCAAGTCTGCCTCTGTGCCAGTCCTGTGTGTGGCATCTGTCTCTCATTGTGTGCCACCAAAAACCACTGTGTAATACTTGGCCATTTTTTTGGGGGGGGTAAATTCTCCCTGTAAAAAAAAAAAAATTAGTGGGAGATAAAGTTTGGCAAGTCTGCCTCTGTGACAGTCCTGTGTGTGGCATCTGTCTCTCATTGTGTGCAACCGAAAACCACTGTGTAATACTTGGCCATTTATTTTTTGGGGTAAATTCTCCCTTTTAAAAAAAAAATAATTAGTGGGAGATAAAGATTGGCAAGTCTGCCTCTGTGCCAGTCCTGTGTGTGGCATCTGTCTCTCATTGTGTGCCACCGAAAACCTAGTGTGTAATATTGTTTTTGGTTTTTTTTTGTTTTTTACATTCTCCCATAAAAAAAAAAAAAATAGTGGGAGATTAAGATTGGCATTTCTGCTTGAGTGCTGGTCCTGTGTGTGCCATCTGTCTCAAATTATTGGGGCACAGAAAACCTAGTGTGTAACATTGGGCCTGATTTTCCTTTCAGTGTCAGGCACCTATAAAGGTATATATAAATCCAACAGAAGTTTGAGTTCACCTTATAAGTTGTTTTACAGTAACAAATACCGTTACTTTGGTTACGTTTTGCAAACAATGAGGAAGTCTAGTGGAAGAGGTCGTGGCCGTGGGCGGTCATTGTCAGCTGGTAATGATGGTAGTGGTGGTGGAGCATCAGGTGGTCGTGGTAAAAGCAGTACAGCACCTAAGTCTCGAGTTGTTGAGCCAGGTTCGTTGTCTGGCTACACAAGGCCTCGAACGCTCTCTTTTCTGGGAGTAGGAAAACCACTTTTGAAGCCGGAGCAGGAGGAACAAGTATTGGCTTTCATTGCTGACTCTGCCTCTAGCTCTTTCGCCTCCTCCTCGGAAAGTGCAAAATGTCAGAGCAGTGCATCGTCAGTGGATGCTCCCGGTCAGGAACAAGTCGCTTCCTTGTGTCCTTCACCCAGAACAACAGTGAAGGATGCGTCAGTCGACAGAACAGGTTACTCCATGGAGCTCTTTACACATACCGTTCCTGGGTTAGACAGTGAAACAGTTAACAGGCCATGCCCATTCGAAGTTGAATCGGACATGGAGTGCACAGATGCACAGCCACAGCCAGATTACTATGCTGTTCCTTTGACTCAGACCAGAACATTGCCCTCGCAGTGTACTGAGGCAGAATCAAACCCAGCGGAGACTATGGTGCCCCGTCACGAACGCAATACCACCGGCTTACACGGTGACACAGACGAAGTTGCACACGACATAGAAGAGGAGGTCATAGATGACCCAGTTATGGACCCCGATTGGCAGCCATTGGGGGAACAGGGTGCAGGCGGCAGTAGTTCTGAAGCGGAGGAGGAGGAGCCCCAGCAGGCATCAACATCACAACAGGTTCCATCTGCCGGGCCCGTATCTGGCAAAAAACGCGTGGCAAAACCAAAAGCAGTTGGAGGACAGCGTGGCCATCCGGTTAAAGAAGCTCAGTCTGCAATGCCTGAAAAGGTATCCGATAGCAGAAAGAGTGCAGTCTGGCATTTTTTTAAACAACATCCAAATGATCAGCGCAAAGTCATCTGTCAAAAATGTTCAACTACCTTAAGCAGAGGTCAGAATCTTAAAAGTCTAAATACAAGTTGCATGCATAGACACTTATCCACCATGCATTTGCAAGCCTGGACTAACTACCAAACGTCCCTAAAGGTTGCAGCACCCTCGGCCAATGAAGCTAGTCAGCAACGCTACATCCCTTCCCTCACTGTCAACCCACCATTTCCCGCACCACCTGCAGTATCTGTGCAGCTTTCGTCGCCAGGCCAAAGCAGTCAGGGAATCACCAGTTTTGCAGTAGGAAACACTGCCTGTAGGGCACCGGCAAGAATACCATCTCCAACCCTCTCGCAGTCACCCATGTCCACCGGCACCACCGCTAGTTCCACGATCTCCAGCTCTCCAGTCCAGCTCACCCTACATGAGACTCTTGTTAGGAAAAGGAAGTACTCATCCTTGCATCCGCGTACACAGGGTTTGAATGCCCACATTGCTAGACTAATCTCATTAGAGATGATGCCCTACCGGTTAGTTGAAAGCGAAGCTTTCAAAGCGCTGATGGACTACGCTGTACCACGCTACGAGCTACCCAGTCGGCACTTCTTTTCTAGAAAAGCCATCGCAGCCCTCCAACAGCATGTTAAAGACCGCATCGTCCATGCACTCAGGCAGTCTGTGACTACAAAGGTGCACCTGACAACAGATGCATGGACCAGTAGGCATGGCCAGGGACGTTACGTGTCCATCACGGCACACTGGGTGAATGTGGTGGATGCAGGGTCCACAGGGGACAGCAATATTGGCACAGTTCTGCCTAGCCCACGATCAAGGAAAGAGTTGGCTGTAGGCGTTCGCCCCCCCCTCCTCCTCTTCCTCGTCCTCCTGCAGAAGTGAGAGCTCATCCACAGACCGCAGTCGCACATCCACTCCATCCGCAGCTGCCACTGTTGCACACCAGGTGTGCCATTATGGGACAGCTAGTGGCAAGCGTCAGCAGGCTGTATTGGCAATGAAGTGTTTGGGCGACAACAGACACACCGCGGAAGTTCTGTCCGAGTTCTTGCAGAAAGAAACTCAGTCATGGCTGGGCACTGTACATCTTGAGGCAGGCAAGGTAGTGAGTGATAACGGAAGGAATTTCATGGCTGCCATAGCCCTTTCCCAACTGAAACACATTCCTTGCCTGGCTCACACCTTAAACCTGGTGGTGCAGTGCTTCCTGAAAAGTTATCCGGGGTTACCCGACCTGCTCCTCTAAGTGCGCAGACTTTGCTCGCATATCCGCCGTTCGCCCGTACACTCCAGCCGTATGCAGAACTATCAGCGTTCTTTGAACCTTACTCAGCATCGCCTAATCATCGACGTTGCAACAAGGTGGAACTCCACACTGCACATGCTTCAGAGAGTGTGCGAACAGAGGCGTGCTGTTATGTATTTGTGGGAGGATACACGGGCAGGCAGTTGGATGGCAGACATGGAGTTGTCAGGTGTGCAGTGGTCGAAGCTACAAGACCTGTGTCAAGTCCTTCAGTGTTTTGAGGAATGCACACGGCTGGTTAGTGCAGACAATGCCATAATAAGCATGAGCATCCCCCTAATGCGTCTGCTGATGCAAAGTTTGACGCACATAAAGGAGCAGGCGTCTGCAGCCGAGGAAGAGGAAAGACTTGATGACAGTCAGCCATTGTCTGGTCAGGGCCGTGTAGAGGACGCGGTAGCGGGCGAAGAGGAGGAGGAGGACGAGGAGGATGATGGGGATGAGTACTTTTTTAATGAGGAAGCTTCTCCTGGGCCAACAGAAATTAGTGGCGTTGCAAGGCCGGGTTCTGTTTTTTTAAGGGAGACAAGTGACGTAGATTTGCCTGTAACTGCCCCTCAAACCAACACAACTGCAGATTTGCCAACTGGAACTTTGGCCCACATGGCGGATTATGCCTTACGTATCCTCAAAAAGGACCCACGCATTATTTATGATGAGCGATGACGATTACTGGTTGGCCTGCATCCTTGACCCTCGCTATAAAGGCAAATTGCAAAATATTATGCCACATGAGAACCTCGAACAAATATTAGCAACCAAACAAGCTACTCTTGTAGACCGTTTGATTCAGGCATTCCCAGCACACAGCGCCGGTGATGGTTTCTCACACAAGCTGCAGGGGGCTACAGGGCAGAGGTGTTAGAGGTGCACAGATCAGAAGTGGCGTTGGACAGAGGGGTTTTCTGACCAGGTTGTGGAGTGATTTCGCAATGACCGCAGACAGGACAGGTACTGCAGCATCTATTCAAAGTGACAGGAGACAACATTTGTCCAGTATGGTTACTGTTCTGTCTCCGCCATCTAAATTGTTACCTCCATTATCTGTTTGTATAATTTGCAGTTTCTCAGCCAGTATACAGGACTTGATATATTCATACCTTTATCTGTAGTGTTTTGGCTCCCTCTAGCGGTCAGAGATATGTTGACTGTTCTATTTTTCTGCTATGTATTTTTTATGTCTGATCCTCCTTTGCAATGCATTATGGTAGCTCAGCCCACATTTCCCTCCAGTTTTCATTCACTTCCTCTAGTTTGCCTTCCAGGGAAGACGCTTACACTTCATTCCCCTTGCGATTGCATTGCCGGTATGTCTTTATGTTTTTTCTCTAGATATTTCTGCTCTATATTAGCCTAGCTTAACCAGTTGCACTCCTAGTTCAGTTACTAGCCTTCTAAATGTAATGCATAATGTTTATCATGTGTAGTATGTATCGTTCTATACCATGTACTGATTCCATGTATATCATTGTTCACAGTTTCACCGCATCAATATACCAATACGTTTAATAAAGCACAGACTCAACCACAGTCTCCTTATTGGACCCGGTATAGCGGTTTAGCTGACTGGATAGCTACATGAGCCTGCCTCATTTAGTGAGGACAGAACAGTGAAACGGCAGGCCATCCAACTAGTGGGATTCAAGTCACCGGCTACTCAGAGACTAAATACAGCTACAGCAATCTCTGCACAGCCAAGCACTTTCCCAAGACACCATGTCTCACAAATCGCATAGAACAAGATCTGTTACTTCCGTTTCCTCAAAGACAACATCCATCACCAGCGCGGTTGCCATTGCCCGCGCAAATGCTGAAGCCGCCAAAATACGAGCGAGCTTTGCTGACCAAGAGATGCAACTTAAATTAGAAAAAGCACGCCTAGATGATGAAGAGAGAAGGTCACGCTTAGAGAGAGCACGCATAGATCATGAGAGAGCCGATCAAGAGAGAAGGATGCAGTTAGAAAAGGCACGTGTGGATGCCGCCTTAGAAAGCCTAGCAGCAAAAAGGGAAGCTGCCGCAGCCCTCGCTGAAGCGGAATCGCTAGAAGCCGCGCAAAGCCCCAAGCTGCATAGCCAAAGCAGTACGTCAAGTCTGGAGTTTCCACTACAAGACACACCACAACGCACATCTCAGTATGTTAATGAACTTCCTGATCCAAACTATAACCCTGAACCAGCACCAGAACGAGAATACGACGTCTCCATCGAAGTGAGCGAGAGTCACCACGAGGCTCAGCTCCAGGACAGAAACAAACTCGAAAACGTGAGACAAAACGACTCTGCTAATGACTACCTTGCCCCTCACCAGGTAACCAACGTGGATCACCCTGCTGACACACCGTACGTCAGACGGAAGCAATACGACACCGGCTGGCGCCACCCTGAGGACACTAACAGGTATGAACGCACCTCACATCACTATCAGGGCGACCGATCACCAGCATACTCTACCGACAACCGGTTCACAACAGAATTTGCCAAGTTCTTCACACGACGTGAACTGGTTGCCAAGGGACTCATGAAATTCACTGACCAAGCTGAAGGTTACAGAACTTGGAAAGCTTCCTTCCAAAATGTCATTAGAGACTTGGGGCTACAACACAGGGAAGAGATAGACCTGTTAGTCAAATACCTGGGAGGAGAGTCAGTCAAACACGCAGTAAGGATCAGAGACATTAATATAAACCGCCCTGAGACCGGCCTCAAAGAGATCTGGAAGAGGCTGGATGAGTGTTACGGCTCAGCAGAAGTAATAGAAAGAGCCTTGTTCAAAAGAATCGATGACTTTCCTAAAATTTCTAACAAAGGTCTCCAGAAACTTAGAGAGCTAAGCGACCTACTAAAGGAAGTCCAAGTTGCCAAATACGAGGACGACCTACAGGGACTTGCATTTCTCGACACAGCCAGAGGTGTTAACCCTATAGTCCAGAAGTTGCCCTACAATCTACAGGAGAGGTGGCTCACACATGGTTCCACGTACAAATACAAACACAGTGTTCCATTTCCCCCCTTCTCCGTTTTTGTAGACTTTATACACCAACAAGCGAGAATTAGAAACGATCCCAGCTTTGACTTTGCAATGCCATATGCCACACCGTCACCACCTGCAAATCCATGCAGAACATCTGTGGCAGTACACAAGACTTATGTTTCTTCTCCAGGTTCTAATTACAGGTCTGCTGGCTGCTCCCAATCAGAGACAAAGGTGCAGGACCCTGACAAGCAGTGCCCACTTCATCAGAAGCCTCATCCTCTCCTGAAATGCAGAGCCTTCAGAGGAAAATCTATGCCAGACCGCAGAAGCTTCCTGAAAGAGAACGGTATCTGCTACAAGTGCTGCTCGTCCACAACTCATCTCGCCAAGGACTGCAAGGTCAGTGTAAAATGCACAGAATGTGGAACCACAGACCATAACACTGCTCTACACCCAGGCCCAGCTCCATGGAGTGCACAAAACACGCCAGCTGACAGTGAGCATGGCGGGGAGGAAAGGAACACTGATACAGCTACGCCAGAGATCACTTCACAATGTACCGAGGTCTGCAAAGGGACAATAGACAGTAGGTCCTGTTCAAAAATATGCCTTGTCAGAGTATACCCAAAAGGCCATAGAGACCAGGCTGTAAGACTGTATGCTATCTTGGATGATCAAAGTAATCGATCCTTGGCAAGATCAACATTCTTTGACCTATTCAACATCGAAGGGCCAAGCACTCCCTACTCATTAAAGACGTGTGCAGGAACTGTGACAACAGCAGGCAGGAAAGCTACAGACTTCCAAATCGAGTCATTAGACGGACAATTCTGCCTACCACTACCTACGATCATCGAATGTAACCAGATCCCAGACAACAGATCTGAAATCCCTACGCCAGATGTAGCAATCCATCACGCTCACTTAAAGCGAATAGCACACCTTATACCGGAACTCGACCATCAGGCCCAGATAATTCTGCTGTTGGGGAGAGATATCCTGCAGGTTCATAAAGTGAGACGTCATATCAATGGACTCCACAATGCTCCCTATGCCCAAAAGCTAGACCTAGGATGGGTCATAATTGGCAACGTATGCTTGGGACGCATGCACGCCCCATCTTCTGTGACAAGCATGCTGACAAATACATTGGAGAAAGGACGACCATCTCTGTTTCAACCTTGTAACAATGAGTTCCATGTCAGGGAACTGCCACACAGCATCCAACTGCCCAATCATTTAATAGACTTTACTCACGACAGCAGTATAGTGTCGGGAAGCTATGAGGATCAGTTAGGGTGCACAGTCTTCCAGAGAACTAAGCAGGACAACCAAGTGGCAATGTCGGTAGAGGACAAGTTGTTCTTGGAGGTAATGGACAAGGGACTCGTTAAAGATGAGACCAACAGCTGGGTCGCACCTCTTCCCTTCAAAACCCACAGACCACGTCTACCGAACAACAAAAATCAGGCATTACAACGTTTCTCCTCTCTCAAGCGTAATCTGCAAAAGAAACCAGAGATGAAAGATCACTTTTTCTCCTTCATGTCAAAGATTTTTGAAAACTGTCACGCAGAACTAGCTCCCACTCTCAAAGACTCTGAAGAATGCTGGTTCCTACCCATGTTCGGAGTATACCACCCTAAGAAACCAGGCCAGATTAGAGTCGTGTTCGATTCCAGTGCCAAATTTAATGATGTCTCCCTAAATGACGTTCTACTGACAGGATCAGACCTCAATAACAAACTGCTGGGAGTACTTATGCGCTTCCGTAAGGATTCCATTGCCTTCATCGCTGACATCCAGCAAATGTTCCATTGTTTCCTTGTGAGAGAGAGAGACAGGAACTTCCTAAGATTCTTCTGGTACAGAGACAATGATCCTACTAAAGAAGTCACAGAGTACCGCATGAGAGTGCACATCTTCGGCAACAGTCCTTCCCCTGCCGTCGCCATTTACGGACTCAAAAGGTCAGCTCAGGAAGGAGAAGCAGAATACGGAGAAGATGTCAGAAGATTCATAGAAAAGGACTTTTATGTCGACGACTGTCTCAAAGCAATGCCTTCAATTGAGACTGCCATCAGTCTTCTCAGGAGAGCCCAGGACATGCTTGCCTGCTCGAACCTTAGGCTTCATAAAATAGCCTCAAACAGCCAAGAACTCATGGAAGCGTTCCCTTCTCAGGACCTATGTAATGGTCTCAGAGACCTGGACCTGGGGTCAGACCCCGCACCAATGCAACGCAGCCTTGGGCTTCTCTGGAATCTACAGTCAGACACTTTCACCTTTCAGGTCAACCAGGAAGAAAGGCCTTTCACACGTAGAGGCGTCCTGTCTACCATCAACAGTCTGTACGATCCCTTGGGTTTCGCAGCTCCTGTTACTATACAAGGCAAGGCCCTACTAAGAGACTTAACTAGGGAAACATCTGACTGGGATGCACCTCTGCCACCTGATAAGAGGATCCAGTGGGAAGAGTGGAAGAACTCGTTAGCGGCACTCTCCAACCTGAATGTGCCAAGACCATACGCCCCTGTGCCATCTACTGAAATACAAAGCCAAAGACTGTACGTATTTGCAGATGCTTCTGTCAAAGCGATTGCCGCTGTTGCCTACCTGAGAACTGTAGATTCCAAATGTCAGTGCCACATTGGTTTCATTATGGGAAAGGCCAAACTCGCACCACAACCAGAGCACACTATACCCAGGTTAGAGCTTTGTGCCGCAGTCCTAGCCATTGAGTTAGCAGAGTTCATCACATCCGAAATGGATATCGACCTGACACAGGCCAAGTTCTACTCGGACAGCAAAGTAGTCCTGGGATATATCCACAACGAAACCAGGCGATTCTACGTTTATGTCAATAACAGAGTGCTACGAATCAGGAGATCAGTTCATCCAAAGCAGTGGCATTACATACCCACAGACCAGAATCCTGCAGATCATGCAACTAGAGCAGTTGACGCAAGTCGACTAGGAAGCACAACGTGGCTCTCAGGACCAAAACTATTGTACATTGAGGAATGTTTTCCAGACACCTTTAAACTAGTAGGAGAGGACTCAGATGCTGAAATCCGCCCTCAGGTGTCTACACTTCATACAATGACCTCTGTTATCCAGCTTGGATCTTGCAGGTTCGACAGATTCTCAAGTTGGAAGTCACTTACTCGAGCTATTACCTGCCTGACTCATATAGCTCGCTCATTCAAGACCACCAGAACTTGTGGCACAGAAAAATGTAAAGGTTGGCATCTTTGTAAAAATACCTATGTTACCTCCGACTTAGAGTTCTCTAGAAATCACATCATCCTCACTGTTCAAAGAGAAACCTACTTTGCAGAAATCCAATGTCTTATCAACAAAGCTCCAATACCAGTGAGCAGCGTATTGAGAAAACTCGACCCATTTATCGACAACAGTGGCCTACTGAGAGTAGGAGGCCGACTCAAAGAAGCTGAGATGGAGTTTGTGGAGAAATTCCCTCTTATACTTCCTGGAAAATGTCATGTTGCCTACCTAATCGTACAACATTACCACAATCTGGTCAAGCGCCAATGGAGACAGGTACAAAGTCTTGCAAATACTTTCTGGGACAGGTGGCGCAAACAATATTTGTCTACCCTGCAGCCACATACGAAGTGGCAATCTACTAAACCTAATCTGAACGTAGGTGACCTTGTTCTTGTGAAAGACTGTCAAATTCACCGGAACCAGTGGCCACTTGGTCTAGTTACCGCAACGTTCCCGAGCAAGGACGGCAACGTCCGCAAAGTTGAACTAAGGATGACCAAAGGGAATGAACCTAAGACATTTTCCAGACCGGTATCTGAACTGGTCCTATTGTTGCCTTCGGAAGAAAGGAGTAGTGACATCCATTGATGTCAGACGGGGAGTGTTCTGTCTCCGCCATCTAAATTGTTACCTCCATTATCTGTTTGTATAATTTGCAGTTTCTCAGCCAGTATACAGGACTTGATATATTCATACCTTTATCTGTAGTGTTTTGGCTCCCTCTAGCGGTCAGAGATATGTTGACTGTTCTATTTTTCTGCTATGTATTTTTTATGTCTGATCCTCCTTTGCAATGCATTATGGTAGCTCAGCCCACATTTCCCTCCAGTTTTCATTCACTTCCTCTAGTTTGCCTTCCAGGGAAGACGCTTACACTTCATTCCCCTTGCGATTGCATTGCCGGTATGTCTTTATGTTTTTTCTCTAGATATTTCTGCTCTATATTAGCCTAGCTTAACCAGTTGCACTCCTAGTTCAGTTACTAGCCTTCTAAATGTAATGCATAATGTTTATCATGTGTAGTATGTATCGTTCTATACCATGTACTGATTCCATGTATATCATTGTTCACAGTTTCACCGCATCAATATACCAATACGTTTAATAAAGCATAGACTCAACCACAGTCTCCTTATTGGACCCGGTATAGCGGTTTAGCTGACTGGATAGCTACATGAGCCTGCCTCATTTAGTGAGGACAGAACAGTTACTAACTATTTTTCATCCCTTATCGATGTTCTCCCTCAACCGTCATTCCCATTTGATTACTGGGCATCCAAATTAGACACCTGGCCTGAATTGGCAGAATATGCATTGCAGGAGCTTGCTTGCCCAGCAGCTAGTGTGCTATCAGAAAGAGTATTCAGTGCTGCTGGTTCAATATTAACCGAAAAAAGGACTCGTCTGGCTACCCAAAATGTGGATGATCTCACCTTCATTAAAATGAACCACTCCTGGATTTCAAATTATTTTGCCCCACCTTTCCCGGCTGACACCTAGCTTTCCTATAAAAAGGTCTTGCTTGTGGACTGGTCTTACTGAGTGTTCCAATCTCTTAATTTGCAGCAGCTGTTTGTCCAGCATACGACATGTTTACACCTCCCACAATGGGAAAATTCCCCCCACGGGGCCGTGGTCTCACCACTTGTAAATGACTAAATACCAGCGCACTACAAAATATGGAACAATATATAGGGGGTACAAGAGAAGCAGTATAGAACCATGAGAAAAAGGAAAGAAAAAAGGAACCGCTTCATATGAATGCACACCACACAAATAATTTATATATAAAAAGGTAAACTTTAATTAAAGTTTACCTTTTTATATATAAATTATTTGTGTGGTGTGCATTCATATGAAGCGGTTCCTTTTTTCTTTCCCTTTTCTCGTGGTCTCACCACTTGGCGCAAGCACCCGTTACAGTGCTGTTCGTCTGAAGAGGTGGGTGTACCCGCTTTTGGTCGACGGCACTGCCACTGGGTCCCTCATAGTACAATGAAGTGTCTCTGGCGGTGGTGGTGCGCACCCAACGTCAGACACACCGTTGTAACATGAGGGCCTTGGGACGGTACCGCCGGCCACAAGAGAGTTCCCCCCCCCCCCAGCTCAAACTGTGCTCTACCACGTGCAAAATTATCTCACTCAGCTCCACCAATGTTTAGTCTATGCGCTGACATCATTCAATGCCTGGCACTGACAATACCAATTTGTTGACATCTATGATGCTAGTTAAAGTATTCTGGGTCAGTGTCCTATATTGACACCAGTAAATACTTACTGCCAAATTACTTTGTCAGAAACTCAGCAGATGAGCCCACCCCTGTACCTAAGTATGCCACACTTTTTTTTTTTGTTGTTTTGAGAGACATTAACATCTATTTATTTTTTGTGAGTACTAACTGTGTCAGACACTCCTTGCAATCCTCCTCCGCTGACCACAATGCTGCCTGTGTATCCATGTAACCGATTTAAAACTGCCATGAGACTAATTTTTGTTATTTTAGGCCTTCATTAGCCTGTCTGCTGTCCCTCCTTGCAATACTCCTCCACTGAACACAATGCTGCCTGTGTATCCATGTAACCGATTTAAAACTGCCATGAGACTAATTTTTGTTATTTTAGGCCTTCATTAGCCTGTCTGCTGTCCCTCCTTGCAATACTCCTCCACTGACCACAATGCTGCCTGTGTATCCATGTAACCGATTTAAAACTGCCATGACACTAATTTTTGTTATTTTAGGCCTTCATTAGCCTGTCTGCTGTCCCTCCTTGCAATACTCCTCCACTGACCACAATGCTGCCTGTGTATCCATGTAACCGATTTAAAACTGCCATGAGACTAATTTTTGTTATTTTAGGCCTTCATTAGCCTGTCTGCGGTCCCTCCTTGCAATACTCCTCCACTGACCACAATGCTGCCTGTGTATCCATGTAACCAATTTAAAACTGCCATGAGACTAATTTTTGTTACTTTAGGCCTTCATTAGCCTGTCTGCTGTCCCTCCTTGCAATACTCCTCCACTGACCACAATGCTGCCTGTGTATCCATGTAACCGATTTAAAACTGCCATGAGACTAATTTTTGTTATTTTAGGCCTTCATTAGCCTGTCTGCGGTCCCTCCTTGCAATGCTCCTCCACTGACCACACCAATGCTTCCCGTGTACCCCTGGAACCTATTTAAAAGTTCATAGAGCCTATTTATATATTTTATTTAATATTAATAAAGCCATGATGGACTACGCTGTACCACGCTACAAGCTAACCAGTAGACACTTCTTTTGCGAGAAAAGCCATCCCAACCCTCCACCAGCATGTAACAGTCCGCATTGTCCATGCACTCTGGCAATCTGTGAGTACAAAGGTGCACCTGACAACAGACGCATGGACCTGTAGGCATGGCCATGGAAGGTTACGTGTCCATTACGGCGCAATGGGTTAATGTGGTGGATGCATGGTCCACAGGGGACAGCCTACTAAGTCTGTCTGCAGTCCCTAATTCAAATTGTCCTCCACTGTCTAAATCTGAGCTTCAACCTTCTGGCTCTCATTAAGTGATGTTTGTTAAAAAATTTGGTGGTTAGGGCCTACTAACGGTGTCTGCCCCTCCCTGGTGTTTGTCCTCAACTGAATAAATCTGAGCTTCAACCTTCTGGCTCTCATTAAGTGATGTTTTTTAAAAAATTGGTGGTTAGGGCCTACTAACGGTGTCTGCCCCTCCCTGGTGTTTGTCCTCAACTGTATAAAGCTGAGCTTCAACCTTCTGGCTTTCGGCCTATAGTATCAGATATTAAACTGCATTTGGCCTTCAACTTTGGTTACGGCCTACTAACGGTGTCTGCCCCTCCCTGGTGTTTGTCCTCAACTGAATAAATCTGAGCTTCAACCTTCTGGCTCTCATTAAGTGATGTTTTTTAAAAAATTGGTGGTTAGGGCCTACTAACGGTGTCTGCCCCTCCCTGGTGTTTGTCCTCAACTGTATAAAGCTGAGCTTCAACCTTCTGGCTTTCGGCCTATAGTATCAGATATTAAACTGCATTTGGCCTTCAACTTTGGTTACGGCCTACTAACGGTGTCTGCCCCTCCCTGGTGTTTGTCCTCAACTGAATAAATCTGAGCTTCAACCTTCTGGCTCTCATTAAGTGATGTTTTTTAAAAAATTGGTGGTTAGGGCCTACTAACGGTGTCTGCCCCTCCCTGGTGTTTGTCCTCAACTGTATAAAGCTGAGCTTCAACCTTCTGGCTTTCGGCCTATAGTAGCAGATATTAAACTGCATTTGGCCTACTAGTGTGGTTGGGCCCTTAAAACAGTGTCTGCTGCTCCTGGGTTTGCTCCTCCACTGAACAAAGCAATGCCGCCTGTTTAGTCCTGTTACCAATTTTGAACTGCATTTAGCCTACTTTATTCTTTGACCCTATATCTGTGTTTCCTCCTCATCCTGCCCATTGCCCAGCCACTGCTAGATGAGTCTGCTGGTACATTGACCTAGACCACTACATTCCCCTTGCACTCTACACAGCCAGAATCTGACCCTGCTGAATGTAAGGTTCCCCTTCCCGCATGTTATACCACCTTACACAGGGACAAAGAGGAAGGTGCAGATGAAAGTGCAGGTTCCTTCATCAGGTGGGGGGGCATACTCGTTGGCGACGTCACTGGCACAGGGCTCCTCAGAGTACGCAAAAGTGTCGCTGCTGGTGGGAGGCGCCCCCGCCATGTAAACACACCGCTGTACTTTGAGGGGCCCTGTGCCAGTGCCAATGCCAACGAGTGGGCCCCCCCTGCTTGCTTAGGATCACAGCACTTGCAAACTTGACATACTTACCTCTCACTGCTCCACCGCCGTGACGTAGTCCACGTTTCCTGGGCCCACTAAAACCTTGAACCAGCCCTACCCCCCACAACTTTTGCCAAAAGACCCCCAATTTCCAATGCCCAAATATTATTATAAAGTTAATTAAGATAGACAAGCTTCAGAAAACAAGAATGGATGTTTTTGGCATTAAAATGGGCACTGTAGGTGTTTTCCTGGCCTCCACTCACTGCCGACTATGCTTCCCCATTGACTTGCATTGGGTTTCGTGTTTCGGTCGATCCCCGACTTTTAGCGATAATCGGCCGACTGCACTCGACTCGACTCTGGACAAAGTCGGGTTTCACAAAACCCGACTCGATCTTAAAAAAATGAAAGTCGCTCAACCCTAATGAAGACCACTTGAAGCACCTGGCCGAGGTGTTCGAAGCCCTGTACAACTTTGGCCTGAAAGTGAAGCCATCCAAATGCCACCTGCTGAAGCCCAAGTGGTCCAGATGCTCCACAGGAAGCGCAGCAGTTGTGGAAGGAGAAGGGCAAGTGTAACACCCCAGGTAACCGGTTGTTACAATGATGTTGTCTTGCTTTCGGGGAGGGTGATATCATGCTTGGAGGCAAGGAGGATTCCCTTTATCAGGTAACGCACCTACATGCAACAGATTCTGAATCCAGGCCAGAAGGGGGAGCTCTGAACCCCAATTGAGGGGAGCTTCTGGTCTGGAGGATGAGTTAGTTCAGTCTGGAGCAGACAGTGAGGAGAGAAGAGTAGAGAGCAGAGAGTGGAGCTGTGCAGCCAGGACTGTGCTGCAGCTTCAGGAAAGGAAGTGAACTCGAGGGGTTGAATGTCAGTGAGTATCAGAGGAAAGAAGCACAGGAGAAGGAAAGAGCTATGAGGGGAACTGTGACCGGGCACCCTCTGAGCCGAAGCGCAGGAACTGGGAATCGGGAGCCCAAGGCTGTGTTGTACTCCAGGTCGCACGGCAGAACCGGAGGGCATTGTACTTTATGTAATTTGCCCGCACCCACTCCTGAAGGTGCAGCAGTACACTAAGAGCCTGGGTTGTGAGAGAGACCCTATAAAAAGTCTCACACTGCCCACAGGTAACTGTCCCAGGACAGGAGAGAGAGGACTTTGTATGGAAGCCACAGGCAGCAAGGACCTCGCATACGAGCGCGAGTAGGAAGGCTTACAGACCTCACCTGGAAGAGGGATCCACCTTTGTCTCCAGGCCGGCCAGACCATATCACCACCTGTTGCTGTACCCTGGATTGCTGCTGCTTACAACTAGTAAAACAGGTAAAGACGTTACAACTCTGTGTCCTCCATTTATCTGCCGGCATACACCATCCCTGCACACCGGGAGTCCTGGGGAACCCGCTTCACCTGTGGGAAGCATCACCATCTTTGCTGCAGTAACATCGCCCCAGAGGATCCCTTTAAGCAATATTGGTCCCCTCTGTCTGAGAACCACAGGTGGCGTCACGAACACAAACTTTATCACTACTCCCTTTAAAAGACCTTTCCCCTTTAATTGGACGCCCAGGGCAACGGACCGGGTCACAGCCACAGTGACATCCCCTTTAAGTAACGGACCCGGTACCGAGTGCCCCGTGGCCCTGGTGGGCGTTCCACAAGCTATTCATCTATGACTGTAAGCTGTGTCGGAAGAAAATCAACTCACGCACTCATGAACTGGTCTGGCAGGTGGTAGTCCCAAAGCGGGATGCCTCAATGGTGTTGGAAGCATACCACGATGGAGCAGTACATTTCGGGTGGAAAAAAATGGAGGTCCTACTTTGTGAAAGATTCTACTGGGTTGGCATGAGAAGAGCCATTGAGAAGTGGTGCCGAGAGTGTGGCCCATGCAACTTGCGTACGAAAGACCGCAACAACCAGCGAGCCTCATTACAGCCAATAATCACTAATTAACTGCTCATACTGGTAGCCTTGGACCACATGAAGCTGGCCCCAAGCCGGTCAGGCTATGTTAAGCCCTCACCATAGTGGCCAGAGAAGTTGCCGTATCTGGTAGATCTTTACAATCATATCCCGGTGAACTCCACCAACTGCACTCCGGCCTACCTGATGAGAGTGAGACCTGGCAAGTTACCCATTGACTTGGACATGGGAGTTCTAACACCTGAAACAACATCACCAGATGCAGACTGGGATACAGAGTGGCAGCATCAATACCGCAAAGGGAAAGAGTGCGTGGAAAGAACTTTGTCCCAAGCCAGGCAGAGACAATAAAAGAGCTACAACCAACAAGCTCTGGCTACTTCTTTAGTACCTGGAGAACAGGTTCTCAAAAGAAAGAGGAGGATACACAAACTACATGATCAGTGGGAGGCTGAACCATACATGCCTTCAAAATTCGATAATACCAAGGTATGCATCGTCACTAAAGATGGAGGAGAAACCTCAGCAGCAGTGTCGAGGGATCATCAGAAAGTATGCCCTAACCAATTGAAAAACAAAGAAAAATATCAAGATGCCCCTCAACCCATAGAAGAGGAGGAAGAGAAAATCCATACCGTTCTTGGAGACTTTCCCCAGTCATGGACACAGGTAAACCAAGCCATTTACAGTACTACACCTGTACTGATCTTTCTCCAACCTACTGCACCTGAAGCAGCAAAGACTCTAGACTAGTGTTGAGCGATACCGTCCGATACTTGAAAGTATCGGTATCGGAAAGTATCGGCCGATACCGGCAAAGTATCGGATCCAATCCGATACCGATACCCGATACCAATACAAGTCAATGGGACTCAAGTATCGGACGGTATTCCTGATGGTTCTCAGGGTCTGAAGGAGAGGAAACTCTCCTTCAGGCCCTGGGAACCATATTAATGTGTAAAAGAAAGAATTAAAATAAAAAATATTGCTATACTCACCTCTCCGACGCAGCCTGAACCTCAGCGAGGGAACCGGCAGCGTTGTTTGCTTAAAATTCGCGCTTTTCTTTCCTTACGTGAAGTCCCGGCTTGTGATTGGTCGCGTGCCGCCCATGTGGCTGCGACGCAACCAATCACAGCAAGCCGTGACGTAATTTCAGGTCATTCAGTATTTTAAAATTACGCTCCGGCTTTGTGATTGGTTGCGTCGCAGTCACATGGGCGACGCAACCAATCACAGCAAGCCGTGACGTAATTTCAGGTCCTTAAGGATTTTAAAATTACGTCCCGGCTTTGTGATTGGTTGCGTCGCAGTCACATGGGCGACGCAACCAATCACAAGCCGTGACGTCACGGGAGGCTGGACACGCGCGCATTTTAAAATGAGCGCGTGTCCAGCCTCCCGTGACGTCCCGGCTTGTGATTGGTTGCCTCGCGGTCAACCAATCACAAGCCGGGAGGCTGGACACGCGCGCATTTTAAAATGAGCGCGTGTCCAGCCTCCCGTGACGTCCCGGCTTGTGATTGGTTGCCTCGCGGTCAACCAATCACAAGCCGGGAGGCTGGACACGTGCGCATTTTAACCCCTTCATGACCTTGCCGTTTTTTGCAATTCTGACCAGTGTCCCTTTATGAGGTAATAACTCAGGAACGCTTCAACGGATCCTAGCGATTCTGAGATTGTTTTTTCGTGACATATTGGGCTTCATGTTAGTGGTAAATTTAGGTCGATAATTTCTGAGTTTATTTGTGAAAAAAACGGAAATTTGGCAAAAATTTTGAAAATTTCGCAATTTTCACATTTTGAATTTTTATTCTGTTAAACCAGAGAGTTATGTGACACAAAATAGTTAATAAATAACATTTCCCACATGTCTACTTTACATCAGCACAATTTTGGAAACAAATTTTTTTTTTTGCTAGGAAGTTATAAGGGTTAAAATTTGACCAGTGATTTCTCATTTTTACAACAAAATTTACAAAACCATTTTTTTTAGGGACCACCTCACATTTGAAGTCAGTTTGAGGGTTCTATATGGCTGAAAATACCCAAAAGTGACACCATTCTAAAAACTGCACCCCTCATGGTGCTCAAAACCACATTCAAGAAGTTTATTAACCCTTCTGGTGCTTCACAGCAGCAGAAGCAACATGGAAGTAAAAAATGAACATTTAACTTTTTAGTCACAAAAATGATCTTTTAGCAACAATTTTTTATTTTCCCAAGGGTAAAAGGAGAAACTGGACCACGAACGTTGTTGTCCAATTTGTCCTGAGTACGCTGATACCTCATATGTGGGGGTAAACCACTGTTTGGGCGCCCGGCAGGGCTCGGAAGGGAAGGAGCGCCATTTGACTTTTTGAATGAAAAATTGGCTCCAATCTTTAGCGGACACCATGTCGCGTTTGGAGAGCCCCCGTGTGCCTAAACATTGGAGCTCCCCCACAAGTGACCACATTTTGGAAACTAGACCCCCCAAGGAACTTATCTAGAAGCATAGTGAGCACTTTAAACCCCCAGGTGCTTCACAAATTGATCCGTAAAAATGAAAAAGTACTTTTTTTTCACAAAAAAATTATTTTAGCCTCAATTTTTTCATTTTCACATGGGCAACATGATAAAATGGATCCTAAATTTTGTTGGGCAATTTCTCCTGAGTACACCAATACCTCACATGTGGGGGTAAACCACTGTTTGGGCACATGGTAAGGCTCGGAAGGGAAGGAGCGCCATTTGACTTTTTGAATGAAAAATTATCTCCATCGTTAGCGGACACCATGTCGCGTTTGGAAAGCCCCTGTGTGCCTAAACATTGGAGCTCCTCCACAAGTGACCCCATTTTGCAAACTAGACCCCCCAAGGAACTCATCTAGAGGCATAGTGAGCACTTTAAACCCCCAGGTGCTTCACAAATTGATCCGCAAAAATGAAAAAGTACTTTTTTTTCACACAAAATTTCTTTTAGCCTCAATTCTTTCATTTTCACATGGGCAACAGGATAAAATGGATCCTAAAATTTGTTGGGCAATTTCTCCTGAGTATGCCGATACCTCATATGTGGGGGTAAACCACTGTTTGGGTGCACGGCAAGGCTCGGAAGGGGAGGCGTGCCATTTGACTTTTTGAATGGAAAATTAGCTCCAATCGTTAGCGGACACCATGTCGCGTTTGGAGAGCCCCTGTGTGCCTAAACATTGGAGCTCCCCTACAAGTGACCCCATTTTGGAAACTAGACCCCCCAAGGAACTTATCTAGATGCATAGTGAGCACTTATAACCCCCAGGTGCTTCACAGAAGTTTATAACGCAGAGCCGTGAAAATAAAAAAATAATTTTTCTTTCCTCAAAAATGATTTTTAGCCCAGAATTTTTTATTTTCCCAAGGGTAATAGGAGAAATTTGACCCCAAATGTTGTTGTCCAGTTTGTCCTGAGTACGATGATACCCCATATGTGGGGGTAAACCACTGTTTGGGCGCACGGCAGGGCTCGGAAGGGAAGGCACGCCATTTGGCTTTTTGAATGGAAAATTAGCTCCAATCATTAGCGGACACCATGTCGCGTTTGGAGAGCCCCTGTGTGCCTAAACATTGGAGCTCCCGCACAAGTGACCCCATTTTGGAAACTAGACCTCCCAAGGAACTAATCTAGATGTGTGGTGAGCACTTTGAACCCCCAAGTGCTTCACAGAAGTTTATAACGCAGAGCCATGAAAATAAAAAATAATTTTTCTTTTCTCAAAAATGATTTTTTAGCCCACAATTTTTTATTTTCCCAAGGGTAATAGGAGAAATTGGACCCCAAAAGTTGTTGTCCAGTTTCTCCTGAGTACGATGATACCCCATATGTGGGGGTAAACCACTGTTTTGGCACACGTCGGGGTTCGGAAGGGAAGTAGTGACGTTTTGAAATGCAGACTTTGATGGAATGCTCTGCGGGCGTCAGGTTGCGTTTGCAGAGCCCCTGATGTGCCTAAACAGTAGGAACTCCCCACAAGTGACTCCATTTTGGAAACTAGACCCCCAAAGGAACTTATCTAGATGTGTGGTGAGCACTTTGAACCCCCAAGTGCTTCACAGAAGTTTATAACGCAGAGCCGTGAAAATAATAAATGTGTTTCCTTTCCTCAAAAATATTTTTTTAGCCCAGAATTTTTTATTTTTGCAAGAGTAACAGGAGAAATTGGACCCCAAAAGTTGTTGTCCAGTTTCTCCTGAGTACGCTGATACCCCATATGTGGGGGTAAACCACTGTTTGGGCACATGCCGGGGTTCGGAAGGGAAGTAGTGACGTTTTGGAATGCAGACTTTGATGGAATGGTCTGCGGGCATCATGTTACGTTTGCAGAGCCCCTGATATGCCTAAACAGTAGAAACCCCCCACAAGTGACCCCATTTTGGAAACTAGACCCCCCAGGAACTTATCTAGATGTGTGGTGAGCACGTTCAACCCCCAAGTGCTTCACAGAAGTTTACAACGCAGAGCCGTGAAAATAAAAAATCATTTTTCTTTCCTCAAAAAAGATGTTTTAGCAAGCAATTTTTTATTTTCACAAGGGTAACAGGAGAATTTGGACCCCAATATTTGTTGCCCAGTTTGTTGTGAGTACGCTGATACCCCATATGTGGGGGTAAACCACTGTTTGGGCACACGTCAGGGCTCGGAAGGGAAGTAGTGACATTTGAAATGCAGACTTTGATGGAATGGTCTGCGGGCGTCACATTGCATTTGCAGAGCCCCTGATGTGCCTAAACAGTAGAAACCCCCCACAAGTAACCCCATTTTGGAAACTATACCCCCCAAGGAACTTATCTAGATGTGTGGTGAGCACTTTCAACCCCCAAGTGCTTCACAGAAGTTTATAACGCAGAGCCGTGAAAATAAAAAATAATTGTTCTTTCCTCAAAAATTATGTTTTAGCAAGTAATTTTTTATTTTTGCAAGGGTAACAGGAGAAATTGGACCCCAACAGTTGTTGCCCAGTTTGTCCTGAGTACGCTGGTACCCCAAATGTGGGGGTAAACCACTGTTTGGGCGCACGTCGGGGCTTGGAAGGGCGGGAGCACCATTTGACTTTTTGAACGCAAGATTGGCTGGAATCAATGGTGGCGCCATGTTGCGTTTGGAGACCCCTGATGTGCCTAAACAGTGGAAACCCCTCAATTCTAACTTCAACACTAACCCCAACACACCCCTAATCCTAATCCCAACTGTAGCCATAACCCTAATCACAACCCTAACCCCAACACACCCCTAACCACAACCCTAACCGCAACACAACCGTAACCCTAATTCCAACCCTAATCCTAACCCTAATCCCAACCGTAACCCTAATTCCAACCCTAACCACAACTGTAACCCCAACACACCCCTAACCCTATCCGTAACCCTAACCACAAGCCTAATCTTAACCCTATTTCAAACCCTAGCCCTAATTCCAACCCTAACTCTAATTCCAACCCTAACCCTAAGGCTATGTGCCCACGTTGCGGATTCGTGTGAGATTTTTCCGCACGATTTTTGAAAAATCTGCAGGTAAAAGGCACTGCGTTTTGCCTGCGGATTTACAGCAGATTTCCAGTGTTTTTTTGTGCGGATTTCACCTGCGGATTCCTATTGAGGAACAGGTGTAAAACGCTGCGGAATCCGCACAAAGAATTGACATGCTGCGGAAAATACAATGCAGCGTTTCTGCACGGAATTTTCCGCACCATGGGCACAGCGGATTTGGTTTTCCTTAGGTGTACATGGTACTGTAAACCTGATGGAAAACTGCTTCGAATTCGCAGCGGCCAATCCGCTGCGGATCCGCGGCCAATCCGCTGCCAATCCGCTGCGGATCCGCGGCCAATCCGCTGACAATCCGCTGCAGATCCGCGGCCAATCCGCTGCGGATCCGCTGCGGATCCGCGGCCGATCCGCTGCGGATCCGCGGCCGATCCGCTGCGGATCCGCGGCCGATCCGCTGCGGATCCGCGGCCGATCCGCGGCCGATCCGCTGCCGATCCGCGGCCGATCCGCTGCCGATCCGCGGCCGATCCGCTGCCGATCCGCGGCCGATCCGCTGCCGATCCGCTGCGGATCCGCTGCCGATCTGCTGCGGATCCGCTGCCGATCCGCTGCCGATCCGCTGCGGATGCACGGCCGATCCGCTGCGGATAAGCGGCCGATCCGCTGCGGATCCGCGGCCGATCCACGGCCGATCCGCTGCGGATCCGCGGCCGATCCGCTCTGTGCGCACATGCCATAACCCTAACCCTACCCGTAACCCTAACCCTACCCCTAACCCTACCCCTAGTTCTAACCCTAGTTCTAACCCTAACCCTAGTGGAAAAAAAAAAAAAAAATTCTTTATTTTATTATTGTCCCTACCTATGGGGGTGATAAAGGGGGGGGTTTATTTATTATTTTTTTATTTTGATCGCTGTGGTAGAACCTACCACAGCGATCAAAATGTACCTGTAACGAATCTGCCAGCCTGCAGATTCGGCGGGCGCACTGAGCATGCGCCCGCCATCTTGGAAGATGGCGGCGCCCAGGGAGAAGACGGACCGACTACGGGAGGATCGGTAAGTATGAGGGGGTGGTGGGGGGGTGGATCGGAGCACAGGGGGGGGATCGGAGGACGGGGGGAGCGGACAGGAGCACGGGGGAGCGGACAGGAGCACGGGGGAGCGAACAGGGGGACGGAGGGGGGTACCGGACAGAACGGAGGACTGGGGAGGAGATCGGGGGCGGTGGGGGGGCCAGAACATGATTTCCAGCCATGGCAGATGCTATTGCAGCATCGGCCATGGCTGGATTGCAATATTTCACCATTTTCATAGGTGAAATATTGCAAATTGCTCTGATTGGCATCCTGCCCTGAAGAAGAGAGCAAGAAAGCTCTTGAAACGCGTTGGCTTCAATAAACTACCTAAAAATTCATACCGTGTGCGCGGTCTTCAGTTCGCCTAAGACTATCACCCTCAACATCCTTATTTGGATTTTTGTGGAGACCTGCTGCTACGGTCAAGCCTACATGGGAGTTGTGACCTAGGTTCACAACTCCAATAGGTGAGTACATTCCCTGCATAGGACCATATGTTTTCCTAAACAGTGTGACACATTGGGGGCGCCTTGTGTTTTTTTTTTTTTTTTTTCTCATCACAACACCTGAAGGCACAGCAGCAAATGAGAGCCCGGAGCCACCACGAGAAGTGACAACTGTAATAGGCTCAAGCTGCCTGCCATACAGGCAAGTACTACAGACCAATAAGGAACAGAGGACTGAGCATAGCTTTAGGCAGCAAGGACCTCAGAGAACAGCACAGTAAGGAGGCCTCAAAACCCATCTGGCTAGGGGATCCTAAGTTGCTTCCAGGCTCCCCGGACCTTCATTGTCATCTGTAACTAGTGCCCCGGCCTGCACTTCAAACTGCTAGTAAACTGTGGAAACTGCTCCTTGCTGTGTCCTCTGAATTATTACAGCGTCACCTGCCCTGTATTTCCACCATCATTGACTTTAACACCGTAATTGTCCTGGGACTAAGCTCTACCTGTGGAGAGGAGACCTGTAACAACTCTGCTGCATCACTATCAGCCCCAGCGGTCTCTTTAAGCAGCGTTGGCCATCCCTAGCCAAGTACCACAGGTGGCGTCTCGAACTATTCCCCATAAACGTCATTTTCCCCTTTATTTCACTTTTATTGGACGCCCAGGGCCACAGACTGGGTCACTACTGAGTAGGGTTGAGCGATACCGTCCGATACTTGAAAGTATCGGTATCGGAAAGTATCGGCCGATACCGGCAAAGTATCGGATCTAATCCGATACCGATACCCGATACCAATACAAGTGAATGGGACTCAAGTATCGGACGGTAAATCAGCCCTTTCTGTCCTTCTATATGGGGTTCTGGAGGGGGGGGGAGAGTGTGGGCGGAGACTGCGTGTCTCTGTGCGGGCGGGGTCTGTGCGGGCCTGCCAGGGATCTCATTCTATGCGGCCGGCGCTGTATGCCCAGGCTTGATGCGGCGTGCCGGGGCTTGATGCGGCGTGGGAGGGCTCTGCGGCGTGCTGGGGGGGTCTATGCGGCGTGAGGGGGTCTAAGCGGCGTGAGGGGGGGTCTATGCGGCGTGAGGGGCTCTCTGCGGCATTCTGGGGCGTCTATGCGGCGTGCTGGGGGATCTATGCGGCGTGAGGGGCTCTGCGGCGTTCTGGGGCGTCTATGCGGCGTGCTGGGGGGTCTATGCGGCGTGCTGGGGGGTCTATGCGGCGTGCGGGGGTCTCAGCGGCGTGCGGGGGTCTCTGCGGCGTGCTATGCCTGCTACACTGACAGTGATTGACACATTAGCCAATGATGGGACAGTAGTAGTCCCATCATCCGGCTAATGTGTTGAATGAAAAAAAAAAAAAATACTCCATACATACATTCTACATACATACATACATATAGACATACAGTACATTCATACATTACATACATGACATACATTACATTAAACATAGATTACATACTCACCATTACTTGTCATTTTGATCCCCGAAGCCAGTGTCATCTATAAAAAATGTGAAAAAAACAAACAACCAATATACTCCCTGTCCGCAGAAATCCACGAGTGTCCCACGACGATCTCCCGTGGAGAGCAGCAGCATCAAATAATGCGACCGCTCTCTAGGGGCTCAGAAACACAATGACGGGAGGAAGGTATCCTTCCGCCACTGTATTCCTCCGCCGCTGTAAAAAAAAAAGTCCCTAGTCTCACTTTATGGCATTGCTGTATGAGACATTTTCCCATGCAGCAATTATATAAAGTGACACTTTGAACTCAGGTAACCTCAGTGATGCACTGCAGGAGCCATTGTCTCCTGTCAGTGTGTCACTGAGGGTCCTATAGAGCAGTGACGTCACCCGATGTCACTGTTCTATAGGGGAGATCGTCGTGGGACACTCGTTATTAATTGGACTACGGCGGACAGGTAGTATGCGGTTTATTATTTTACGTTTTTTGCAGGCGCTGAAGTATGGTAAGTATGGTGAAATGAAGAATATTAAAATACTTTTTCCTAATGTGTGCGTGTTTTATTAACCCTTTTCTTACTATTGGATTAATAACGGATAGGCGTCTTATTGACGCCTCTCCGTTATTAACCCGGCTTAATGTCACCTTACGATAGCAAGGTGACATTAACCCCTTATTACCCCATATCCCACCGCTACACGGGAGTGGGAAGAGAGGGGCTAAGTGCCGGAATTGGCGCATCTTACGGATGCGCCATTTTCGGGGCGGCTGCGGACTGGTATTTGTAGCCGGGGGGGGGGCCAATATCCAGGGCCCCTCTCTAGGCTATGAATATCAGCCCGCAGCTGTCTGCGTAGCCTTTCTGGCTATAAAATATAGGGGGACCCCACGTCATTTTTTTTGGGGGGTCCCCCTATTTTAATAGCCAGTAAAGGCTACGCAGACAGCTGCGAGCTGATATTCATAGCAGGCTACAAATATTG
Organism: Ranitomeya variabilis; assembly: GCF_051348905.1. NCBI lineage: Eukaryota > Metazoa > Chordata > Amphibia > Anura > Dendrobatidae > Ranitomeya > Ranitomeya variabilis. The sequence goes on from NC_135232.1 coordinate 612,320,441, forward strand.
GCCCCCGGCCGTCGGCTTTCCCCCTCTGGCGCAGAAAATTGCGCGGGAGCCCACGCCATTTTTTTCCATTTTTTTTTTTTTAAATTCAACGCTCATAAAGGCCTCTTTCACCCTTGCGTCAGTACGGGTCCGTCGCTATGCGTCGAGCCGACGTACCGACGCACGTTGTGAAATTTGTACACGACGTGGGCAGCGGATGCAGTTTTTCAACGCATCCACTGCCCATTCTGAAGTGCGGGGAGGAGGGGGCAGAGTTTCTGCTGCGCATGCGCAGTAGAAAATGGCAGACGCGACGGACAAAAAAACGTTCACTTGAACGTTTTTTCGTGCCGACGGTCCGCCAAAACTCGACGGATCCGTTGCAGAACGGACGCGACGTGTGGCCATTCGTCGCGATCCGTCGCTAATACAAGTCTATGGGGAAAAAAAATGCATCCTGCGAGCACATTTGCAGGATCCGTTTTTTTCCGCCAGATCCGTTTTTTCAGTTGGATCCGTTGTTTTCCGCCAGATCGGTTTTTTTCCACCGGATCCGGTTTTTTCCGCCAGATCCGTTTTTTTTACATTGGATCCGTTTTTTTCTGCCAGATCTGTTTTTTTTCCACCGGATCCGTTTTTTTCCACCAGATCCGTTTTTTTTCCGCCAGATCCGTTTTTTCCTGCCGGATCCATTTTTTTCCGCCAGATCCGTTTTTTCTCATAGAGTTGTAATAGCGCCGGATTGCGCCTGATGGCCACACATTTCATCCGTTTTTTGCAGGATTCGTTAAAAAAAACTGTTTCCGCCGGACGGAAAACTCATAGGAACGTTTTTTGTCCGTTATTTTTCATGCATGTTTCCATTCAAATCATGCACATTTTCCGTTTATTTATTTTCAAAAAACCTCATCAAAACCTGCATCAAAACTGCATGAAAAACCGCACCAAAAACCTGCATCAAAAACAGCATCAAAAACCGCACCAAAAACCTGCATCAAAAACCGCACCAAAAACTGCATCAAAAACCGCACCAAAAACTGCATCAAAAACCGCACCAAAAACTGCATCAAAAACCGCACCAAAAACCTGCAGCAAAAAAGCACCAAAAACTGCATCAAAAACTGCATCAAAAAGCTACATCAAAAACAGCACCAAAAACTGCACCAAAAACTGCATCAAAAACAGCACCAAAAAACTGCAGCAAAAAAGCACCAAAAACCGCATCAAAAAGCTACATCAAAAACAGCACCAAAAACTGCATCAAAAAGCGCACCAAAAACCTGCAGCAAAAAAGCACCAAAAACTGCATCAAAAACTGCACCAAAAACTGCATCAAAAACCGCATCAAAAAGCTGGAGCAAAAAAAGCACCAAAAACTGCATAAAATACTGCACCAAAAACTGCATCAAAAACCTGCAGCAAAAACTGCATCAAAAACCGCATCAAAACTGCACCAGTTTTTGATGCAGGTTTTGATGCAGTTTTTGATGCGGTTTTTGATGCAGTTTTTGGTGCTTTTTTTGCTGCAGGTTTTTGGTGCTGTTTTTGATGCAGTTTTTGATGCAGTTTTTGGTGCTTTTTTGCTGCAGGTTTTTGGTGCGGTTTTTGATGCAGTTTTTGGTGCAATTTTTGATGCGGTTTTTGATGCAGTTTTTGGTGCTTTTTGCTGCAGGTTTTTGGTGCGGTTTTTGATGCAGTTTTTGGTGCAGTTTTTGATGCGGTTTTTGGTGCTTTTTTGCTGCATGTTTTTGGTGCGGTTTTTGATGTAGTTTTTGGTTCAGTTTTTGATGCAGTTTTTGGTGCTTTTTTTGCTGCAGGTTTTTGGTGCGGTTTTTGATGCAGTTTTTGGTGCTGTTTTTTATGTAGCTTTTTGTTGAGGTTTTTGATGCAGTTTTTGGTGCTTTTTTTGCTGCAGGTTTTTGATGCCGTTTTTGATTCAGTTTTTGGTGCTTTTTTGCTGCAGGTTTTTGGTGCGGTTTTTGGTGCAGCAAAAAAGCACCAAAAACTGCATCAAAAACCGCATCAAAAACTGCACCAAAAACTGCATCAAAAACCGCACCAAAAACCTGCAGCAAAAAGCACCAAAAACTGCATCAAAAACCGCACCAAAAACATGCAGCAAAAAAGCACCAAAAACTGCATCAAAAACCGCATGTTTTTGGTGCGGTTTTTGATGTAGTTTTTGGTTCAGTTTTTGATGCAGTTTTTGGTGCTTTTTTTGATGCAGGTTTTTGGTGCGGTTTTTGATGCAGTTTTTGGTGCGGTTTTTTATGCTGTTTTTGATGCAGGTTTTTGGTGCGGTTTTTCATGCAGTTTAGTTTTGATGCAGGTTTTGATGAGGTTTTTGGAAAATAAATAAACGGAAAATGTGCATGATTTGAATGGAAACATGCATGAAAAATAACGGACAAAAAACGTTCCTATGAGTTTTCCGTCCGGCGGAAAGGTTTTTTTTACGAATCCTGCAAAAAACGGATGAAATGTGTAGCCATCAGGCGCAATCCGGCGCTATTACAACTCTATGAGAAAAAACTGATCTGGCGGAAAAAAATGGATCCGGCAGGAAAAAACGGATCCGGCGGAAAAAAAACGGATCTAGCGGAAAAAAACGGATCCGGTGGAAAAAAAACGATCTGGCGGAAAACAACGGATCTGACTGAAAAAACGGATCTGGCGGAAAAAAACGGATCCTGCAAATGTGCTCGCAGGATGCATTTTTTTTCCCCATAGACTTGTATTAGCGACGGATCGCGACGAATGGCCACACGTCGCGTCCGTTCTGCAACGGATCCGTCGAGTTTTGGCGGACCGTCGGCACGAAAAAACGTTCAAGTGAACGTTTTTTTGTCCGTCGCGTCTGCCATTTTCTACTGCGCATGCGCAGCAGAAACTCTGCCCCCTCCTCCCCGCACTTCAGAATGGGCAGTGGATGCGTTGAAAAACTGCATCCGCTGCCCACGTCGTGTACAAATTTCACAACGTGCGTCGGTACATCGGCTCGACGCATAGCGACGGACCCGTACTGACGCAAGGGTGAAAGAGGCCTTTATGAGCGTTGAATTAAAAAAAAAAAAAAAAATGGAAAAAAATGGCGTGGGCTCCTGCGCAATTTTCTGCGCCAGAGGGGGAAAGCCGACGGCCGGGGGCCAATATTTGTAGCCTGCTATGAATATCAGCTCGCAGCTGTCTGCGTAGCCTTTACTGGCTATTAAAATAGGGGGACCCCCCAAAAAAATGACGTGGGGTCCCCCTATATTTTATAGCCAGAAAGGCTACGCAGACAGCTGCGGGCTGATATTCATAGCCTAGAGAGGGGCCATGGATATTGGCCCCCCCCCGGCTACAAATACCAGTCCGCAGCCGCCCCGAAAATGGCGCATCCGTAAGATGCGCCAATTCCGGCACTTAGCCCCTCTCTTCCCACTCCCGTGTAGCGGTGGGATATGGGGTAATAAGGGGTTAATGTCACCTTGCTATCGTAAGGTGACATTAAGCCGGGTTAATAACGGAGAGGCGTCAATAAGACGCCTATCCGTTATTAATCCAATAGTAAGAAAAGGGTTAATAAAACACGCACACATTAGGAAAAAGTATTTTAATATTCTTCATTTCACCATACTTACCATACTTCAGCGCCTGCAAAAAACGTAAAATAATAAACCGCATACTACCTGTCCGCCGTAGTCCAATTAATAACGAGTGTCCCACAACGATCTCCCCTATAGAACAGTGACATCGGGTGACGTCACTGCTCTATAGGACCCTCAGTGACACACTGACAGGAGACAATGGCTCCTGCAGTGCATCACTGAGGTTACCTGAGTTCAAAGTGTCACTTTATATAATTGCTGCATGGGAAAATGTCTCATACAGCAATGCCATAAAGTGAGACTAGGGACTTTTTTTTTTACAGCGGCGGAGGAATACAGTGGCGGAAGGATACCTTCCTCCCGTCATTGTGTTTCTGAGCCCCTAGAGAGCGGTCGCATTATTTGATGCTGCTGCTCTCCACGGGAGATCGTCGTGGGACACTCGTGGATTTCTGCGGACAGGGAGTATATTGGTTGTTTGTTTTTTTCACATTTTTTATAGATGACACTGGCTTCGGGGATCAAAATGACAAGTAATGGTGAGTATGTAATCTATGTTTAATGTAATGTATGTCATGTATGTAATGTATGAATGTACTGTATGTCTATATGTATGTATGTATGTAGAATGTATGTATGGAGTATTTTTTTTTTTTTTTCATTCAACACATTAGCCGGATGATGGGACTACTACTGTCCCATCATTGGCTAATGTGTCAATCACTGTCAGTGTAGCAGGCATAGCCCGATGGGACTTGTAGTCCCATCGGACGATGCCCGCACTGAGACCCCCGCACGCCGCAGAGACCCCCCCACGCCGCAGAGACCCCCCCCCACGCCGCAGAGACCCCCCAGCACGCCGCAGAGACCCCCCAGCACGCCGCTGAGACCCCCGCACGCCGCATAGACCCCCCAGCACGCCGCATAGACCCCCCAGCACGCCGCATAGACCCCCCAGCACGCCGCATAGACGCCCCAGAACGCCGCAGAGAGCCCCTCACGCCGCATAGACCCCCCCTCACGCCGCATAGACCCCCCCAGCACGCCGCAGAGCCCTCCCACGCCGCATCAAGCCCCGGCACGCCGCATCAAGCCTGGGCATACAGCGCCGGCCGCATAGAATGAGATCCCTGGCAGGCCCGCACAGACCCCGCCCGCACAGAGACACGCAGTCTCCGCCCACGCACCGCCCACTTTACATTATAGTGATTTTAGCACTGTGGGGACTTCCGATTCCGATACCCGATACCACAAAAATATCGGATCTCGGTATCGGAATTCCGATACCGCAAGGATCGGCCGATACCCGATACTTGCGGTATCGGAATGCTCAACACTACTACTGAGGTGACACATCCCTCTTAAGAACTGTCCAACCCGCCCTGAGTACCTCACGGCCCTGGTGGGCGCTCTATTTGCACCTGTGGAATCCAGCCTTTATAAGTCTTGTAATGATGACATCAGAGGTGCGTGCCAAGTTTTTATAGTAACCCAATGTGCACTAGCACAGAGGGAGATGCCGGCCAGGTCAGGAGGAGGATGCAAAGCCCGACCTTGTAACCTAAACAGATTAGTAACATGGACAAGTTTATGCAGTAAGACCTTACGTAGCCAGGAATCCACCCAGAAGAGGAACCCAGATATCCCCTTTTCTCTGAATACATGGTTTATCTACTGTATATCACAAATGAAAAAAACTGACCTCTGCTTGGGCTGCAAATGTAAAAACATTTAAATGCTGCTCTTGATACAGAATTACACAGAGACCATACAAATCCCTGTTCTACAAAGAGATATGTCACTTAAACGGGTGTTCCCATTTCCAAGATCCTATCCCAATATGTAGTAGGTATAATAGTAATAATATTAGCAAATTCCTCCAATTACTAATGTAATATAGTTTTTCTGATTCGCTAGGTCTTTTTCCTCGAGTGCAGGCATTTGAAGGACCTTAGGTTTCCATGATTATGTCTACTGGTAAAGTGACAATTATCTAGTTGCTAGTGGTCATAACCATGGATACCTAAGGTCCTGCAATGCCTGCACATGAGGAAAGAGACCTAGCGAATCAGGAAAACTATACTACATTAGTAATTGGAGGTATTTTCTAATATTATTATTATACCTACTACATATTGAGATAGGATATTGGAGATCAGAATGCCCCTTTAAGTGACGTTACATCTATGCAATAGATGACTGGTCACTTACAGGTAGCACCAGCTTCTTCCTGGCGGAGGAGGTAAATGCTAAGCAAATGTGTTGAAAGTCAGGGATCCCTGAGATGTACAGTAGGGGGCACTTTATCCCATTTATAGTCCTCATGATTGTAATATTTACCTTTGAAAAACATATAGTAAACGAAATATGGAAATGTCTTATAAAACCAAGACACAAATTAGGTAAACCCCATAAATGGCCTGAACGGTAATAATTTCATTATTTTTTCCATATTTTCAAGTGAATCACAAGTTGTGTTTCCTTTTCAAGGAAAGAGCCCAATAAACCCAGCAGGTGGTATGTTCCTTCCGCTAATCTCACGACTAAGGTTATTTGTACAGTTCTCCGTGTAAAAATTCCACTGCGGATTCCTTGTTTTGACCTTGTAGATCCGGGACATTTATTAGCTGTGATCTAATTTTCCTGTGCTCATATTGTGAATACAACACTATCGTATGAAACAGCTTTCTATACTGATAATATGTCTCATTTGTATATGTTATTGGCTAGGGGAGCTTAATCCCTAAATACAATTAAAGGGGATGCTGAAACTTAGAAGAAAAAGTATGATGTCTTAAAGAAACAAAGCCATCATTTTCCATAATCCACCTCTTCCACATGCAATGGTTAGTTATAGACATCCAGAAATATTCCTGGTGGTCTAGAGTGGTTCAGTGTGTAATAAATAGTATCCCTGGTGGTCTAAGGGTGATGACATGGTTAACATTGATACATTTTCTCAGTGATGGTCTACAATGGTCATTGTTTATTGTTTAATTTCTCCGGAGTTCAAGGATGGTTTAGTGGATTGGTCTTAATAGGATATATTTATGTAATTATAGTTTTACTGCCTTAGTCATCCCCCATAAAAAAAGTTAAAATATCTTTTGGTGCACACACCAGACTAATATGTCTGGGAGCTATCATGAGTCACATGCTCTCTAACTTGCCATCTTTTGGAGTGGGCAGTCCCTCTTAATCCGCATTATGCCATCACTATAGGAGCTAAAACTTCTTTTCCCTCACTTCCCAGTGCTATGCCATTGTCCAGAGGCTTGTCTGTACTGTACTAACAGTCCGTCTCTCTATTATGTCAATGTTCAGTTCGATAGGTAGGAAAATAAAGACTATAGATCTGTTCTAACATCCCAACATCTCAGCTTCTTTGCTGCTAGACACTGATTTCACTTGACAACAGGTAGTGGATAGCAAGATAGACACAGTACTTTCCTATCCCTCTGCTGCCCAAACTTTGCCAATAAGACACAAACCATTGACAAGAGTGGCACTGTTTTGGTGCAGCAGTGCAATCCTTTGTCTAATATATTATTTTAAAAATGACAAATTCTGTTTGAATCTCAACTTTTTACTTCGATTTTTGAGGATTTCTGAAAATTCTTCCAACTTTGAAAAAGTTGTATGTCTCTGTATGAAATTGTTTGAAACAACAAATAACCAAAGGATCTTTCATTGATGCTTTTGGCTCTGTTCACATGTCCTGCGGTCATTCCTTTTTGTAACAAATCTAGTATTAAAAAAGGATCCTTTACAAACGAACAAAAACAGATTTCTAATTTGGTTTGTGTTTTTGCATCGGATCCGTTTCGCCTGTGAACACCTCTTGTGTTTTGCAGTGCGTTAAAATTGGATTTGTAATGGATGACATAACACATGACCAACCACGATGATCCATCTCCCATGGACTTCAATGATTTAAAAAAATTAGATCAAGTTGATTTTTTTTTTTTGCTTTTTTGGGGGTTGGGCCTGATAGAAAAAGTTGTGCGGACTACATTTTTTTGATTTACCTAAAAATCAGAATGCAGACACATTATGGTCAAATGGTAAATTTTTTAGGATATATCTGCCCCCCATTCTAATGGATGCATCCAGTACTTTAACATTTTGTTTCCTTTCAGGAATTTCAAAATGGATCCAAAAATAGAAATTACTACTGAACATGTGAACATTACCATAGATCAGTACAAGTGGTAGAATGAGATATTAGTATCTCATACAAAATCTGTAAATCTGGGGTGTAACCATGCCCTAAAAATCTAATTGCACATTTGCCTTTAGCTTTCACCTAACCAGTTATATACAGTGCACCCCATGGCAACACAGATCGAAGTAATTTAGTAAAACTTTCTGCTATATTTACACATATCCTGTATTTTTCTGTCTTGTCCGTCTTTATAACATATTATCTATTTACCACCTATGGTTTAGGCTCCGACCATTTAATGTAATTACACTGTCTGGTTTGTGTCCTAACAATTAGCAGTTTCTGCTATCACAATCGGTAAATTTATGTACCGTTTTGCAGCCCTAGAGGAATCGTAACTCCTCAGGTATCTGATGTAGCTTCCTACAAGAATGTTAACAGATTTACTAAAAAATTATACCATGTCTGTGATGGTCATTTCCTGGTGACCTTATGATTTTTTGTGTAGTTGGTTGGTGCTAATACCCAATTTTAGTGAAGATATTTAGGACTTACAAAAATAATGCCCTTTAAAGTTATAACTTTATTGATATAGGTTAAAATATTTTCCCAAGACAAAACAAAAGCAAAAAATTGCCACACCTGAAGTGTAAACTAAGTACAAAGATAATTGCATATATACAGTACAAGGGGATACCTTCCCTATGCTGGACTATAGATCCGCCCATGCTTATCAGTGGAGGTTGGAACCCTAGGGGACTCGAAGTGGTGCCCCCACTCCACGGTGGCACACCTTCACTAGCCCTGATTTACCCTATACAATTGGGAATATTATAGGTATTTATCAATTAAATGATCATATGATAAGGAGTTTTTGTCACAGCACAGATTTGTTGATTGCTGAGGGTCCAACTGCTGTGACTTGTAGGAATCCTGCAGCTCAATCATGAATGGAGCAGTGGGGCTGCTTGGTTAAAATGTCAGAATTGCTTCCCTCTTCAGAGTCTTCTTTACTCATAACCGGTGACTCTCCTTCTCAGCTTCTTCGCAGGCCCAAGTATTGGGCTCCAGGTCTCCGGTGCTCCAACAGTTCTCCTGCTTACTCTTAATAGGTGACTCTTCTTCTCAACTTCCTTACAGGTCCATGTCTTGGGCTCCAGGTCTCCAGTGCTCCAACAGTCCCCCTACTTACTCATAACAGGTGACTCTCCTTCTCAGCTTCCTCACAGACCCATGTATCGAGCTCCAGGTCTATGGTGCTCCAACAGTCCCCCTACTTACTCATAACAGGTGACTTTCCTTCTCAGCTTCCTGAAAGGCCCATGTATCTGGCTCCAGGTCTCCGGTGCTTCAACAGTCCCCCTGGTTACTCATAACAGGTGACTCTCCTTCTTAGCTTCCTCACAGGCCCATGTATTGGGCTCCAGGTCTCCAGTGCATCAACAGTCCCCCTGCTTACTCATAACTGGTGTCTCTCCTTCTCAGTTTCCTCACAGGCCCATGTCTCGGGCTCCAGGTCTCCAGTGCACCATCAGTCCCCCTGCTTACTCATAACAGGTGACGCTCCTTCTCAGCTTCCTCACAGTCCCATGTCTCGGGTTCCAGGTCTCCGGTGCTCCAACAGTCCCCCTGCCTTTTACCAATGGGTGAACAGCCTTAAGTCTATATTATCTCACAACTCATTTTTTTTCTTATTTTGCTTCAACTGTTTCTTCCTCCATCATGGTGGGATAGTGTATTGGTATCACCATGAACAGTTGCCAAGCTTGAACCAGGCTTAATCTCTAAACCTCTCTTGTAGCAACTGCCTTAAGACTTTCATTCCTGTGTCAAACTACAGCTCCATGGGGTTTCATGACTCTTAAGACTGCAATACAAATTTTTGGATAGAGTGGTGCCATTTCAGGAAAAAAAAGAAAAATACCTTTTTTAATTTCATTTAACCTGTCAAAATTCACTTTTTTCTTTTTATTCCTGCAGCTCATCTCCAGTTTTCATAAATAATGGCCATAATTGGACTAAGTGAAAAATACAACTGGAAGGTCACCATCGTCTTCTGCATCCTAGATCGTGTTGCACTCATTTCATCCATATGATGATGTAAATGCTCTTTCTGCACTCCACACGTTAATTAGAAATTAATCTAGAGTTTTACTTGTATGTAGTGTATAGTTATACTGTACTTATTAGGGAAGTTTGGGAATTTTAAACATGAGTTGAGGTCTAAAGTTTCTAAAAACACATTGTGGTTCTTGTGTCCACAATTAACTGTGCCATGAGTCTAGCCTCATATGAAGGCAGAATATTTTAGAACGGTAGGGTACATAGCGATCCAGCTGAGGTCATGTGGCAAAAATGAGACTTTTGTCTGAGACTGTTTTTCAACTTTAGGCTTAATAATGTGAAATAAATGGGTCAGAAAATGGAGACGTACTCTTGCGCTATTCTTTAAAAACAAAAGGAAATGATCTATAAAGCTTTCTTTAGAAAAATTTAACATATTTGATTATTCAGTATTCGTCCATACTGCAGAAATTGAGAAATTAATTTAACATTAAGTTCATTAAAAGTACAATGCCATATGTTAAATTCATGGTGGCTAGAGATGAGCGAGCAGTAAAATGCTTGGATGCTCGTTACTCGAACCAAGCAGTTCCTAATACTCGCATGCTTGTTTAGAGTAAGGCTACGTTCACACGATCCGTTTTTTGCTGCGGATCCGTAGCGGAATTGCAGCTACGGATCCGCAGCCGTTTTCCATGCAGGGTACAGTACAATGTTACCCTATGGAAAACAAAACCCGCTGTGCCGACGATCCTTTTTTTCGCTGGAAAATCCGCGCGGATTTGCCAACGGAAAAAAGAAGTACCATGTCAATTCTTTCAGCGGATTCCGCTGCGGGTTTCCAACAGCACCAATAGGAAACTGCAGTTGGAAACCCGCAGTGGAATCCGCAGAAGAAAAAGGACACAAATCCGCCGAGAGAAGCACCGCCGTTTTCCACTGCGGATTTCCCCGAAAAAGGACCGGAAAAATCCGCAGTGAAAAACGGATCGTGTGAACGTAGCCTAACGAGCATAATGAGAGTCAATGGGAAATCCAAGCATTTTTCCGGCAGACCCTACAAAGAGGGTAGACCCTCTAAAAATTGAGCAGTGAAAATGTTGAAATGGATGGGAAAAGTGCTGAATGGAAGGAGAACAAGATGGGGAAACACCCTGGAAGCATCTCTGACTCCCAGATCGCTGCTGAGAACAATGGTGTTACACTTTTACTCTATTTTATAGGGACCCTGTCAGCAGGATTGTGCACAGTAACCTACACACAGTGTCAGGTCGTCACCATTACACTGATTAAAATGATACATTGGTTGATGAAAGCCGTCTTTTGGTTGTTATTAAATCTTTATTTTCAGTTTTGAGTTAATGATATGCAGTTCCCTTTAAGGGCTGACAAAAAACATTCAAAATCGACAAGAAAAAACTACACGACAGGAAAAAACTGTTGAGACACATTCTTTCCTGTATAATGACTTATAAAAAGGCAACATTTAAAAAGGATTTTTAAAAAAAATAATAATTTAAGTAAACCAAAATTGAAATTTTCAGTAAAAAATTGGAAATGTCGGTGTAATTTATGAAGGAAGCAAGAACTGCCAAAAATAAGATGTAAGAGGGACTCAGATACACCCTGTATCAGACATAAAGGAGGGCCTTATACACATTGTGTTCAAATTGTCATGTAGTGGTAATCTTAGGGTACTGTCACACTCTGCAACTTTCCAACGATCACGACCAGCGATACGACCTGGCCGTGATCGTTGGAAAGTCGTTGTGTGGTCGCTGGAGAGCTGTCACACAGACCGCTCTCCAGCGACCAACGATGCCGAGGTCCCGGGTAACCAGGGTAAACATCGGGTTACTAAGCGCGGCCCTGCGCTTAGTAACCCGATGTTTACCCTGGTTACAAGCGAACGCATCACTGGATCGCTGTCACACACAACGATCCAGCGATGACAGCGGTAGATCCAGCGACGAAATAAAGTTTCAACGATCTGCTATGATGTACGATTCTCAGCGGGGCCCCTGATCGCAGTAGCGTGTCAGACACTGCGATATCGTATGGATATCGCTGGAACGTCACGGATCGTGCCGTCGTAGCGACCAAAGTGCCACTGTGTGACAGTACCCTTAGACTCATAAAAGATATGCGCTAATTGCAAAGCCTAAGAAAAATTATAAGCAGGGTCATCCAAACACCCTTGAAGTCACCAATTGTAGGGCCTCATTCAAATATTGTGAGCAAAGTATACTTGTGGTACTCCTCCACTCATAAAAGTTCTGCACAGTGTAAAGCCTGCACACAATTAGAAGCAGGGTTATCTATACACCCTTGAAGCCAACAACTGGATTGCCTCATTAAAATAATAAGAAAGTATACACCTGTAAAAGGCCAATTTTCATTTTTATTTGAATCCAACAAAATGTCACACAAAGCATGTTTCACAGTATATATGACAATAGTCATTTTTTTTTACCAAATATATTTTTTAAACTGTACCAGGCCAAGCATTTTTAAAATGTTTAACCCACTGTCAGGACTCTGAACATTTATTATTACCTTTTTGTGCATTACTGCCCTCTTCCAAGATGGCGCCTTTGGTCTCATGTGCACTGTGTCTTCCTGCTATAAAACTCCACCCCAGCCTACAGTCTGTGCTAGAGTATTCTGCCTTGCATCCAGCTCCTGACCTCTGGTGACTCCCTGGCTATATACCTGCTCCTGTGAACCTGTGTGGTTATCCTGCTACTCTGCTCTGAGTTCCTGCTGCATACACCAGTTCCAGTAATCCTCCTTCATCTGCTGCTCGTATTTACTTCCATCTGCATTTGTTGGACATGTAAGCTGTTGCTGCTTTGCAAGAACCTGAGACTGTTACCCAGACCTCCCTGGTTGAGCTAAGATATTGTTTGAACTGCCTTACAAGCATATCTATCTGTGTTTTGGACTAAGCAAGGACTTATTCGTGTCAAGTATCCTCAAGAATAATTGTGCTTCATAGACTTTCTGCGTGATTGCATTTTCCTCTGAAGTTTCCTATAGACTGCTGAGCTGCATTTGATATTTGCACCAAGTGTTGTGGACTTGAGTTTCTCTCTGCACCTGTTTGAATCACCATGTGATAATATAGACTTTACCACTTATAAAACTGTGTCCTGTAGTTGTCTTGTTCCACGCAAAGAGTCTCCTGAGTTATCCCCTATAATTATTATAGGATACTCTAGCCTAAAAAAAAAGGAGACTGCTGGAACAATGACTGCAGAAAGCAGACTAGAGCAGGTGTTTTCCATAATTAGATCACTGCAGAAAGATGTGGAAGGTCTGCAAAAGAAGTTTGGAAGCTTTGAACACAATCAACAAGTGTTTGGACACACTTTGCAGGACTTAAGCAACCGCATGGCAGCCCAGGAAAACAAACTTGCTGGCATAGAGTCCCAGTATGGACGGGCTTTTCAGGACATAAGCACGCAAATAGCTGCACAAGTGACTTTACCCTCTGGGCAACCGCCACCAGCTAGCCCACCTAAGTTGCCCCATTCAGATTTAATGGTGATCGCGACAAATTTCGTGGCTTTGTGAATCAATGTATACTATATTTTGATGTGCCTGCTGACCGTTTTCCTAATGATAGATCCAAAGTATTGCATGTAATACTGCTGCTGACTGCACGAGCGCTCGCCTGAGCGAATCCGATGATTGAGTCTCGTGACCCACGGTTAAATAACTTGGATGATTTCTTGGCCGCTATGGCATTAATGTTTGATGATCCTAATCGCCGTGCAACCGCTGAATCTGCTTTATTGTCTTTGCGCCAGGCAAAACGTTCTGTTATTGAGTATGCTACAGAATTCAGGAGATTAGCGGTAGATACCAATTGGGACAGTTATGCACAATTGCCTATTTTTAAAAGGGGTCTGTCTAGTATTGTAAAAGATGAACTAGCTCGCTCTGAGTCATCACAAGAGCTAGAGACATTTATACAGCATTGTGTGCGCATTGACATTCGCCTTACTGAGAGTAGGCAGGAGAAGTTTGCTGCATATAACCGTATTTCTAACTTTTCCCTTCTTTCCAAAGAGCCTGCAGGTAAAACATCTTGGGAGGTGGAGGAGGTGCCCATGCAAATTGATTCCGTTCAGAGGCGCGAGATCAATGAGCGCCGGGAGCATCGTCTTCGTGAAAGTCTATGTTTCTACTGTGGCCAGTCTGACCACTTCTTGATCAATTGTCCTAAGTGTTCTAGACAGCCTAACAAGGTGCTAGCAGCTGTAGGGGAGTATGACAACTGTGATGATGAATCTGACATCTCTGAATGTAGCCTGCCTTTAAACGCTGTATTCCATTCACTTTCTATGACTTCACCCCCCAAGGAGCTTAAAGAAAAGAAATCTCACTGTTCTCTCCCCATTAAGATCTTGTGTTCAGGACAGTGGATTTCCAGTGCAGCTATGATTGACTCTGGTGCAGGGGGTAATTTCATGGATTTCGCATTTGCCAAGGAACATGGTATTGAAATTCAGCAAAGAGCCTCTCCAATTACTATGGAAACAGTGGATGGGTCACCTTTAATCTCTGGGCCTGTGGATCAGGAGACTGTACCCCTTGAAATTTTGTTGGAGCCTAATCATCAGGAGCAACTTTCTTTCTTGCTAATTTCTTCTCCTCCTGTGATTTTAGGCATTCCTTGGTTACATTCTCAGAACCCAATTATCAACCGGGAGACCAAGGAGATTATCTTTCCAACAAGGAGCAACTCAGCGTTAACAGAAGCTGTCCCTGAGTCCACGGCTACGGAACCACATGTACAGGTATTTTCTTTACCTCCAGCATATAAATAGTTCTCTGACATCTGTGACAAGAAGAATGCAGATCAGCTTCCTCCACACAGGCATTATGACTGTCCCATTGAGTTGCTTCCTGGGGCAGCTATTCCTTTTGGTAACGTATACCCTTTGGCGGCACCTGAGCTTCAAGCCTTAAAGGAGTATTTTGATGAAAAGCTGGCCAAAGGCTTCATACGTCCTTCTTCCTCACCAGCAGGGGCACCTATCTTTTTTGTAAAGAAGAAGGATGGGACCCTGAGACCCTGTGTTGAATATCGGGAACTCAATAAGGTAACCATACGAAACCGTTACCCTTTGCCTCTGATTCCCAAATTACTGGAAAGAGTCCGCCATGCTAAGGTGTTCTCTAAACTGGATCTTCGTGGGGCTTATAATTTGGTGCGTATTCGTCCAGGGGATGAGTGGAAGACAGCATTCAGATGCCGGTATGGACACTTTGAATCTCTTGTGATGCCCTTCAGGCTTTGTAACGCCCCTGCAACCTTTCAACACCTTGCTAATGACATTTTCAGAGATTTGTTGGACCAGTTTGTAGTGATCTATTTGGACGATATACTAATCTTTTCTGACTCTCTACAGGAACATGAAGAACATGTCAAAACTGTTTTAAGACGTCTGAAAGAGAACCAACTGTATATTAAGCTGGAGAAATGCGAGTTCCATCTTTCTGAGATACAGTTCTTAGGCTATATCATCTCTCCCCAGGGGCTGAACATGGAATCTGGTAAGATTCAGGCTATCCTTGACTGGCCGTTACCCAAGAACGTTAAGGAGGTCAAACGTTTTATTGGTTTTGCAAATTTCTACAGACACTTCATTCGAAATTTTTCTGATATTGTCTGTCCCATTAGTTCCTTGACAAAGAAGGAAAAGCCCTTTAAGTGGTCATCACAGGCTCAAGAAGCTTTTGATCGGCTTAAGATCTGTTTCACATCAGCACCGCTGTTGATACACCCAGATCCAACACTTTCTTTCATTGTGGAGGTGGACGCTTCTGATAATGCTTTGGGGGCTATTCTCTCCCAAAGAACTGGAGAGAAGGGTCTGCTACATCCTTGTGCTTTCTTTTCCCGCAGACTAACCTCAGCAGAGAAGAATTACGACGTGGGAGATAAGGAATTGCTGGCTATTATTGCAGCTTTCAAAGAATGGAGGCATCATCTGCAAGGAGCTGCACAACAGATCATAGTGCTAACTGACCATCGCAATTTAGAGTTCCTTAGATCCGCTAGATGTCTTTCTCCTCGTCAGGCTCGTTGGAACTTATTTTTAAATCAATTTAACTTTGTTATCTCGTACCGTTCAGGTTCTCGTAATGGGAAGGCTGATGCTTTATCCCGAATCCATGCTGCGGATTCCGTACCTGGAGCCCCGTCCAAGACCATTCTATCTGATGCCAATTTCATCGGAGTTATCCACGATCAGGACTTGTGGAAGGAGTGCAGGGAGGCCTATGACGGTGATGTATTTCTGGCCAACCCACCTGTGGATATTAATCTTGTCTTTAAGGGTGGCATGTTGTTCAGAGATCGACGTATCTACGTCCCTGAGGTCGTCCGTTTGCAGATCCTCAAGTTGGTACATGACTCCAAGTTGGCTGGTCACAGGGGGGTACAGAAGACACAAGAGTTCCTGAGCCGATTCTTCTGGTGGCCAACTTGCCTGAAGGATACCAAGGACTATGTTCTCTCTTGCGAAGTATGTGCTGGTTACAAGACTCCTCATGTGGCACCTAAGGGTCTTCTACAACCATTACCCGTTCCGTCCCGCCCTTGGGGGTCTATATTAATGGACTTTATTGTGGAGCTGTCTACATCGGGGGGCATGAATACAATCATGGTGGTAGTTGATCGCCTGACTAAAGCTGCTCATGTTGTTCCGTGCATCGGCCTCCCCTCAGCTAAAGAGACGGTGAACTTGGTTATACAGAATGTCTTTCGGTTGCATGGGGTTCCGGATGAGATCATCTCTGACCGTGGAGTGCAGTTCACTTCAAGATTTTGGAAGGGGTTTTGCTCTGCACTCAATATTAATGTCTGTCTCTCTTCCGCTTATCATCCCCAGACAAATGGTCAGACTGAGCGTACCAACCAGACGCTGGAACAATATCTAAGATGCTAAGTCAGCCATCTCCAGGATGATTGGTTGGAGTTGCTGCCGTTAGCCGAATTTTCATATAACAAATCTCAGAGCGCCTACACTAAATTTACACATTTCTTTGCCAATCTGGGTTATCATCCATGTATCTTACCTAGGTCTCCAATTAATTCTCCGGTTCCGGCAGTGGAGGAAAGGCTGACTGCAAAATCAGGAGGTTCTGAAGGAATCCCTGACCACAGCTCAAGAACGTTATAAGAGATCGGCTGATAGATTCCGTAAACCTGCACCCATGTTCAAGGTAGGAGATTCCGTGTGGTTAGCAACTAAGAATCTGAAGTTAAATGTTCCTTCACAAAAACTTGGACAGAAATTCATTGGCCCTTTCAAGATCAACGGTATTGTGAGCTCTGTGGCCTGCCGGCTGAAGCTGCCTAGGACTATGAAGGTACAGCCAGTTTTTCATGTATCTTTACTAAAGCCTGTATCTCCTAATACCTTCCAGGGACGTGTTGTGCCACCTCCGCAGCCTGTGGTGATTGATGGGCAAGAACAATTTGTGGTGGAGGAAATTGTTGATTCCAGGATTCGCCGGAATCGGCTCCAATATCTGATAAGATGGCAGGGATATCCCCCTGAGGAAGACTCTTGGGAACCTGTGGAAAACATCAATGCCCAACAGAAGATTTCTCGTTTTCATCAGAGATTCCCTGAGAAACCAGGTCCAGGATCGTCGTGAGGCCGCTTCTAAGGAGGGAGTAATGTCAGTACTCTGAACATTTTTTATTACCTTTTTGGGCATTACTGCCCTTTTCCAAGATGGCATCTTTGGTCTCATGTGCACTGTGTCTTCCTGCTATAAAACTCCACCCCTGCCTTCAGTCTGTGCTAGAGTATTCTGCCTTGCATCCAGCTCCTGACCTCTGGTGACTCCCTGGCTGTATACCTGCTCCTGTGAACCTGTGTGGTTATCCTGCTACTCTGCTCTGAGTTCCTGCTGCATACACCAGTTTCAGTAATCCTCCCTCATCTGCTGCTCGTGTTTACTTCCATCTGCATTTGCTGGACATGTAAGCTGTTGCTGCTTTGCAAGAACCTGAGACTGTTACCCAGACCTCCCTGGTTGAGCTAAGATATTGTTTGAACTGCCTTATAAGCATATCTATCTGTGTTTTGGACTAAACAAGGACTTATTCGTGTCAAGTATCCTCAAGAATAATTGTGCTTCATAGACTTTCTGCGTGATTGCATTTTCCTCTGAAGTTTCCTATAGTCTGCTGAGCTGCATTTGATATTTGCACCGTGTTGTGGACTTGAGTTTCTCTCTGCACCTGTTTGAATCACCGTGTGATAATATAGACTTTATCACTTATAAAACTGTGTCCTGTAGTTGTCTTGTTCCACACAAAGAGTCTCCTGAGTTATCCCCTATAATTATTACACCCACTGTAGTTTTACACAAAGCACATTACACTGTATGGATGAATCATTGAATCCATAAACATTTTTGGAAGTTTTTTTAGCGATTAATATACCAGTGAAATTTAACAAGAATCATATTACAGTATATGGATGAGTAATTGAATCCAGACAAATTTCTCACTGCTTTTTTGTAGTGTTATATTTACTGTATGGATGAGCAATATAATACCGAAAAAAATGACAACTTATTTTTAGGGTTATATACCACCGAAATGTACCCAAGAACATGTAAAACTCTATGTATGAATAATATCATACCAATACATTTTTGAACATTTTTTTGGAGGGTTAGATACCACCAAAATCATCCCAATAACATGTAAAGCTTTATGGATGAGCAATATAAAACAGATACAATTTTTAACAATTTTTTTGAGGATTAGATACCACTGAAATGCACCCAAAAACGCATAATACTCTATGGATGAGCAGTATAATACCAATAATTTTTTTAACAATTTTTTGGAGGGCTAGATACCACCGAAATGTACCCAAGAACATGTAATACTGTATGGATGAGCAATATAATACAGATACATTTTTGAACAATTTTGTGCAAGGTTAGATACCACTGATATGTACCCAATAACATGTAATACTCTATGGATGAGCAATATAATTCCAATACATTTTTGAAAATTTTTTTTGAAGGGTTTGATACCATTTTACTGTATTTTGTACATTTTAAATTTTGACATAATTAATATCAGTCTTTGAAAATACAAACTGGATGCAGTTTACAGTCCATGGAATACTGTAAATGCTTTTTGCAATCACAAATATCACAGTAATGTACACGAGACCACGGAATACTGTATGAGTGAAAAATTTACCCCAGCAACATTTTTTGACGCTTTTTTCGAGTGTTAGATATACAGTTGTGGCCAAAAGTATTGACACCCCTGCAATTCTGTCAGATAATACTCAGTTTCTTTCTGAAAATGATTGTAAACACAATTTCTTTGGTATTATTATCTTCATTTAATTTGTCTTAAATAAAAAAACACAAAAAGAATTGTCCTAAAGCCAAATTGGATATAATTCCACACCAAACATAAAAAAGGGGGTGGACAAAAGTATTGGCACTGTTCGAAAAATCATGTGATGCTTCTCTAATTTGTGTAATTGACAGCACTTGTAACTTACCTGTGGCACCTAACAGGTGTTGGCAATAACTAAATCACACTTGCAGCCAGTTGACATGGATTAAAGTTGACTCAACCTCTGTCCTGTGTCTTTGTGTGTACCACATTGAGCATGGAGAAAAGAAAGAAGACCAAAGAACTGTCTGAGGACTTGAGAAACCAAATTGTGAGGAAGCATGAGCAATCTCAAGGCTACAAGTCCATCTCCAAAGGCTTGAATGTTCCTGTGTCTACCGTGCGCAGTGTCATCAAGAAGTTTAAAGCCCATGGCACTGTGGCTCACCTCCCTAGATGTGGACGGAAAAGAAAAATTGACAAGAGATTTCAACGCAAGATTGTGCGGATGTTGGATAAAGAACCTCGACTAACATCCAAACAAGTTCAAGCTGCCCTGCAGTCCGAGGGTACAACAGTGTCAACCCGTACTATCCGTCGGCATCTGAAAGAAAAGGGACTGTATGGTAGGAGACCCAGGAAGACCCCACTTCTTACCCCGAGACATAAAAAAGCCAGGCTGGAGTTTGCCAAAACTTACCTCAAAAAGCCTAAAACGTTTTGGAAGAATGTTCTCTGGTCAGATGAGGCAAAAGTAGAGCTTTTTGGGCAAAGGCATCAACATAGAGTTTACAGGAGAAAAAAAGAGGCATTCAAACAAAAGAACACGGTCCCTACAGTCAAACATGGCGGACGTTCCCTGATGTTTTGGGGTTGATTTGCTGCCTCTGGCACTGGACTGCTTGACCGTGTGCATGGCATTATGAAGTCTGAAGACTACCAACAAATTTTGCACCATAATGTAGGGCCCAGTGTAAGAAAGCTGGGTCTCCCTCAGAGGTCATGGGTCTTCCAGCAGGACAGTGACCCAAAACTCACTTCAAAAAGCACTAGAAAATGGTTTGAGAGAAAGCACTGGAGACTTCTAAGGTGGCCAGCAATGAGTCCAGACCTGAATCCCATAGAACACCTGTGGAGAGATCTAAAAATGGCAGTTTGGAGAAGGCACCCTTCAAATATCAGGGACCTGGAGCAGTTTGCCAAAGAAGAATGGTCTAAAATTCCAGCAGAGCATTGTAAGAAACTCATTGATGGTTACTGGAAGCGGTTGGTCACAGTTATTTTGGCTAAAGGTTGTGCAACCAAGTATTAGGCTGAGGGTGCCAATACTTTTGTCTGGCCCATTTTTGGAGTTTTGTGTGAAATGATCAATGTTTTGCTTTTTGCTTCATTCTCTTTTGTGTTTTTTCATTTAAGACAAATTAAATGAAGATAATAATACCAAAGAATTTGTGTTTGCAATCATTTTCAGGAAGAAACTGAGTATTATCTGACAGAATTGCAGGGGTGTCAATACTTTTGGCCACAACTGTAGATATCAGAAAAATGTACCACAGACCATGGAATACTCTATGGGTGAATATATTATATTTTTTCACAAAAAACATCACATCTATATATTTTGCAAGGGACTGCACAGCCCTAATCGCAGTCTTCTACTATTCGTGCTTCTGCAACGCTCTCCCTCCCTAGACTAAATGAAGAATGTATGTGATACAAACAGCAAACAATTAGCCCTTAGAATAGCTGTTGGTATGATGGCTCAGATTCAACACCAGTATCAACACTACAGGACTCTGATTTGTTATACTGTGCACACACAGGCCTAGACAAACACTCACTCCCTCCAATACGAAGTATCACAGAGCTGTGCAATGGCGTCAGTGTGCCGTGTCGGGCACTGTCTGTTCTTTTATAACTCTGGATGATATCACAAGGCCAGCCAATCACAGTAATGCCAAAACCAAGATATCTAAGGCATTACAGTGATGCGCAGGCATTCCTCGCATACTTATTGGCTGTGTAACAGGCACCAAACATGTTACATTGAGCGCACTGCTGCTCCATTAATTCTTAATGGGAGTGCCAAAGACCAGTCGTGCACAGCAGGGGCGGATTATAATAGGGTCAATCTGGGCGGCAGCCCAGGGCCCAGCGGTGTGGGGGGGCCCTCGGCTACCGCTCAGATTGCCCGCCGCCAGACAGGGCATTACTGCCTTGACTGGCGTATGGGCCCGGTGGGCAGAGAGGGGGCCCGCATCGGGCCCCGTCTCATCTGCTCACCAGGCCCCTACCAGCGCTGCGGCAGTTTCCTATTGACGTGCGGGCGCGCGCCCTCACGTCAATAGTTAACAACAGCCGCCAGCCAATTGGAGGCTGGCAGCTGAAGTCGGCCGCAGGCGCAGCACACGTCGCCGGCGTCTGACGTCATTGTCAGTTGCCGGCGAGTGCGAGCTGCTGGAGGGAGCTCGCCACTGGAGCATGGACAGGTGAGGAGAACTCAGCTTTTTTTTTTCTTTGCGAACGGCCAGATTGCTGGAGACACTGGGGCAGAATGCTGGACACACTGGGGCATATTGCTGGACACACAGGGGGCAATATGATGGAGACACTGGGGCAGATTGCTGGACACACTGGGGCAGATTACTGGACACACTGGGGGCAGGATGCTGGACACACTGGGGGCAGGATGCTGGAAACACCGGTGGCAATATGCTGGACACACTGGTGGCAATATGCTGGACACACTGGGGGCAATATGCTGGACACACTAGGGGCAATATGCTGGACACACTGGGGGCAATATGCTGGACATACTGGGGGCAATATGCTGGACATACTGGGAGTAATATGCTGGACACACTGGGGCAGATTGCTGGACACACTGGGGGCAATGCTGGAAAGGAGACACTGGGGCAGATTGCTGGACAGACTGGGGGCAATATTGGAGACACTGGGGCAGAATGCTGGACACACTGGGGCAGATTGCTGGACACACTGGGGGAATATTGGAGACACTGGGGCAGAATGCTGGACACACGGGCATTTTGCTGGACAGATTGGGGACAATATTGGAGACACTGGGGCAGATTGCTGGACACACTGTGGCAGATTGCTGGACACACTGGGGGCAATATGCTGGACACACTGGGGGCAGGACTGGAGGCATGGGCAGAATGAAGATACAGGGCATGATTGGAGACACGGGGCAGTATGAAAGACATGGGGCAGGATAGGATCCTGGGGCAGGATGGATACGATGGAGACAGATGGGGCAGGATGGGGAGATCATATGGGGTAGAATGGATACTCATGAGGGCAGGATGCGAGAACATATGGCTGGAGCCAGGAATGAGATACACTGGGCCAGGATGGGGGATATTATTATTACCATAGGGGCTAATTAAGGGATATTATTACTGCAGTGATGTATTTATTTTATTTTTTGAGTATATTATTTTAAATGGGGGGGCGGTCCTGTTACTGTGCAGAGTGACACTATGTCGCCTTTTTTTCTTCATGTGGTGTAATGTAGAAGTTGGGAAAAATTAAGTAATGTGTTCTGCAAGCGGAGCTCTAGATAACTGTGTTATTTCCTGCAGAAACGAGCCCTGGCTGGAAGAAATGATGGCGGTCTGTGCTGGATGAAAGATGAAGGACTTCACCTAGAGACGTCACTGGTGAGTCAGTGTTACCTATACACTGACACTATACACTGTATACTATATACAGAGGTCCTGTGTATAATGTCACCAGTGATCGCTGTATAACCTCTACACAGACACTGCATACCAAGTATAGATCTCCTGTGAATACTGTCACTTATGGTGATAGTATTGTGTTTTTTTGTTTTTTTCATCACTGAAATGGAAATGGTGTTGCGGTATTTGTCTCTTGTATGTGCTATTTGGTCATCATGTGGTGGTAATATGTGGTCTTGACATGGTGTAGCGGTATTTGTTCCTTGTATGTGATATTATTCGATCACTGTGGTTGTAATATGTGGTCTGGTCATGGTGCGGTGGTATTTGTTCCTTGTATGTGATATTATTCGATCACTGTGGTGGTAATATGTGGTCTGGTCATGGTGCGGTGGTATTTGTTCCTTGTATGTGATATTATTGGTCATTTTAAAAATTGAAAAATAAATCAAAATATGCCTAAATTGTATTGCATATTTTAACAAATATTTAATAGGTTACAGTAGAGTGGGGCCCGGCCAAAAGTGTCTACCGTGTTATGGTGGCGGCTTACAAAATCTTTGTCACATGACCCCATCACATGACCCCGTCACATGAACGGGGGGGCCCACAGTGTCTGAACAGCCCGGGGCCCTGGCTACCCTTAATCCACCCCTGGTGCACAGTGATCAGGTATCTCCAGCCAGCCCTTAGGGAATGAATGGTGCGGCAGTGCACATAATTGACCATCACTCCATTCACAAAGGGTTTACAGGATCAGTGAGGTTCCAAGCAGTCGGACCCCCTGCTATCAGGAAGTTTTCTTCTATACCATGCATAAGGGATAACTTTGAAACCTGAAAAAATGTAATCCACAAACATTATAAACTGCAGACGTGTTTCTGACAAATGTCCTAATTCATTGCATACAGTGTATAATGACATCTGTCAGAAACGCGTCTGCAGTTACTAATGTTTGAGGACTTTAAACAAAAAAAGAATATTTTACGGTGCCCTTTGCTGGATTTATAAATTTTTTCTTGGTGGAATTTCACAGTACTGCAAGACTTTCCAGGCAACAGGGTTCCCATTATCCATGGGTGAAGTGACTATTTGTGGACCCTGAGGGATTTCTTGTAATATTAAGTTTGAAACTTGGTACAAACTTGACTCTAAGTTCAGGGTATCCTGACAGCCGACCACCACTAATTAGAGCTACTAGATTATGAGAATGCTCCACCTGATTCCATTATATTAGATTGTATACAACAATGACCATGACCACATGGGGCCGGGATCATCATGAATGTCGGCTGTGACAACGGAGCCCACTGTATTCTTTAGTGTATGATACAATATTGGATTAGAATCACCTTCGTTCATGGAATATATCAATGTTTTCATGTATAAAAAGCAAGTTCTTAATTGGGGATGAGCGAACGTGCTTGGTAATACTTGATTATCACTTGAGTATCACGTGGCTCGGACATGCTCATTACTCGGTGAGCAATGGGTGGTGCTTGAGTTCAAACTCAAATCCCCGCCCCCACATCGTTAGTATCTGTTACACTGCCAACAAGCATGCGGGGATTGCGTGTGAGTCACTGTAATGCCATAGCCATCTTAGCTGTGGCATTACTGAGACTGGTTGGCCATCTGACATCATCAGGGTTTAAAAAAGGACAGCAATGCCTGCCTTGGCACACTGACGCTACTGCACAGCTCTGTGATACTTTGTATTGAAGGGAGAGAATGCTTGTCTTGGCCTGTGTGTGCACAGTATAATGATTCAGAGGCCTATGATGTCGATACTTGTGATGAAGATGAGCCATCATACTAACATGCCTTTTAAGGGCTAATCGTTTGTATCACATACAATCTGCATTTAGCCAAGGGACGGAGATAGAGTCACAGGAGCCGGGACAGTGACAGAATACAGTCTGTAGACAGGGTTTAGTCCTGTGCAGTCCGATGGCAAATATATTACTAAGTAAGAGAAAACAAAGTCCAGCTCACCATATCGACATTCCCAAAGGCTCGGAGCACGGAACCGCTGTGTCAGGGCGTAGACAAACAGGAAAAAAAAGGGAGGAAGATCCAGCTCAACGATGCAGTGAAAAATCCATAACTTTATTCCACTACCAAAATAGCGTGTAAGGATAAAACATCAGCACATTTAAAAACCAAGATCAACGCGTTTCTGGTGGCTAAGCACCCTTAATCATGATCTGTTACACAGCAAACGCTGCTGCAGAGAAGATATGAATGGCGGCTTCAGCACCATGTGGGGGGGACAGCGCTTACTGTAGCGCTGTCTCCTGCACGGCACACGGACTGCACAAGGACAACATCCGTGTGCGGTACGTGTTTTACACGGACCCATTGACTTTAATGGGTCCGTGTAATCCGTGCGCTCCCACGAACACTGACATGTCTCCGTGTTTGGCACACGGAGACACGGTCCGCAAAAAATCTATGACATCTGCACAGATGCATTGATTTCAATGTGTCTACGTGCGTCAGTGGCTCCGGTACGTGAGGAAACTGTCACCTCACGTACCGGAGCCACTGACGTGTGAAACCGGACTCAGGGAAGTGGCAACAGGCTCTGCTGAAACTAATTTGTCTATGAAACAAACCGCACACTGCGGCACAGTTACTAAAAGAAATAAGAGACCAGACAGATCTGTGGTTTTTGCCACTCAACCTCCAACTATGCATGGTTGTGTATGATAATGGTCACAACCTGGTGGCTACTGTGAAACTTGGCAAGCTCACACACGTATCACGCTTGGCATATGTGCTCAACTTGGTAGCTCAGCTGTTTCTGAAAACATACCCAGATTTAGGGAGTATGCCGGAGTATACAGGAATTGCTTAACCATAGGGTATTGCATTTTTTGGGTTACATTTCATTGCTATTTAACCCTCAAAAAACTTTTAAAAAATGTATCTGTCTTATAATGCTCTTCCATAGGGTATTACATATTCTTGGATACATTTTGTTGCTATGTAAGCCTCAAAAAACTTGTTATAAAGATGTCAGTATTATATTGCTTATCCATAAGGTATTGCATCTTTTTGGGTACATTTCATTGCTATATAAGCCTCAAAAAAACTTGTTTAAAAATGTAGGCAATGTGCACACGCTGCAGATTTGGTGCGCTTTTGTCCCATTTCTTTATCTGCTCAGATTTGTGAGAAAACCTGAAGCAAAACTTGATGCCAGCAAAATGAATGAGAAACCTGACGTGTCATGAACATGATGAGTGTTTATTTTGGACTTGCAGACTGGTGCAGAAAATAATCTGCAGCATGTTAATTCTCTGTGCATTTTTTCTCTGCGTTTTTCACCATTGATTCCAATCAAATCAATCAAAAACAAGGCAAAAATACACCAAAAATGAGTCTTTTTGCAGCTGCGTTTTTCGGGCCAAGAGATGCAGAAATTTTGATCAACCTGTGCACATACCCTTATCGGTATTATATTGCTCATCCATAGACTATTCCATGGTCTAGAGTACATTTACTAGGTATTCAAATGTGCATAGCCTTTATGTGTCTAGGATTACCAATACATGACAATGTGAAAAGAATGTCTATGAGGCCCTCCTTTATGTCTTATTGTGTCCGAGTCCCTTAATTTTGGCAGTTCTTGCTTCCTTCATAAATTACACTGAAATTTCCTATTTTTAAATTTAAAAAAATTTGGTTTACTTAGATTATTAATTTTTTAAATCTTTTTTAAATTTTGCCTTATATACAAGTCATTATACACGAAAAAATGTTTATTAACATTTTTTCTCCTGCAACTTCCATTTTCTCTTCAATTTTGAATGTTTTATTGTCAGTCCTTAAAGTGGAGTAAAAGTGTGACACCACTGTTCTCAGCAGCAATCTGGGAGTCAGAGATGCTTCCAGGGGTCTTCCTCATGCTGTTTTCCTTCCATTCAGCACTTTGAACATTTTCACTGCCAGCCCAGACCTCTTTGTAGGGTCTGCCGGAAAAAAAGCTTGGATTTCCTATTGATTCCCATTATACTCATTACTCAAAATGAGCATCAGTGTTTTAGAAATTGCTCAGTTGAGCAACGAGCACCCAAGCATTTTAAAGCTCGCTCATCTCTATTCTTAACATAGCGTACACCTACAGCTTCTATTATAAATTTGTTCTATTACGAGTTATGGCTAAAAATACTCCTCAAAAATACAAAGGAGAGAATTTTTACTCTTCTGTGAAAAATGTGTGACCCCCTCTGGCAGGGTTATTCAGTTACTGGACAATAGTATTCTTATATAGTTATAGTATTCAGTAATCGTAGCGTTTTTACATCACTTTACAGTGGTACTGTGCATTTACAGTGCTGCAGTGTTATTTCTCATCAGGCACCATTTACATTTTTCTCAGCAAAATACAGTAAAATAATTCTGCCCGTACATGTTAGTGTCACCGAAAACTGTCAATATGTTGTAAAGTGTGTGACGCCGAAGACTCAATATAATACACTGAGCCTGAGCCCCGCATGTTTTAGGACCCCATCAACGCCCCTGATAACCACATTCCTATAGTGTAGATTTCTACAGGAGGATAGACTGAGATCCACTTGTTCTTGGTTTTTCTTATTTCCACCTCTATGGCCTGAAATGTAACACAATGGAGCCGTGAAGAGCCTCATTCAGCATCTTGCTTTTATCTTTCCGTCTCTGTCATGTACTACAGTAACATCTGAGGAGAGCTGATTCTGTCATTTCACAACCAAAAAGACATTTCTGTCAGAGAGGATGAGTTTATCTACTTCCCACAGGGATCCATGTCACAACTCAGCCTTATCCTACTTTGTCAAAGAGAGATCCGTTTACAGGATGGTGTCAATTTATTAGACATTTTCTTGAGTTTACCGTACAAAAAGGTGTTGTTTTTTTTCTTCGTCAGCACATCCCCAGCATCACTATCCCTTGCCCGTGAAGTGAATGTTTTTGCACCAAAATAAATAGTCATGTTAGTCACTCTTCGCTAATCGGTTCCAAAAATACAGAATGATGAATAGTTGGTGCAAATCGATTCCACTGGCCGTGACAGTAATCTGTAGCAGCTGGATGGAAGCCCTGAGATCCACCTCTTATTACCCGACATCTGAGGATCCTTTTTAGATTAACCGCCTTGAGCGGCCTGACGCACATGTGATGTCATGCAAGGCTGACTAATCAAAAGAGGAGTCGTGGATGCCAGGACGTAGGAGGCAATTCTCAGGGCTCCTGTGCGGCTGCCACAGATTGCCGATGGCTACTGGACTAGGTTATGCAAATAGATTCGCACCAACTCTTTGACGCAGTCTTGTCAAAACATAACACTTCCTAAGCTGTGACCCATCTGCCCCAAATCTTACCTTGCAACAAATGCAGCGCCCCAGAGTCCTGGTCGTTGCAGTACTGTGGCTCCGCCACTAAGGGGAGCCACGGTGCGTTCGATGGCACTGAAGGAGTTCCTCCAATCAGGTATCACAGACACCAATATGTTTCACAGCTGGGCCTCCGGGGGGAGCTAAGGGTGCTATTCATTAGGCCACTCCCCACCATAGTGGGTAAACTGGGGGTCAGGCAGGAAGTTAGCAGAGAAAGCTGACTGGATCGAACGAAGCAACACCTAGTGAGAGAGGGTGTTGTGGAGGAAGAGACAGTAGGGTCTCTGCCAGGGGTGGGATCCTGGCAGAGGCTTGGCATTGAAAGAACGTAACGGGACCGTGCCTGCTCAGAATAGCGGCGGTGCCCTAAGAAAGGATTAGAAGCGAGATAGATTGTGCTGAGTGAGAAACGAAATCAAGCAGAAGGAGAATACCAGCAGGGGTTTTGTTGAAAGAGGCAGCACCTTGCTGAGGCGCATTACCGGTGGCCGGAACGCCGAGGGAGTGGAATAATATACAGCTTTAAGCCATACTCCAAACAGCGGCAGGACAGTCAGTCTCAGGCGGGCTGTCTACCACATATCACCTATGAAGTCTTGGGGGGCAATTGCGGGAGAGGGGCGTCTCTAGGGTCCCGGAAGAACTCCAGGCCTACCTGACAAACGGGTGCCGTTCTTACTGTAACATCAGGAAGGGACGGAAGATTAGCAGAAGATCAGTTAATCGAGTTGTGAGGGAACTTAAGAAACAGACACAACAGTTGTGGGGTACTTTCCGTAAGCACAGCAGGGAAGGACTACAACACAAAGCGCTAAGAAGGAAGGCACTGATTTCCACCTGTGAGGAGAACTCTGGAGGTGCCATTGAACCGGCCGGACTTGCGCAGCCTGGTGGACCGGATTCTGGACTGAGGACCGAGAGATCTCCAGTAAAGAGGTAAAGAGACTGCAACCTGGTGTCCTCGTTATTTACCGCGACCTGCACCCCACAACTGCACCGCTCACCTATTTGCAACGGACGTCCCCCACTGACAGACAGGGCCACGGACCGGGTCTAGCCACCGTGACAACCCCAGGACTGAGATCCCAGAGGCCCGGCTCCGGGTACCCCTCGGCCCTGCGGCGGAGTGGGGGCGCTCCAAATCTTGGCGTCACGAACAGGATCTACTTAAGCCTGAAGAATCAGGTCATGTGTGCCTAGAGACTGTAATTTACTGTACTTGAACCGTACTTTATTGAAAAGACTGTGTGTTGTGCCATTTGCCGCCAAAATCCGCCGCCATTGCAGCGCTGAGGAGAGCGCAGGAAGAGAAGAGGGGCGTGGAGTGGGCGTAGACAAGTTGGAGAGCGCGAACAGCAATGGCCGCCCAGTCTAAATATTTCTGTGTGTTGAGGACGTGCCCGTCAACAGCTGAGGTCCGCCTCCTGATCCTGGCCGGAGGGTGGAGACCATGGGGACGGGGCCGCCCACGGAAGAGACCGCGGGAAGAAGACGCGGGAAAAGAACAAGAAATGGCGGCACCAGGAGCACAGCGCGGAGCTGACCCGGCCCAGTCCGAGGCCGCACAAGCTGGAACAGGCTCCGATACGCCAACGCTGCGGGGTCTGACCCTCACCGAGTCACTGTTGGGCCGACCCCCTGTGCCACTGTCCGAAGAATGTGTGGCTGCAGCCGAGGCCCGACAGCTGGCCCGCCGCCTGAAGGCTGATGCCCGTGCCCTCACCCGGGTGGGCCAGCTCACCGAGATCAAGTTGTCTCCTGTTGCTGCTTACCCGGCCGCGGCAGAAGGTACGCTACCCGCACCGGGCCTGAAAATCATGCCGGATGCTGAACACTTACGGCGTCTTATGGCAGAGTGGCGGAGCCGGCCCCAGGCGGAGCAAGTTAATTTGATTAGTGTTCCGGAGATTCCGTCCTCACACTGGGGTGTGGTGGTGGCCTTTAACCCCCGGTATGGAAGAGGGGTGATCCAGGAAATTGGAGAGCCGCTGCAGATCCGCGTGGACCGGGAGGAGGTGGAGCCTTGCAGCGGAAGGTTCGATCGTGACCTGGAGCCGGGAGACGCCGTCACCTACACGAGGTGGAGAAGGGGCACTGGAGAGACGGGCTGGTTCGCCCGAGGTGTCCAACGATGCGTCGCCCTCCAGGCTGCGGCGGGAGCACCGGAAGGAGATAATCCCGTAGGGAAGGCAGCGGGACCCGGCCCCGAGGAATCGCGAGAAGCTCGGCCTCGCCGTGCCCCGGAGGGACGGGTGCACCTGCCGACAAGGAGGACCTCCCGGCGAGGGATTTTATCGTTACTGGGACCGGAACGGCGTCCTGGCTCACCGGTGCGATCTGTTGGCCTGGTGAGGCCGGATAAGAGGTCGCTGTTATGGTTACCCCAATGACCATGGGAAAAAAATACAAAACGGACTAGCTCTCGGGTGATGGAAACTAAGGTCGACCGTGACCTGAACCTGACCCAACACTTACAGTAGCCGGGGGATGTACCTACGATGCCCTAGACACCACGCGCCAGCCGGAGATCTAACTACCCCTATAAGAGGAATATACAGGCCTACCTTACCTCCAGTGAGGAACCCCAAAAGATGATAGTAGGCCCCCACAGATATTGACGGTGAGTTCAGAGGAAATGACATACGTAGGATGAACAGCAGATTTAGCACAGTGAGGTCCGCTTACTAGATAGCAGAAGGACAGGAAAGAGTTACTTCACGGTCGACCTAAAAATCACTATTCAAAAACACCATCCAGAAATTACTTTAAACTCCAGTGACAACTCATGCCACTGGAGTAGCAATTTTCTGTCCACAAGAGCTTCCAGCACTGAAGAGTCACATTGCAGATAGCTGGACAAAAATAGCAAAACAAGAAACAAAATTCAACTTAGCTGAACTGGAACTTGAGGCAGGTGAATGCAACAGAATGCTACTAGCACATTGATGGCCGGCATGTGACTAACAGCCAAGCAGCCTTAAATAGGAAACTCCCCAAGAGGGTGGCGACAGGTAATCAGAGATGGAGGAAGGCACATAAGAGACACTACCATAACAGACCACCGGGGGAGCCCACAAACCGAATTCACAACAGTACCCCCCCCTTAAGGAGGGGGCACCGAACCCTCACCAGAACCACCAGGGCGACCTGGATGAGCACTATGAAATGCACGAACCAAATCGGGAGCATGAACATCGGATGCTGTCACCCAAGAATTATCCTCCTGGCCATAACCTTTCCACTTAACCAGATACTGAAGTTTCCGTCTGGAAACACGGGAGTCCAAGATCTTTTCCACCACATACTCCAATTCACCCTCAACCAACACAGGAGCAGGTGGATCAGCAGAAGGAACAACCGGTACCTCATACCTCCGCAATAATGACCGATGGAAAACATTATGGATATTAAAAGATGCTGGGAGGTCCAAACGAAAGGACACAGGATTAAGAACCTCCAGAATCCTATAAGGGCCGATAAACCGAGGCTTAAACTTAGGAGACGAGACCTTCATAGGAACAAATCGAGAAGACAGCCACACCAGGTCCCCAACACAAAGACGAGGACCAATACGCCGATGACGATTAGTGAACTGTTGAGTCTTCTCCTGGGACAACTTCAGATTGTCCACAACCTGTCCCCAAATCTGATGCATCCTATCAACCACAGCATCCACTCCAGGACAATCCGAAGACTCCAATTGACCGGACGAAAACCGAGGGTGAAACCCTGAATTACAAAAAAATGGAGAAACCAAAGTGGCAGAACTAGCCCGATTGTTAAGGGCAAACTCTGCCAATGGCAAAAAGTCAAGCCAATCATCCTGATCAGCGGACACAAAACACCTCAAGTAAGTCTCCAAGGTCTGATTAGTACGCTCAGTCTGGCCATTAGTCTGAGGATGGAATGCAGACGAAAAAGACAAATCGATACCCATCCTGGCACAGAACGTCCGCCAAAATCTAGACACAAACTGAGTACCCCTGTCAGACACTATATTCTCAGGAATACCATGCAAACGCACCACATTCTGAAAAAATAGAGGAACCAACTCAGAGGAGGAGGGCAATTTGGGTAAAGGTACCAAATGAACCATCTTGGAAAAACGGTCACAAATCACCCAGATGACAGACATCCTACGAGAAACCGGAAGGTCAGAAATAAAGTCCATAGAGATGTGCGTCCAAGGCCTCTTAGGAATAGGCAAGGGCAACAACAACCCACTGGCCCTAGAACAGCAGGGCTTGGCCCGAGCACAAACATCACAAGACTGCACAAACATGCGCACATCTCGAGACAAAGAAGGCCACCAGAAGGACCTAGACACCAAATCCCTGGTGCCAAAAATTCCAGGATGACCTGTCAACGCGGAAGAATGAACCTCCGAGATAACTCTACTGGTCCAATCATCAGGGACAAACAGTCTACCAGGCGGACAGCGATCAGGCCTATCCACCTGAAACTCCTGCAAAGAACGCCGCAGGTCTGGGGAGACAGCTGACAATATCACCCCATCCTTCAGGATGCCGGTAGGTTCGGAATCACCAGGCGAGTCAGGCTCAAAACTCCTAGAGAGGGCATCCGCCTTCACATTCTTGGACCCAGGCAGATATGACACCACAAAGTTAAATCGGGAGAAAAACAACGACCAGCGCGCCTGTCTAGGATTCAGACGCCTGGCCGACTCAAGATAAATTAGATTCTTGTGGTCAGTGAGGACCACCACCTGGTGTCTAGCACCCTCAAGCCAATGACGCCACTCCTCAAACGCCCACTTCATGGCCAGAAGTTCCCGATTTCCCACATCATAATTTCGCTCAGCGGGCGAAAACTTTCGGGAGAAAAACGCACATGGTCTCATTACTGAGCAGTCAGGATCTTTCTGCGACAAAACTGCACCTGCTCCGATCTCCGAAGCATCCACCTCAACCTGGAACGGAAGTAACACATCAGGTTGGCGCAACACAGGAGCGGAAGAAAAGCGGCGCTTAAGCTCTTGAAAGGCCTCCACAGCCGCAGAGGACCAATTAGCAACATCAGCACCCTTTTTGGTCAAATCAGTCAAAGGTTTAGCAATGGCAGAAAAACCCGCTATAAATCGGCGATAGAAATTAGCAAAACCCAAGAACTTTTGCAGACTCTTCAAAGAAGTAGGTTGCATCCAATCACAAATAGCCTGGACCTTGACAGGGTCCATCTCCATAGATGAAGGGGAAAAAATATATCCCAAAAAGGAAATTCTCTGAACTCCAAAACTACACTTTGAGCCCTTTACAAAAAGAGAATTAGCTCGCAAAACCTGAAAAACTCTCCTGACCTGTTGAACGTGAGATTCCCAGTCCTCCGAAAAAACAAGAATATCATCCAAATACACAATCATAAACTTATCCAGATATTCACGGAAAATATCGTGCATAAAGGACTGAAAAACGGAAGGAGCATTTGCGAGACCGAAAGGCATTACCAAATACTCAAAATGGCCTTCAGGCGTATTAAATGCGGTCTTCCACTCATCCCCCTGCTTAATCCGCACCAAATTATACGCACCACGTAGATCGATCTTAGTGAACCACTTAGCCCCCTTTATACGAGCAAACAGATCAGTCAGTAAAGGTAACGGGTACTGGTATTTAACTGTAATCTTATTCAAAAGTCGATAGTCGATACAAGGTCTCAATGAACCATCCTTTTTACCTACAAAGAAAAATCCTGCCCCTAGTGGAGACAACGAGGGGCGAATATGACCCTTTTCCAAGGATTCTCTGATATACTCCCGCATAGCAGTATGTTCAGGTACAGACAAATTAAACAAGCGACCCTTAGGAAACTTACTACCGGGGATCAATTCAATAGCGCAGTCACACTCTCTGTGGGGAGGGAGAGAATCAACTTTAGGCTCTTGAAAGACATCATAAAAATCTGACAGAAATGCTGGGATCTCAGAGGGAGTAGATGAAGAAATAGGAACCAAAGGTGCATCCCCATGAATGCCCCGACATCCCCAGCTCAACACAGACATAGATTTCCAGTCCAAGACGGGATTATGAATCTGTAACCATGGTAATCCAAGCACTAAGACATCATGTAGGTTATATAATACAAGGAAACGAATAATCTCCTGATGGTCTGGGGTAAGACGCATAGTCACCTGTGTCCAATATTGTGGTTTATTGCTAGCCAAAGGTGTAGAATCAATACCCTTCAGGGGAATAGAAACTTCCAACGGCTCCAAATCAAACCCACAACGCTTGGCAAAGGACCAATCCATGAGACTCAGAGCGGCGCCAGAATCCACATAAGCATTCACAGTCACAGATGATAAGGTACAAATCAATGTCACGGACAAAAGAAATTTTGACTGCAAGGTACCTGTAGAAAAAGATTTATCAACCTTTTTATCAACCTTATTTATACGTTTAGAGCATGCTGATATAACATGAGCTGGATCTCCACAGTAGAAGCACAATCCATTTTTGCGCCTGTAATTTTGACGTTCGCCTCTAGACAAAACACGATCGCATTGCATATGCTCCAATGCCTTTTCAGAGGTCACCGCCAAATGGTGCACAGGTCTTTGCTCAGAAGACACCGCCATATGGTGCACAGGTTTTTGCTCAGAAGATACCACCATATGGTGCACAGATTCTTCCTCAGAAGACCCCGCCATATGGTGCACAGATTTGCGCTCCCGCAAACGCCGATCAATCTGGATAGCCAATTTCATGGCATCATTCAGACCTGTAGGCACAGGGAACCCCACCATGACATCCTTCACGGCATCAGAGAGACCTTCTCTGAAATTAGCTGCTAAAGCGCACTCATTCCATTTAGTAAGCACCGACCATTTACGGAATTTCTGGCAGTATATCTCAGCTTCATCTTGCCCTTGGGAAAGAGCTATCAAGGCTTTCTCAGCCAAAATCTCCAAATTAGGTTCTTCATAAAGCAACCCCAAAGCCTGAAAAAACGCATCTACATTTAACAACGCAGGATCTCCTGGCGATAATGCAAATGCCCAACTTTGTGGGTCGCCGCGCAGTAGAGAGATAACAATTTTAACTTGTTGAGTCTGATCACCAGCAGAGTGAGATCTCAGAGACAAAAACAATTTGCAATTTTCTCTGAAACTCAAAAACCGGGATCTGTCTCCGGTAAAGTATTCAGGCAGAGGAATCTTAGGTTCAGACATTGGAGCACGTATAACAAAATCTTGTAGGTTCTGTACTTTTGTCGCAAGGTTATTCAAACCCGCAACTAAACTCTGTGGATCCATGTTTCAAATGGGTGTAACCCAAGCATTCAGAGGTTAAGAGGAGAGGAGAAAAAAAAAAGGTTGAAGACTGCAGTTTAAGCAAGGAATACAAATGATCAAACTAAGGTGCACTTTCAAACACAGAAAAAAAAAAAAACCTTTTCTTCTCCTTCCTACTTTAGTGCATATTTTAACACATAGATTTTTTACAGGCCGGCCAAACTGTTATGGTTACCCCAATGACCATGGGAAAAAAATACAAAACGGACTAGCTCTCGGGTGATGGAAACTAAGGTCGACCGTGACCTGAACCTGACCCAACACTTACAGTAGCCGGGGGATGTACCTACGATGCCCTAGACACCACGCGCCAGCCGGAGATCTAACTACCCCTATAAGAGGAATATACAGGCCTACCTTACCTCCAGTGAGGAACCCCAAAAGATGATAGTAGGCCCCCACAGATATTGACGGTGAGTTCAGAGGAAATGACATACGTAGGATGAACAGCAGATTTAGCACAGTGAGGTCCGCTTACTAGATAGCAGAAGGACAGGAAAGAGTTACTTCACGGTCGACCTAAAAATCACTATTCAAAAACACCATCCAGAAATTACTTTAAACTCCAGTGACAACTCATGCCACTGGAGTAGCAATTTTCTGTCCACAAGAGCTTCCAGCACTGAAGAGTCACATTGCAGATAGCTGGACAAAAATAGCAAAACAAGAAACAAAATTCAACTTAGCTGAACTGGAACTTGAGGCAGGTGAATGCAACAGAATGCTACTAGCACATTGATGGCCGGCATGTGACTAACAGCCAAGCAGCCTTAAATAGGAAACTCCCCAAGAGGGTGGCGACAGGTAATCAGAGATGGAGGAAGGCACATAAGAGACACTACCATAACAGACCACCGGGGGAGCCCACAAACCGAATTCACAACAGGTCGCCTCCCGCAGAACCCCAGTAAGATTTTATTGCTTCTAAAATGTAAATAGTTACTGTTTGTTCTTTAAGTTGCTGCTAAACCCGTCCAGGGTAAACTTTAAAAAGGTGACCCCTTTGTTGACCCGGGGTCACTATTGTTATTTTCTTGAAGTTTTGCACAAAGTTACACAAACTGCGAAATCATGGACTGTGCATGATTTGAACTTTCTTGTAAATAGTTTGCACCTTCTTAAAGGTGCTTCCTACTGGTTTTGTTTAAAGACATTTTGCGAAGATACCATTCCGGAGCCTTTGCATGGACTGGTAGGCTGAGAAGAAGAGCTACCTCAGAAAGACTTGATCTCCTCTTAAAGGGGAGGTTAGAATTGAACTTGAAAGTGATACTGTTTTAGAACAGTAATGTCAAGATAATGCTTTGAAGGAAATGTAACTGTTTTTCATGGAAAAGTTATGTGTGTTTAATTTGTTTAAAATGTGAAACCTAGATAATGTTCTTTGAAGAGAAAGATGTAGAAAGCCCGTAGGGGTAGATGTAGAGTTCCGTTTAACTAAAAGTAAAGAAGTAATAACGAAGGTGAGGATAGAAGGTAAACCCTGCGTCCCCATAGAAAGTTAGTTCGTTACTAAGGACAGAAAGTAGACCCGTAGGGGTTAGTGAGTGAGTCCTTATAGGAGCCAAGCAGAGTGGGCTCCATGCTCTCAAATTGAAAGGAATGTTATGTCTATACTATGTATAGTAGAGAAAGGCAGTAGGCCCTGGCTGAACGGGGCGGTCCTGTAAAAGAAAGGAGAGGCAGTAGGTCTGGTGCCATAGGGACAGGCGGTCCTGCAGGTTCAAAGTAGGAGAATGTGAAGTTACCCTGCCCTGTAATGTGATTATAGGAAGGCCTTTGGTAAACTAAGAGTGTATGTTTCCTAAAGGAAATGTTAATTTATTGTTCCAGCATTTGCACTTAGTAGAATACCCGGTTGGGTAATGAGAGTTAATTGTAGCTTGTTGCTATGATATTTGATTATGTTTTGTAACGTTAAAGTGTCCTCACCTCCCATAAAGGGAAGCCTGTTCAAGTATGCTTATTGTTTTGCACTCAACAAATTTGTATGTCTTTTTGCTAACCTGTATTGTTGTTTTCTTCCCAGTCCCGGAGTACTGTGTTTAACCAGGGGGGAGTGCAGCGCCCCAGAGTCCTGGTCGTTGCAGTACTGTGGCTCCGCCACTAAGGGGAGCCACGGTGCGTTCGATGGCACTGAAGGAGTTCCTCCAATCAGGTATCACAGACACCAATATGTTTCACAGCTGGGCCTCCGGGGGGAGCTAAGGGTGCTATTCATTAGGCCACTCCCCACCATAGTGGGTAAACTGGGGGTCAGGCAGGAAGTTAGCAGAGAAAGCTGACTGGATCGAACGAAGCAACACCTAGTGAGAGAGGGTGTTGTGGAGGAAGAGACAGTAGGGTCTCTGCCAGGGGTGGGATCCTGGCAGAGGCTTGGCATTGAAAGAACGTAACGGGACCGTGCCTGCTCAGAATAGCGGCGGTGCCCTAAGAAAGGATTAGAAGCGAGATAGATTGTGCTGAGTGAGAAACGAAATCAAGCAGAAGGAGAATACCAGCAGGGGTTTTGTTGAAAGAGGCAGCACCTTGCTGAGGCGCATTACCGGTGGCCGGAACGCCGAGGGAGTGGAATAATATACAGCTTTAAGCCATACTCCAAACAGCGGCAGGACAGTCAGTCTCAGGCGGGCTGTCTACCACATATCACCTATGAAGTCTTGGGGGGCAATTGCGGGAGAGGGGCGTCTCTAGGGTCCCGGAAGAACTCCAGGCCTACCTGACAAACAGGTGCCGTTCTTACTGTAACATCAGGAAGGGACGGAAGATTAGCAGATCAGTTAATCGAGTTGTGAGGGAACTTAAGAAACAGACACAACAGTTGTGGGGTACTTTCCGTAAGCACAGCAGGGAAGGACTACAACACAAAGCGCTAAGAAGGAAGGCACTGATTTCCACCTGTGAGGAGAACTCTGGAGGTGCCATTGAACCGGCCGGACTTGCGCAGCCTGGTGGACCGGATTCTGGACTGAGGACCGAGAGATCTCCAGTAAAGAGGTAAAGAGACTGCAACCTGGTGTCCTCGTTATTTACCGCGACCTGCACCCCACAACTGCACCGCTCACCTATTTGCAACGGACGTCCCCCACTGACAGACAGGGCCACGGACCGGGTCTAGCCACCGTGACAACCCCAGGACTGAGATCCCAGAGGCCCGGCTCCGGGTACCCCTCGGCCCTGCGGCGGTGTGGGGGCGCTCCACAAACATGCCTGCATGCTGCCACTTCCCCACAAACCTTTTAGCACAGAACTGTTCTTACACAAGGACCCTTGGGTTCGGACCATGGAGTAGGCTACAGGCCAGTGGAGCTAGCTGGTGGCAAGAAGGGTCACATGCAGTATCATGGGTTGGGATCATGGAGTTTGCTACAGGCCAGTGGAGCTAGCTGATGGCAAGAAGGGTCACCACGCAGGATCATTACCATGAGGTCTGAGTCAAATACAAGCAGAGGTTAAAAAAATTGAGAATAAACAAAGCACCACAGGAGCAAAGAGGTTAATTTTTCTTCCTGGAGGTACAGTTAATCCCATTTTGGCAGCACTGTCCAGCTAATCTTCCACAGTGCATATGAGACGTTAAGTGAGATAGCCCTTGGCCGAACAAGTGTTGGGTCAACTGCTAAAACATACTTTACATATGGGCAGCTGTAGGCAAGATCTTTATACTACATGTTTACTTCAAATAAAAAAAAGAAACACTCCTTGGAAAGCTATTAATAAAGTTAATTGATGGTTGTCCGT
Source organism: Ranitomeya variabilis (assembly GCF_051348905.1). Lineage (NCBI taxonomy): Eukaryota > Metazoa > Chordata > Amphibia > Anura > Dendrobatidae > Ranitomeya > Ranitomeya variabilis. The sequence goes on from NC_135232.1 coordinate 612,359,774, forward strand.
GCAAGATTCTGCTGCACTGAATGCTCTTGGGCAAATCATCAAGATCCGCTGCTGGCAGCTACTGTTTAATTGCCGACCAATGCTGTCCCAGTTGTGCTCGATCGGAGGCAAGTCTGACAATGCTGTAGACTATGGTGGCATGACTAGGCAACCAAGCTGCTCATAGTAGTAAGCAAAACATGTGGCCTGGCCTTGTTGTGTTGAAAAATGGCTCCTAGGGCACTTTGGAGAAATGGCAGCACCACTGGTTTCAGGAAACACTGCGCAACAAATTTCAGGGAAGTTATTGTCCCCAGAGAAAATTTTATTGTATCTTATAGATTTTGATATGCTGAACACGAATATGTGCTTCAAAAGTCTGTATCACGTAAGGTCTTTAACCCCTTCATGGCCGGCGCTTTTTTTCGATTTTTCGTTTTTGTTTTTCGCTCCCTTTCTATCCAGAGCAATAAGTTTATTATTTTTCCTTCAATATAGCCATGTGAGAGCTTATTTTTTGCGGGAAGAGCTGATGTTTTTAATGATACCACATTTGTGCAGATACGTTCTTTTGATTGCCCGTTATTGCATTTCAATACAATGTCGCTGCGACCAAAAAAACTTAATTCTGGGGTTTTGATTTTTTCTTATCGCTACGCCATTTAGCGATCAGGTTTATTTATTTTTTTATTGATAGATCAGGCGATTTTGAAAGTGCCAATACCAAATATGTGTAGGTTTGATTTTCTTTTTATTGTTTTATTTTGATTGGTGCGAAAGGGGGGTGATTTCAACTTTTATATATTTTTTTTTTTTATATTTTTAAACACTTTTTTTTAACTTTTGGCATGCTTCATTAGCCTCCATAGGAGACTAGAAGCTGCCATAGCGCGATCGCCTCTGCTACATAGATACACCGGCTTGCTATGAGTGCCGACCACAGGGTGGCGCTAATAGCAATCTGCCATCAACAACCATAGTGGTTTCCAGGAGACCTCTGGTTGTGATGGCAACGCAGCAATGACCCCCGATCACATAATGTGGTCACGTATTTCCGGACCGCCGTCCAGAACTGCATTTAAATGGCTGCTGTCAGAGTTTGACAGCGGCATTTAGCTACTTAATAGGCACTTGTGGACTGCGATTCCGGTCTGCCTATTGCGGGCACATGTCAGCTGTTAAAAACAGCTGACATGTCGCAGCTTTGAGGCAGGCTCACCGCTGGAGCCCATCTCAAAGCAGGGGATACTGCCAGCTGACGTACTATTCCGTCAGCTGGCAGTAAGGGGTAAAGAAACAACAGTTTATAGTCTACATTATGACATCCGAGACACCACATACATGTGCATCGATGTCAGTAGCAAAAGCAATTGTTCAAAAGTGTTTTGCAGATGATTTTCATTTATGAGCCGTGTCAGATGCTTTCACTGTGTTCATCGCTAACGGCACCAAGATTGGCTGGAAAAAAGTGAGAATGTAAAAAAGGCATTTTTAGTGACATATTGCATTTCATCAAATGATATGCTGTGAGCACGTTGTTGACGAGTTGTTCAAAGTTCGGTGCCCTGCTGTTGCCAAGGAAGTTGAAGGTCACATCTTTAAAGGCTCTCCATGCCACTTGTTTAGCACCTTGCAAAAGACCATCAAAGCTACTGTCATTCATTATATCTCTGATCTGTGGGCCAATAAAATTACTTTCTTTAATCTTTGCATCAGTTATTCTTGGACATTTCTGTCGCAAGTAAGAAAAGGCTTACGATTCTTTGTTCATTGCTTTGCCAAAATTCTTCATAAGCCCAAGTTTAATATGCAAAGGAGGGAGAAATATCTTTGCTGGATCAATGAGAGGCCTATGTTATCATTCTTCTGTCCAGCAACCAGGTTTTCGTGGAGTGGCCAGTCCTTTCTGACATAGTGCATTTCTCGTGCACGACTGTTCCACTCACAAATAAATCAACAATACTTGGTATATCCAAGTTGCAGTCCAAGAAGACATGCAACAACTTGTACATCACCACATATGTTCCAGTTATAATTTCTATTAATGTGAGTCAACAGTAACTCCATATTCTCATACGTTTCTTTTATGTGTACGGCATGTCCAAAAGGTATAGAAGGATAGATATTTCCGTTGTGTAGTAAAACAGCCTTCAGACTTAAAACTGACGAGTCAATGAACAGTGGCCATTCCTTCGATTCATGTTCGCATCCAAGAGCACCAAACAACCCCAAGATGCCACGGCAAAAGGCTACACTGTCGACATGGTTGAAAAAATTGATTAAGGTCTTCTTGACGACCGTGAAAAACAGAAACTCTTGTTCCTGGTAATAAGAGATTCCGTTCTTGTTGCCATGATCCTAATAATTCTGCCTGCCTCTTTGACAATTTCAAATCTCTGACCAAGTCACTCAGATCAGCTTGACTGAACAGGTGTGGATTAGATGTAGAAGGGTCATAGTCTGGGTCTGAAGCAGTTTCATTTTCCACTGACATTGTTAGTTCATCTTCGTTGTCCTCCATTATCCATACTTTGGGCAGCTTTGGAACATGAAGACTTTCATCGTGTGGCACTGGTCTTATGGCTGAAGGAAGATTAGGATATTCTATTGATTTTTTGTTCTTTGCTGAATATCCTGTTACATTTGTAAGGCAGAAGTAGCAATCTGTTACATGATCTCTCTGCTCTCTCCATATCATAGGGACAGCGAACGGCATTGAAGGTCATAATCCATTCAGCCATGCTCTAAGGCAGAGGTCCCAAACGTTTCTGACCTTGAGATCCACATTCAGCTCTGAGAGAGGGTCGCGAGCCACATTCAGCTCCCTCACAATAGTGGCAACCAAAGCCCCCATCACAGGCATAATGGTAACCAAAGCTTTTCCTCAAAAATCACCCCAAAGCAGTGTACTAAGATCCAGGAGTTCCCACAATACCCCCATTCAGTATTCTCCTATAGAGCACTCCCAAGTCACTGTCACATCCAGCTTCAAACACCCATGACAGGTATTGTCATCTTGTCTCCCCATTGTCATCATGTCTTTCCAATTTTGATACTGGATTTTTAAATTTGTTATCAATAAAACATTGGACTTTTTACTGAAATGGAGTTTCACACTGGAGATTTATTTTCCTGCATCTTGTCTCTAGCGTACCATACTTAAATCATCTCAACACCTCTAAGACCAGTATATGTGCATCCAGATCTGCTCTTCTGTGCAGGGCTGCTCAGAAAGTTCACCATTTTCAGATGTGCTCTTCATACCTGTTTGCTAGAACTGGAGCTAATACACCAAGCTGACAGACAGCCGCGAGCCACAATTCATGGGGCCGCGAGCCACATGTGGCTCCCGAGCTACAGGTTGGGGACCCCTGCTCTAAGGCTTTTAGAACAAGATGCACAGCATATATGAGGTGCCCACTGTTTGTCCTGATCTCCAGTTGAACATTCAAAGTATAGTTCATATGCTTTCTTAACAAGTGGAGTAATTTCTTTCTTTTCTGCTTTCATTGTATATTCTCCACATATGTAGCAGAAATTAACACAGCTGTTGAGACACCGACGCCACATTTCGAAATAAATCTTCAGTTTTTAAAATTAAAAGTATTCAGGCGAATCGCATATATGATAGTAACTAGATGGAGGCTATCACATCCGGAGGGCGGTAATGTCACGATGGGGGCAGGCTTTGCAGCTTTGAGAATCTCTCCCCCCCATGTGCTCACCCACCTATCCACTATCTCTTTCCCCATGTGCTGACTTCTCCCGTCTATACTCTCTTGAGATCGCAGAGGATACATTTTGTGAGGTAAAATATTGTTTAAAAACAGTCAGTGAAATATTTTACCTCACAAAATGAATCCTCTGTGATCCCCTGCTGTAATGTCAGTATTGTCTTTTGATTCCTCCCCTGCCCAGGAGATGTGGTATGCTCCGTACATGGTCAGCCGAATGATTGACTGCACATGCGCGGAATTCGCATAATAAGTGCTTGCTTATGTGTAGATCAGCAATTTATGTTATTTCAGTGGACAATTCAGAATATACTATTTCAGAATAAGTTCATATATGAGTTTTTAGAATTATAACAGAATATTATAATGTTTCGTATCATTTCTCAAAATCCTTACATGATAGGAAAAATCGGAAGTCATTTCTGAAATCAGCATGAAAAAATCTATCAGGAACACTCAAAATTGTCCAAGGAACAAAACCTTTGTAACACAGTGTAATCAATGTAATGCCAAGTTGTTAGGGTACCGGGAATGAACTCTAGTGCATTATGCCACCCTACACCATAATCCCTGAAGTAATTACATAGACACTGTCTACGAGACTCTGAAGATACAGTATATCTAATTATTAGTGTTGAGCGATACCGTCCGATACTTGAAAGTATCGGTATCGGAAAGTATCGGCCGATACCGGCAAAGTATCGGATCCAATCCGATACCGATACCCGATACCAATACAAGTCAATGGGACTCAAGTATCGGACGGTATTCCTGATGGTTCCCAGGGTCTGAAGGAGAGGAAACTCTCCTTCAGGCCCTGGGATCCATATTAATGTGTAAAAGAAAGAATTAAAATAAAAAATATTGCTATACTCACCTCTCCGAGGGAACCGGCAGCGTTGTTTGCTTAAAATTCGCGCGTTTACTTCCTTACGTGAAGTCCCGGCTTGTGATTGGTCGCGTGCCGCCCATGTGGCCGCGACGCGACCAATCACAGCAAGCCGTGACGTAATTTCAGGTCCTTCAGGATTTTAAAATTACGTTCCGGCGTTGTGATTGGTCGCGTCGCGGTCACATGGGCGACGCGACCAATCACAAGCCGTGACGTCACGGGAGGCTGGACACGCGCGCATTTTAAAATGCGCGCTTGTCCTGCCTCCCGTGATGTCACGGCTTGTGATTGGTCGCGTCGCCCATGTGGCCGCGACGCGACCAATCACAACGCCGGAACGTAATTTTAAAATCCTGAAGGACCTAAAATTACATCACGGCTTGCTGTGATTGGTCGCGTCGCGGCCACATGGGCGACGCGACCAATCACAAGCCGTGACGTCACGGGTGGCAGGACAAGCGCGCATTTTAAAATGCGCGCGTGTCCAGCCTCCTGTGACGTCACGGCTTGTGAATGGTCGCGTCGCCCATGTGACCGCGACGCGACCAATCACAACGCCGGAACGTAATTTTAAAATCCTGAAGGACCTAAAATTACATCACGGCTTGCTGTGATTGGTCGCGTCGCGGCCACATGGGCGACGCGACCAATCACAAGCCGTGACGTCACGGGTGGCAGGACAAGCGCGCATTTTAAAATGCGCGCGTGTCCAGCCTCCTGTGACGTCACGGCTTGTGAATGGTCGCGTCGCCCATGTGACCGCGACGCGACCAATCACAACGCCGGAACGTAATTTTAAAATCCTGAAGGACCTGAAATTACGTCACGGCTTGCTGTGATTGGTCGCGTCGCGGCCACATGGGCGGCACGCGACCAATCACAAGCCGGGACTTCACGTAAGGAAGGAAACACGCGAATTTTAAGCAAACAACGCTGCCGGTTCCCTCGGTGAGGGCTGTCCCACACGTCCAGATAATTCCGGTACCGGAATAAATCGGTACCGGAGTTATCCGTGTCCGTGTGCCTGGGAACTCACGGAGGCCATACCTGCGGCACACGTGTGCCGCCCGTATGGCGAGTGGGTACCACACGGAGCGTGTGGTACCCACTCTGCATGGTGCTGAAGCTGCGATTCATATCATCCCTGCAGCAACGTTTGCTGCAGGGAAAATATGAAGAATAGTGTTTAAAATAAAGATCCATGTGTCCGCCGCCCCCCCACCCCCTGTGCGCCCCCCCCGCTGGTCAGAAAATACTCACCCGGATCCCCCGTCGGCAGTCGCTCCTTCCTGGTCTGGCCGCGGCTTACTGTATGCGGTCACGTGGGGCCGCTCATTTACACTCATGAATAGGCGGCTCCGCCCCTATTGGAGGTGGAGCCACATATTCATGAGTGTAATCGGCCGCATACAGTAGGAGGCGCGGCCAGACCAGGAAGGAGCGACAGCCGACGGGGGACCCGGATAAGTATTTTCTGACCAGCGGGGGGGGCGCACAGGGGGTGGGGGGGCGGCGGACACATGGATCTTTAGTTTAAACACTATCATTCATATTTTCTCTGTAGCAAACGGTGCTACAGGGAACATATGAATCGCGGCTTCAGCACCATGTGGGGGGGACAGCGCTTACTGTAGCGCTGTCTCCGGCACGCCACACGGACCCCAGACGGAGAATGTCCGTGTGAGGTGCGTGTTTTACACGGACCCATTGACTCTATTGGGTCCGTGTAATCCGTGCGCTCCCACGAACACTGACATGTCTCCGTGTTTGGCCGGTTTCACACGTCAGTGGCTCCGGTACGTGAGGTGACAGTTTCCTCCCGTACCGGAGACACTGACACACGTAGACCCATAAAAATCAATGCATCTGTTCAGATGTCATTGATTTTGTGCGGACCGTGTGCGGACCGTGTCTCCGTGTGCCAAACACGGAGACATGTCAGTGTTCGTGGGAGCGCACGGATTACACGGACCCAATAGAGTCAATGGGTCCGTGTAAAACACGCACCTCACACGGACATTCTCCGTCTGGGGTCCGTGTGGCGTGCCGGAGACAGCGCTACAGTAAGCGCTGTCCCCCCCACATGGTGCTGAAGCCGCCATTCATATGTTCCCTGTAGCACCGTTTGCTACAGAGAAAATATGAATGATAGTGTTTAAACTAAAGATCCATGTGTCCGCCGCCCCCCCACCCCCTGTGCGCCCCCCCCGCTGGTCAGAAAATACTTATCCGGGTCCCCCGTCGGCTGTCGCTCCTTCCTGGTCTGGCCGCGCCTCCTACTGTATGCGGCCGATTACACTCATGAATATGTGGCTCCACCTCCAATAGGGGCGGAGCCGCCTATTCATGAGTGTAAATGAGCGGCCCCACGTGACCGCATACAGTAAGCCGCGGCCAGACCAGGAAGGAGCGACTGCCGACGGGGGATCCGGGTGAGTATTTTCTGACCAGCGGGGGGGGCGCACAGGGGGTGGGGGGGCGGCGGACACATGGATCTTTATTTTAAACACTATTCTTCATATTTTCCCTGCAGCAAACGTTGCTGCAGGGATGATATGAATCGCAGCTTCAGCACCATGCAGAGTGGGTACCACACGCTCCGTGTGGTACCCACTCGCCATACGGGCGGCACACGTGTGCCGCAGGTATGGCCTCCGTGAGTTCCCAGGCACACGGACACGGATAACTCCGGTACCGATTTATTCCGGTACCGGAATTATCTGGACGTGTGGGACAGCCCTTTGGCACACGGAGACACGGTCCGCACACGGTCCGCACAAAATCAATGACATCTGAACAGATGCATTGATTTTTATGGGTCTACGTGTGTCAGTGTCTCCGGTACGGGAGGAAACTGTCACCTCACGTACCGGAGCCACTGACGTGTGAAACCGGCCTAAGGTGCAGGCTGCGTCGGAGAGGTGAGTATAGCAATATTTTTTATTTTAATTCTTTATTTTACACATTAATGTTGTTTCGATACCGATACCCGATACCACAAAAATATCGGATCTCGGTATCGGAATTCCGATACAGCAAATATCGGCCGATACCCGATACTTGCGGTATCGGAATGCTCAACACTACTAATTATATATCTTTATTTTCGTTCTGATAATTACGGTACTTTTCTATTTTTTCCTGAATCGCCCTAGTTAGTAACATGTACATGTCAGATTCCTGCACTCAAAAACTTGCGTTTTAAGGTTTTTCTTACAATTAGATTTTAATATGTATTCTAAGAACAGTAAATTGCACAGGGGTTATGAGAGCTACAAATGAAAGGATGTCATTGGGTTTTCTTTGTCAGATACTGTGTCTGCTTTCACTCACAGACAAAATAAAAGTGCTATGTAGCCCGAAGCCTGTGTTATAGCCCATACTGGAATACAACATTCACAATGCATCGAGTCAAGTACATACTTGTCCTGTCAAATAAACATGGAATTTTGCTGATGATTTATCTAGATTTGTGATTTATAGAATATGTTTCTACTATTTTTGGAAAGAAATTGTAAGTTTGTAATAAATATTGTAAATTCTAATTAAACGTTACGTATGATTTTACTCGATAAAATTATCAACTTGTTTTTGTATAAAAACCTTGTTTTAGATACATTAATCAGTTCAGGAATGGGCCATGCACTCTCCATTTCTGACCAGGCACTTTTTTGTACATCCAGTTTGAAGAGCTGTCACATTTTTTCTTGTTCAGATAAGCAAATTTTTTTTTCAATTTTTTTCCATGATACATCAGGATTAATTTTTATGTCATTTTACACTTTTTTTTTTTGTGCCAATATCAGGCAACATTAATGGGAAAGTAAAGGAAATGCGTGTCTGTATTTAAATTTTTTTATTTTTTTTTTCATGACCACCAAGGACTACTGAAATAAATTTTAACCCCTTCATGACCCAAGCTTTTTTCAGTTTTGCGTTTTTGTTTTTCACTTTCCTCTTTCTCATAGCCATAACTTTTTTATTTTTCCCGTCAATATGGCCATGTGAGGGCTTATTTTTTGCGGGACAAGTTGTACTTTTGAAAGACATCATTGGTTTCAGCATGTCGTGTACTAGAAAAGGGAAAAAATTCCAAGTGCGGTGAAATTGCAAATAAAGGGCAATCCCACACTTGTTTTTTGTCTGGCTTTTTTGCTAGGTTCACTAAATGCTAAAACTGACCTGCCATTTTGATTTTCTAAGTCATTACGAGTTCATAGACACCAAACATGTCTAGGCCATTTTTTATCGAAGTGGTAAGAAAATTTCCAAACTTTGCTAAAAAAAAAAAATTGTGCAATTTTCCGATACCCGTAGTGTCTTCATGTTTTGTGATCTGGGGTTGGGTGCTTGCTTATTTTTTGCGTGCCGAGCTGACGTTTTTAATGATACCATTTTGGTGCAGATACATTGTTTTGATCTCCATGATTGCATTTTAATGTAATGTCGCGGCGACCAAAAAAGCGTAATTCTGGCGTTTCAAATTTTTTTCTCACTACGCCATTTAGCGATCAGGTTAATCCTTTATTTTATTGATAGATCGGTTGAATCTGAAAGCGGCAATACCAAATATGTGTATGTTTGATTTATTTTGTATTGTTTTATTTTGAATGGGTCGAAAGGGGGGTGTTTTAAACTTTTATATTTTTTTTATTTTTTTCATATTTTTTTAACTTTTTTTTTTCTACTTTTGCCATGCTTCAATAGCCTCCATGGGAGGCTAGAAGCTGGCACCACTCGATCGGCTCTGCTACATAGCAGTGATCATCAGATCGCTCCAATGTAGTAGAATTGATTCATTGCTATGAGCGCCGACCACAGGGTGGCGCTCACAGCAATCCAGCATCAACAACCATAGTGGTCTTCAATAGACCTCTGGTTGTCAGGCCAACGCATCGCTCACCCCCGATCACGTGACGGGGGTCAGTGATGCGCTCATTTCTGGCCCGATGGCCAGAAGTGCTAGATAAATGCCACTGTCAGTGTTTGACAGAGGCATTCAACTAGTTAATAGCTATTGCGGGCACATGTCAGCTGTTCAAAACAGCTGACATGTCCCGTCTTTGATGTGGGCTCACCGACGGAGCCCGCATCAAAGCAGGGGATCTTACCTCGGATGTACTATCCCATCCGAGGTCAGAAAGGGTTAAAATATGTTCGTCTTTCTGTAGTAATAATTGTTATATATCGTACATGCTTTTTTTTAAAGGAGGGGGCTAGTAATACTGATTCAGATTTTTTAATTTATTATTTATCTACGGTTCTTTTCATTTTACATATTGTGTTTCAATAATGTGTTTGTTTTTTTTTTTGGTCATGTCTAATGTATTTGTCTATATTTGCCCCGTATTTCACATGTAAAGCGCCATGGAATAAATGGCGCTATAAAAATGAATAATAATAATAATAATAATAATAACATCATAAAAACCTTTGAGGGGCATTTAAATACACTTATTTTTATCTGATTTCCCCTGTGACTTGGGCTGGCACCTTAACCACAGTCACAGTGGAAATGCAACCTCATGGCTGCATAACAGAGATCACAGGGTCTTTTGGCTCCTGGGTCAGGAGGGGGAACCACTGCTAGCCATTGTATACAGCAGTAGTGAAGGCAGAGACTGTTACAAACCCTTCCTGCCATCTCTATGGGGAGTTCGGCTGTATTTGACAGCCCACACCCTACTCCTACAGTTGAACAATGTCTTGCAGCTACTTTACTATGCAGTGACGTTTTAGAACATCCCAGCAGAGTAGAACTCGGACCGCCTGGACAATTAAAGTATATGATGAGTTTGCAAATAATTAAAGAACATTTCCATATTATTACAATGATAAGCAAAGTGCAGTAGCCCCTACACGACTGTATTGGCACTGCACCATTAATACCTGTATGGCTGTACCTGCTATTGAACGGCTACAATTATATGGATGTCACCAGTAGTGATGAGAGAATTTGTTCGGAAAACGATCACCAAACATAAATTCAGTAAAAATATGGTACATTCGGATTCGTGATCGGAAACACGAGCAACATTTTATAAAATCAGTAGCATTCGGTAAAAGTGCTGGAAAATATTTGCGTTACCACAAAAGTATTTTCAGCACTTTAGCAATGATAATGGTGGTGTATCATGAGTGTTTGGCACATGTTTGATGAGGGGAGGGGGTTTGCAGAGCTCAGAGGCACAGCGTTCTTGTAAACAGTCATTCTTTTTTTCTAACTTTATGTGTGCACATTGCGGATAGCCAATCAGGGTGCTAGAACACTCACAATGTCCTGACACAACGGCTTGTGCCATTGGCTGCTGAAATAACATGTCCCTCTCCATAGAAATAGCAGACACTGCAACAGCACACAGAGGATGCTCCTGACGCTGGCACTGTTAGCAGCAAGATATTAGTTAGTTAGTTAGGCGGTTGTATATCAGTCAGATAGTGTAGCTAGCTGCTGTCCAGAGTGGCAGTAAGGGTACGTTCACACAGGACTTTTTTGCTTTTTTTTTTTTGCTGCTTTTTTTAATGCTAATTTAGGTGCGTTTTTTTGGTGCGTTTTTGGTGCGTTTTTTGGGTACGTTCACACAGGACTTTTTTGCTGCAGATTTTTGCTGCAGATTTTTGCTGCTTTTTTTATGCCAATTTTCAGCTGCTAGGACACCTCACAATGGCTCTTCACACCTTACTACCAGGAACTCCCTCACAATAGATCACAAACAGGACACCTCACAATGGCTCTTCACACCTCACAATGGCTCACAATGGCTCTTCACACCTCACTAACCACACCCCTAAGCTCTTGGCTGTGAGATCCCTTCCTGCTGGCCATGATTTTCTGCACAAAAAACGCAGCAAATAATGCTACATGCGTTTTTTCAGCGTTTTTTTCATCACCCATTCAAGTCAATGGGTGAAAAAACGCTGCAAAAACGCTGAAAGAAGTGACATGCCCTATGTCCAAAAAAAGCAGCAAAGCAGAAAAAACTGATCAAACAAAAAACCAACGTGTGTGCATGAGATTTCTGAAATCTCATAGGCTTTACTGGTACTGTAAAAAGCAGCTGAAAATTAGCATAAAAAAAGCAGCAAAAAAAAAGCAGCAAAAAAGTCCTGTGTGAACGTACCCTTAAATTTAACTTCCAGCATTTTATTTTTGTCTGTCATTACTGAGGTCCACAGACAAAGCCAGCAGGACACATGTCCTACAACTGTGTTGTGCACTGCTTCTATTGCGCTCCATGCACGAGTATAGCATTCTAAATAATATTTTTTCACTAGCCAAATGCGAAAAAGCCTGCTGTATCCCACCTTGTCATTTTGTGCTGTGGTGATATGAAACTGTCCGCAGACCCAAGGCACATTAAAAAAAATTATAATTTTTCAGTTGCAAAAAGTTGGACAGCCCGCCGTATCACACTTAGTCATTTTGTTGGGTTGAAATTAAGCTGTAGAGGCCTGATCCAGAGGCCACAAAAATTGTTCTGTTCCTAGTGTCATACAATAGGAGATCTGACTTTCAAATAGTTTGCAGCATCTAGTGCGTTATAGAGGTCTGATCCATAGGCCACAAAAAAATTCTTCTGTTCCTAGTGTCATACAGTAAGGGACCTGACTTGCAAATTGTTTGTAGCATAACTTCTTTGTCATACAGGCCTCATTCACACACAAGCAACTCTTTTTTCTGTGACTTAAGGCCCCGTCTCACATAGCGAGATCGCTAGCGAGATCGCTGCTGAGTCACAAGTTTTGTGACACAACAGCGACCTCAGTAGCGATCTCGCTATGTGTGACACGTACCAGCGACCAGGCCCCTGCTGTGAGATCGCTGGTCGTGTCGGAATGGCCTGGGCCGTTTTTTGGTCGTTGAGGTCCCGCTGACATCGCTGAATCGGTGTGTGTGACACCGATCCAGCGATGTCTTCACTGGTAACCAGGGTAAACATCAGATTACTAAGCGCAGGGCCGCGCTTAGTAACCCGATGTTTACCCTGGTTACCAGCGTAAATGTAAAAAAAAACAAACAGTACATACTCACCATCTGATGTCCGTCAGGTCCCTTGCCGTCTGCTTCCCACACTGACTGAGCGACGCAAAGTGAAAGTGAAAGTACAGCACAGCGGTGACGTCACCGCTGCGCTCTGCTCTCACTGTACGGTGGCACTCAGTCAGAGCAGGAAGCAGACGGCAAGGGACCTGACGGACATCAGATGGTGAGAATGTACTGTTTGTTTTTTTTGGTAACCAGGGTAAACATCGGGTTACTAAGCGCGGCCCTGCGCTTAGTAACCCGATGTTTACCCTGGTTACCCGGGTGCTGCAGGGGGACTTCGGCATCGTTGAAGACAGTTTCAACGATGCCGAAGTCGTTCCCCTGATCGTTGGTCGCTGGAGAGAGCTGTCTGTGTGACAGCTCCCCAGCGACCACACAACGACTTACCAACGATCACGGCCAGGTCGTATCGCTGGTCGTGATTGTTGGTAAATCGCTATGTGTGACGGGGCCTTAACACTAACAGGCTACACCACTATCTTTCTTTGGCAGACGCACAGCGGTATGCCTTGTTGATGATGCCCAGTAAGAGCATGTACTCGAGTGGATGGCAGAGAGCGCAGCTTCAAGTGGCCTCTCCTCCTCTTCCTCTATCTCAACATCACAACCAGTAGAGTCCACAGAGGTGGCACCCAAATTCCCCTTGCTTCCCCCCGCGTCCCAACTCTCCAACAGTACAACAGACTGTACGGAACCACAGATGGATGAGTCTGAAGAACTGTCACACATTCTATGCAATGGTCATCAGAAGTGTACTCAAAAGCTTCACAGAGCCAAGAGGAGGAAATCTGCACTGAAGCACAATTTTGTTTGCTTGGATGCGGGGCGTTAACCCCTGGGGGGGAGGTGATCCTGATGAGACTCAGATATCTGATATCTGAGGCTGACGCAGACTGTACTGGGCTGTTAGGGCAAGAAGTGGAGGAGAGTAAGGGTACCGTCACACAGTGCAATTTTGATCGCTACAACGGCACGATTCGTGACGTTCCAGCGATGCATTTACGATATCGCTGTGTCTGACACGCTACTGCGATCCGGATCCCCGCTGAGAATCGTACGTCGTAGCAGATCGTTTGAAACTTTCTTTCGTCGTCTAGTGTCCCGCTGTGGCGGCATGATTGCATTGTGTGACACAGGTTGTATAAGATGTGCGCACAGTAACCAACGGCTTCTACATCGCAAATACGTCATGAAATTATCGCTCCAGCGCCGTGTATTGCAACGTGTGACCGCAGTATACAACGCTGGAGCGATACTTATACGACGCTGCACGAATCGTGCCGTCGTAGCGATGAAAATGCCACTGTGTGACGGTACCCTTACTCCAAGGGAGACACTGCAAAGGATTAGCCAACTCACGTAATCTGCCACATTTGCAAAAAAAAAAAAGTTGAGGTAAAAAGTGCAATAATTTGACTACTACATGTATGAACCTTCACATGCGCAATCAACATGCTTTACTGTGGGAATCACACTGAGCAAAAATGCAGACCTCAACAACCATCAGCTGACCCATCAATCACATCTGCTGCTTCTTTCTCCTCCTCTGTTACCGTGCCAACTATTGAGACGCAGATCTTCGACAACAGTACCTTGGGTTCTTTACGTACTCCAGTCACGCTGACTGAAAGCCCGTCATCAGCTATAATGGAAGTGGACATGCCTGCTGTTTTTGACCAATCTCAGAGAACGAGCACACCACAAGTTTCTCGATCCATCGTAACATCTTCACCTGCACTTCTCTCATGGAACAGCAGATTGTCCTATTCACTGTACTTTGCCCTCTCTCAGCACTGCAGCCAGCCCATGGTTCCGCGGTTGTGGTCACGTAAAACATTGTTTCCTCCTAAGCATGACAAAGCTAAGTGGTTGAACCCCTCCATCTCCAATCTGTTGGCCATGGAAATGCTGCCTTTCTGCCTGGTAGGTACAGAGGGTTTCCAAACGTTGATGACCATCGCAGTCCCCCAGTAACAATTGCCCAGTCACCATTACTTTTCTAAGAAAGCTGTGCCTGTGCTACACCAGCATGCCGCAGACATCACCCGTTCCTTGAATAAATCTCTGTCCACCATGGTGCATTTCACCACAGACAACTGGACGAGTAAGCATGGCCAAGGGCATTACATCTCGCTGACTGGGCACTGGGCAACTCTGGTGGCTGTGGTGACAGGCGCTGCTCCACAAGTCTTTGAATTCCCAAGGCTTGCAGGATGAATCTCTACATTTAACACTTCCTGCACTGCTTTTGCCTCCTCTAGGACCTCCACCTGTGCCCTCAATTTCTGCCTTAATGAGACACGCGTTCCAAAAAAGCAGAGCGGAATCCCTACCAACTACTTGCCGCGCAGCCAGGGCTCACCGAAATCAGGCAGTGTTAAAATTGGCATGCCTTGGAGATCGCAGTCATACAGCTGAAGAGTTCTATACCACTCTCCAGGCTGATGGTGCGAACCTGATGGTCCCAATTATACTATTTCTATTCTCGTGACCATTATTCCACTTCGGTGGTGTCAGGCCCTGATTTTTTTAAATGTGATCACTCCTGGTTGGTTGTCCATCTACTGGATTGGGAGCAGTGGAAGACCTGTCGGTCCCTATTATATTATTTCTACTGTCGTGAAATTGATGCCACTCTTGTGGTGTCTCCCAATAATTTTTGGAAATGTGAACACTCCTGTTTGGGTGTACATCTGCTGCATTAGGTTTAGTGGAAGACCTGTCGTACCCTATTATACTATTTCTACTCTCGTGAAATTGATGCCACTTCTGTGGTGTAAGGCCCTTATTTGTTTAAATATGAGCACTCCTGGTTGGGTGTCCATCTGCTAGATTGGGTGTAGTGGAAGACCTGTAGGTCGCTATTATACTATTTCTACTATCATGAAATTGATGACACTTCTGTGGTGTAAGGCTCTTATTTCTTTAAATGTGAACAACCCATCTGCTGGATTGGGTTAGTGGAAGACCTATTGGTCCCTATTATACTATTTCTACTCTCATGAAATTGATGCCACTTCTGTGGTGTAAGGCCCTCATTTGTTTAAATGTGAACACTCCTGGTTGGGTGTCCATCTGCTAGATTGGGAGTAGTGGAAGACCTATTGGTCCCTATTATACTATTTCTACTCTCGTGAAATTGATGCCACTTCTGTGGTGTAAGGCCCTCATTTGTTTAAATGTGAACACTCCTGGTTGGATGTCCATCTGCTAGATAGGGTGTAGTGGAAGACCTGTCGGTCTCTATTATATTATTTCTACTGTGGTGAAATTGATGACACTTCTGTAGTGCAAGGCCCTCATTTCTTTAAATGTGAACACTCCTGGTTGGGTGTCTATCTGCTGGATTGGGTGTTAGTGGAAAACTTATTGGTCCCTATTATATTATTTCTACTGTGGTGAAATTGATGCCACTCTTGTGGTGTCTCCCAGTAAGTTTTGGAAATATGAACACTCCTGGTTGGGTGTCCATCTGCTGTATTGGGTGTAGTGGAAGACCTGTCGTACCCTATTATACTATCTATACTGTTGTGAAATTGATGCCTCTTTGGTATTGTCTCCCAGTAATTTTTGGAAATATGAACACTCCTGGTTGGGTGTCCATCTGCTGGATTTGGTGTAGTGAAAGACCTGTCGTACCCTATTATACTATCTATACTGTGGTGAAATTGATGCCAGTTTTGTGGTGTCTGCCACAAATTTTTGGAATTATGAACACGCCTGGTTGGGTGTCCATCTGTTGGATTAGGTGTAGTGGAAGACCTATGGGTCCTTATTATACTATTTCTACTCTCGTGAAATTGATGCCATTTCTGTGGTGTAAGGCCATTATTTCTTTAAATGTGAACACACCTGGTTGGGTGTCCATCTGCTGGATTGGGTTTAGTGGAAGACCTATCGGTCCCTATTATAATATTTCTACTGTCGTGAAATTGATGCCGTTGGAGGTGTCTGCCAATAATTTTTGTAAATGTGAACACTCCTTCATGCGTGTTGCCTGTAGCAGTATGCCCACACTTCCTTGGATTCTCTTGAACTACCCTTGTTACTATCCTTAAATTTTTCTGACATGGTAGTCTACAAAACTGATATTTGTGCGACCTGAGTGTGGCTCAGCATGAAAGCAGGTAGAGGTGTTGCATGTGGTATCAGGTCTCCCAGCAAAGAAGGCCTTCACTGATCCCTCACCCACCTCGTCTTATTTTGATGTTCAGTTGAAAGCTGTAAATTTTGTCCCAGACCCCAATACCTCATGCCTGGCAGATTGCTGCAGTGCCATGCTGCAATTTGTACTGTGGGTGAATTGAGGCCACTTTGCTGGTGTCTGTCCCTCATTTGATGTGTTTTGGCAGCATTTGGGGCCATTATAAGGTGTAGTGCATGCGTTTGTTTTTGCCTCCCATTGAGATGAATGGCGTTTGGCTATGTTCGGCAAATATTCTATGAATTAATAGGCGAATATTGCAAAATCGGCGATTGTAATCTGAACCGAACATTGAAATATTCACTCATCTCTGGTCACCACTCAATGAAGAGTGAGCCTTTGTTTTGCTGATCTCAGGAGGTTCAGGTGGTTTTAGTTATGGTTTCCATATATTTGCATAGTTTTCCTCTTGGTTTTCTGGTTTCCTACAACATTTCACATCTACTAATAGTAGTAGTAAAATGAGCTTATAGAAGATGCATACAATGGCATACAAAAGGGAAATATTGAAATATTGCCACATTGAGTAGTAAAGTGCACTGATCGGCTAAACATGCATGCGCTCCCTGGATATTAGTATATACCTGCAAGGGAGAAAGTCAGCAGACTATCGGCAATGTTTCTAAGTGATTGAGCTTCAAAGAAATGTGGTTACATTACTTTTACTGTATTTCCACATCAAAGATAATGGTGCTCAATCATACAGCCTGAGAGTATGGGAACTAATCATGTAACCTGGGGGTTGGTATCCTGAATAAGATCCCTCAATGGTCATTTTCATACGTTCATCGCATATTTCTAGTTATAATAATCAAGCACAATGTAGAACTTTATAGTAGTTTACCAGCTATACTATATTGGCAGGTTGTTCCCACATTTATGCTTTTTTTGTTTAATGATAAGTATGGAATTTTTATCAACTTTTTAAGTGTTTTTTTTTACAACTTATCCATGCAAAAACAGTAGGAGAAAGTCAGCTATGTAATATTAGGAAGGCAGTGTAAGACTAAGTTCACAGCCCATGCAAAAAGAAGTCTACCCCAAAAGAGACCACCATTTGATATACAATTGCATATATCTGGGGTGCTTCTGCTTTCATACATAGAAGGGTGTAAGGGAAGAAGTGGTGGGAGTATCACCCTGCCATTATGACTGAGCAACCTTTCATAGATGGACACTTACCACATATGGTGCATGATAGATTTTGCATAAAACAATATAAAAATGCACTAAAATACAACAAGAGGAGAGTAGTAAAGGTAGTAACATACAGAGTAGTTTCACAGCTGCAGAACAGAACAGACACTGTCAATTTTGCTTTAGGCACTAGTAAATCGATACTTGTCTGAGTATTTTGAAAGAACAAGCCCTCCTGTCATATTCTTGATTCCTGACTATCATTAGAAGGACGCTGCTATTATGCCTTTATGATATACTATCACGCCACTGAAACCACAAAAATGTAAAAATTTCTTAAGAGTACCTGCATTTTTTTAGGTTGCACTTAACTCAGTGCCCAAAGTGAAGCTAATGAAATGCAGCCCATCAGGAGTCCATAGCTTATTGAGAACATTATTACATGTACATTTTAATTGCTTAAATTAGAACTGTTGGCTTAATGTGTTACCTTAAGCAATGGCATCATAATACAGCTATAGGTACACCTAGTAGCAAAAACGGCACAAGAGAAGACACCCAGCTTCTTTAAAGTGGTTGTCCGGTCCAAATCGATAAGTCTGCATTCTGTGTGACTGGAGACTGATTAATTCCCCCAGCGCACACACTATGTGCTGCGGTGATTCATGCAAGAGTAAGGCTAGGGTCACATTGCGTTAGGGCAATCCGTTAAGCGCATAGCGCTAGCGGATTGCGCTAACGCAATGCTTCTCTAGGGTCCGCGTTCAGCGTCCCCGCTAGCGCAGATCCCCGATCTGCACTAGCGAGGAACGGACCTCGGGCGCGCCGCGGACGCTGCAAGCAGCATCCGAGGTCCGTCACTCAAATAACGGCACATCGCTAGCGCCCGCCCAATGTGGGTGGACGCTAGCGACGCGTTCACCATTACAGGCTATGGCGGCGTTAACGGACTACGTTAACACCGCGTTATGCCGCGGTGTAACATAGTCCGTTAAACGCGGTCACATAACGCAATGTGACACTAGCCTTACAGACTGATAACAGAACCAGGCAACATTTTTAACAGAAGGGGGAGATTTAGAGCACTAAATAGTGCAAAGGAGCCCCCCACCAAAGCAAAAAAAACAACCATAAGAACTATAGAAAAGGAGTACAGCAGGAGCATATAGGTAATCAATGAATAATACATAGTCCCGGCCAGAACCCGGCCAGTGGGCATGGCCTCAGGCCACGTCCTCTAATCGGTGATGCCCACTGACCAGCTGCGTCACTAAACGTAGCACAGCCTCGCTCCATACAAGTGCTAAATACATAGTAAATTGTTGGTGAATCCTGTTAATTGAGATTGCACCTTCAAACAATCATCTTAGGTAAGGTCAGGATAACTTTGCTATGCTTAGCATCGCACTGTTATTAGGAGTCCCCAACCAAACATTTTATTCAAAAACTTCCATCATCTTTGCTCCGGGCCTGCTGAGGGGAACTGAGGTGTCATAGGGCTCAGCACAGTTCTTGGACCACTTTATTTGAAATAAACCAACAGTTTTCAAAAACTTAACTTAATATTATTCAGAAGTCACAAAAAAGTCTGTATCGCCCTTCCATGTTATCACACAGCTGTCTCTCAGGATTATTGTACACCAATCATACAATACAAATGACCCTGAACTGACCCAACAATGGATAAAACCGTACTTGCCAACTTTTCCTGGTTTTCTTTAACGAGAAGATGCGTTGCAGTGCGGATTTGTATCCATAGCAAGGCCATGCTAATCCATTCCTCCACACCCTGTTCCCACTCTATCTCCTAAAGGTAAGATTGTGAGCAAAAACTTCTATTATCACTTCTCGAAAGAGGTTTTGAGAGACTTTGGTAGAATTTGGGAAATTTGCTAACTCTTTTGGGAATCCAGAAGACTTTTTGGGCAGTCTCCAGAAGAGTTTGCAAGTATGGACAAAAAATTCCTCTAGGACAAGTGGTTGAGTTTTGACAAAGACATTGATCCGCCCCCAAAAAACACTCATGGAATTACCAAAAATATAGGTCACATACTTTTAGTATTTATCAAGTTCTTGGTTTATGCTATATGTGTAGTGCTTGGTAGACCATCATAAGAAAAATGTACTCAGCTGCACCCAACATATCCGAGCCTGACAATTAATTAAGTGCTTATAAAAATAAATGATGGATATATTAAAAATTCTATGTATTTAGAGGCATATAAAAGCAATGGAGGAATGTGAGAACTGTCATGTCATGCCTCTTTTCTTCATGCAATCATGTAAAGCATGATTGTTAGACTTGTCTGTCTTTTTAAGCTCCTTGTAACTGGAACTGTAATTGCAATACTTAAATATTCCATTGCATGCTATTTACCATGATGATCGGTGGATAGTTAAGCACGGTACATGTTGGGTGTATGACACTCATACAGAGTAATAGGAATGAGGCTATTCAAGGACAGTCAGGTATTTGCATACAGATGTGCGCCCTTGCCCCTAGTCAATGACCCTATGCCTTTCTACTAAAAGGAACATTTTTTAAACATGTACCTAAGTTGTCCTCAAGAAGCCTCTTTTTTCACATAACGCAGGCATATAACACCAGAATACTGTAAGAAGCTGTCAATTTGGGTAGTAAATGTCAAGTCTGTGACAAAGTCTGTGGAATATTTAAGGTATTTTAGGTCTAGGGGGATATTCTGATTTGTAATACCAAGGTATTGGAGTGTAGAAGAATTGAAGAGACTTTTGAAGTTAATCTACTATATTGCTTAGCTTGATAAAACCTCAAAATGAATTAAGCAGTGATATATTTGCATAGCTCATTGAAGCAAGATCTACACTAATCACGCCCCATATCCATTCAGAGCCTTGTGATTGCTAAGGATCCAGTATGGTGACAAGACTGGGGTGCAGACAGTATGAGCAAGTGGTAAACCAAGACTTTCCTCACTACAAGTGGCAACTTGTTCTTTGGCGGAGAGGCTGAGAGTGACTCAAGAGTTAATGAACTACAATGGTCCATGGGTCTGAAGTTATAATGATTGTGAGAAGCTTCAAGAAGTAGTTGCATATTTCTGCATATATCCTGTGTACCTATCTTTAACATTGGGTACGCAGGACATGCGGATGTGTGCGGATGCGTTGTTTTGATGCGCCCACCGACCGCATGGGAACACAACAAATTGCGTTTTGCGCGGATGATGTGCTCATCAAGATGACGCATACGCTATATGACATACCATATAAGGCTATATGACATGACATACTGTGTCAGGGCTTGTTGCTGCTGCCACAGTGGCTGCAACATGTGCAAAGTGGAATTCCACAGTGTCGGCACATCGCATATCAACCTGTTAAGTGTCATGGACAAAGACCTCTGTATCGATGCATGTCGATGAGCAGAGGGGTGCGAATGGCGGAAATGAGAACACAGTTACGTGCTTTCTGAAGTGCTTACCCAGGCCAAGATAGTGTCTGAGAAAAAATGCTGCACCACCAGGTTGAGGACGTGAGCCATGCAAGGCA
Organism: Ranitomeya variabilis; assembly: GCF_051348905.1. Classification (NCBI taxonomy): domain Eukaryota; kingdom Metazoa; phylum Chordata; class Amphibia; order Anura; family Dendrobatidae; genus Ranitomeya; species Ranitomeya variabilis. The sequence continues at coordinate 612,381,298 of NC_135232.1, forward strand.
CGTGTGTGAGCTTCCCTCGCCGTAAGGCCGCCACCAGGTTTGCACCATTATCAGACATGGCCTTCCCTGGATGCAGGTTCCACGGAGACAGCCATTACTCAATCTCGGCCTAGAGAGCTGTCCACAACTCTTCAGCTGTATGACTGCGATCTTCAAGGCATATCAATTTTATCACTGCCTGATTGCGGTGAGCCCTCACTGCACAGTACGGAGGTGGTGGGGATTCACTCTGCACAGTTGGAATGCATGTCTCATTAAGGCAGAGGTTTAGGGTGCAGGTGGAGGCCCTAGAGGAGGTTAAAGAGAAGGCAGAAGCAGTGGAGAAAGTGTGAAATATAAAGGTTTGTCCTGCAAGTAGTGTTGAGCATTCCGATACCGCAAGTATCGGGTATCGGCCGATACTTGCGGTATCGGAATTCCGATACCGAGATCCGATACTTTTGTGGTATCGGGAATCGGAATCGGAAGTTCCCAGTGTATGGTTCCCAGGGTCTGAAGGAGAGGAAACTCTCCTTCAGGCCCTGGGATCCATATCCATGTAAAAAATAAAGAATTAAAATAAAAAATAGGGATATACTCACCCTCTAACGCGCCCTGGTAGTAATTTAGGAAGCCTAGGAATTTAGGACCTGAGAATGACGTCACGGCTTGTGATTGGTCGCCTGGCGGTCACATGAGCGCACGCAACCAATCAGAAGCCGTGACGTCATGGAAGGCCCTAAACGCGCTCATTTTAAGCAAAGAAGGCTGCCGGTTACCAGCAGTGATGTCCAGGGGCCTCCGGAGAGGTGAGTATATCAATGTTTTTTATTTTAATTCTTTATTTTACACATTAATATGGATCCCAGGGCCTGAAGGAGAGTTTCCTCTCCTTCAGACCCTGGGAACCATCAGGATACCTTCCGATACTTGGTGTCCCATTGACTTGTATTGGTATCGGGTATCGGTATCGGCGATATCCGATACTTTTCGGGTATCGGCCGATACTATCTGATACCGATACTTTCAAGTATCGGACGGTATCGCTCAACACTACCTGCAAGCCTTGGGGATTCCAAGACTAGCAGAGCAGAACCTTCCCCGCCTGCCCCCACAGCCACCAAAGTCACTCATCGCCCAGTCAGTGAGATGTAATGCCCTTTGCCATGCTGATTTTTCTAAGTGTCTGTGGTGAAATGCACCCTGGCAGACATAGATTTAGTCAAGGAACGGGTGATGTTTTCTGCAACATGATGGTGTAGCGCAGGCACAGCTTTCTTGGAGAAGTAATGGTGACTAGGTAACTGGTACTAGGGGACTGCAACAGCCATCAGCTTTCGGAAACCATCCGTATCTACTAGGCGGAAAGGCAGAATTTCCATGGCCAACAGATTGGAAATGGTGGAGTTCAACAACTTAGCTTTGTCAAATGTAGGAGGAAAAAGTCTTTTACATGGCCACAACTGCGTGACCACAGGTTGGCTGCAGTGCTGAGAGAGGGAGGCGTACGGTGAACCGGACATGCTGCTGGACCATGAGGGAGGTGGATTGATAAAGTTCTGGTGTGCTTGTTCTCTCAGATCAGTCAAAAACAGCAGGCGTGTCCACTTCCATTACATCTGACAGGTTCTCACTCAGCCTGAGAGGAGCAGGTAAAGAACCCGAGGTTCTGCGATCGGGACCTGCATCACAATACTTGACACAGCAACAGGAGGAGGAGTAAGAAGCAGCAGATGCGATTGATGGGGTGATTGATAGTTGTTGAGGTCCGCATTTTAGCGCAGTGGGATTCCCAGATGTGGCATAGCGACTGGTCATGTGATTAATGGGCGGTATGTATCACAGAGGTGGGTGGCCCTGTGATGGAAGCATGGGTATGTTTTGCTCAGCAGATCTACTACTGAGGGATTTGTTTTACATTGGGAAGGCTTCCAGGTGAATGGAGAGATGGGTGGGTCCAGTCACCTACAAACCCACCCAAAGGGATGTGTCTGAATACCCAAGGTGAAGCCTGTATGTGATTGTGTGTTTGAGGACCTGCGGTGATGTCACTATCACCTGACTAGCCATGTGATACGTACCTGGGTGTGGTTACACCTATGTAATGGAGGTGTGTTTGGCACATGGGAGCGAGTGCTGGCTAGTCTGAGCCAGAGCAAGGAGGCCTGTGAGATGCCTCCGGAGTGGACGGTCTGATAACCGTGTGTGATACGGACCGGGGTCTGTGGGATACCTCTGAGGATAAGAGGGATCCGGGAACCTGTGTGGCATCAACAGGTAATGGAAAGGGATCCATGTTATACTGACCAGGGTCAGAGAGAGAGAGACTGTGTTTACTCTATGGGATACCTCTGAGGATAAGAGGCATCCGCGAACCTGTGTGATGGACGCCAACAGGTAAAAACGGACTTTAATTCGTGTTATGCTGACCGGGGTCAGGGAGAGACTGTGGTTCCACTGTAAAGCTGAATAAGTACAGACGGTGATCAGGCTGTTGAATACTACCAAGTTCCTGAGGTTGCGGCTTATGCTGATGTGGAAATAAACCTAATAGACTGTTTTTGTAAGAAAATCGTGCCTGTGTGCATTTATCCCGTTGCCAAGCGAGTGTCCCCCAAGACACACAGTTAGTGTTATCTTACACAGAGTAATGTATGTTGATTGCGCATGTGAAGGTTCACACATGTAGTAGTCAAATTATTGTACTTTTTCCCTCTACTCAGTTTTTTTTTTGCAAAGTTGGCAGATTGCGTGAATTGGATCATCCTTTGCAGTGTCACAAAGGCCCAGGCTAGGCAACCCTTACTGCCCCTGCAAGCTGCAGACCTGCGAACGCTGCTGGCCACAGCCACAGTTGTGGCTGAGGATGTACTGCTCATTGTGGCTGCATCAGTACGTGTCTGCGCCGTACGGTGCAATGTAGCCTCCTCATCTTCCTCCACCACTTCCTCCGATGCCCTACTCAGGTGCGTGCATCTGTGTTCACATTCCTCACTCTGAGAGTCAACCTCTATCCTCCTCCTGCCCTGACAGCACAGTACAGTCCGCGTGAGCCTCAGATATCTGAGTCTCATCAGAATCACCTCCCTTCCCACGCCTCTGAGCTCTGCAAACCCCATCCCCTCATCAAACACATGCCCCACGCTCATCATGCATCATTATGGTAGCCAAAGTGCTGAAAATACTTTAGTGGTAATGCAAATATTTTACCGCACAATTTACCAAATGTTTACGATTTTTTCTGATTTTATAAAATTTTGCTCGTGTTTCCAATCATGAATCCGAAAGTGCCATATTCGTGCCCAATTTATGTTTGGCGATCGTTTTTTGAACAAATTTGCTCATCACTATCTGCCGGTCTAAACAGGCTATTATGACTATAGGTCAATACTTACCGATGGGCAGTCACTTCATGCCACAAATCTCTTAACCTTTAGTCGAAAGAAAGATCTCACTGTCTGTAATTTATTGTGTCTGATTTGCAAGAAAACGATTACTTGGTTGCAATCTCCCCATTACAGCAATATCATTTTTGTTATTCTTTTACGTAAGTATGCAAATTTAATCAAGGCCAGATTTACCATCAGGAAAATATGAGCAGATGTCAACGCCCAAAGGGCTAGAGAGGCCAAGCGATCCTAATTAACTAAGTCTATGTTTACTAAACAGTGTCCAGGGTAGTTAGGACACTATATGGGACTCTGTTTCCCGAGGGTCTACATACACCTGGTGCTGGAGCTGAATCCAGCAATGATCTGCAAACTCCCCCTATGTTTATTTCAGAGCGGATGAAGAAATGAGAGTCTCCTAAATGAAAAATGCAAAATGGGTTTGGATATAATAATCAGTAAATTTTATGTTTCATACTAATAATGCTATATTTGATTCCAGAAGTTACAGTGAATTGTAAAAAAATGGAGAACACATACGCCATCAAATCCTGGGAGCGCCTACAGTAATCTAGAATATCCTGTACTCTAGATACATTCCTCAAAGCAACAAATCTGGAAAATGAAATTATAATCGCAGGTGGTGAACTTATATTCACCATGTAGAACAATCAATACACCGCAGGGAAAATACTTCTTATCTGAAAGTTCTGCGGTTTGTTTGAACCTTTAGGGAAAATACAGCAATATGCTTTACAGAGCAATACCCCGAACCAAAGAGAAATCAAATTATTGAATGCATACAACTTTATCTTGTTCCCTAAAGGTAAAGTTGTACATTTTGCATCATTTTAATATAAAAAAAAAAAAAAGTATCATGGAAAGTTGGAAAGTAGGTCACAGTGTGTCCTGATGTGAGTAGGGATATGATCTTCCCGACCCTAATTATATTAAGCCCTACCCGACAGAGTTCATGTTTCACATTTCTATAAATAGATAAATAAAAGAGTAATTAAAAATTAAGATTGTTGCATCAAGTTGTTAACTTCATGCTCAGAACTATTAACTATTACAAAACAATACATTTTGGGGGGAAAATTTGGGGAAAATATTCTTAAAGGGTTGTCCAGCAAATGATAAGCATTCTTTAAAGGTGTAAGACTGGTTAAATGGGGTATCCGGGATTTAAAAAAAAAAAAAAATTATCTAAGCACTAAAAGGCAGGTAATTGCAACTAACCTGCCTACTGTGCCCGGCGCCATTCTTCCCCGGCACAGAGTGATCACAGACGCTCCTGCTGACATCATGTCTATAAAGTGGAGGCTTCCGACACCATTCTGATTGACAGCCTTATTCCCGCTGCCTAACTGGGAGGAGCTGGCTGTCAGAATGATGCAGGAAATCCCGCCCTGTCACATCAACAGAGGTAGCTTAATCCACGGCAGGAGCAGTCTGTGATCGCTTTGTGCCAGGTAAGAACGGCGCCAGGCACAACAGGCAGGTAAGCTGCAATTACCTGATTGTAAGTGCTTAGATACATTTTTTTATGTAAAGTCCCGGAATTCCCCTTTAAAATAATAAATGACAAGATGCTTACTTTTGCCAGCCCCCAATAACTTCCATTCAAATTCATATCTGGTCCCTGCTAATCTCTCCTGCCTGGCCCTGTGCCAACACCCTTAATGTCCTGAAACACTCATTTAGCCAATTGTTGACTGCGGCAGTGTCACATCTCATCCAGTGATTGGCTGAGTGGGCATTTCCAGTTATTTTTGGTGTGTCGAGACGGGTATTATGCTAGTGTAGCAACTCACTCGGGGAAATAGGTAAAGCTTAAAAACTTCAACTGATCCTGTACAGACTAAAGATCCTGACCCCGCAGTCTCTAGTGGATCCTGTGTGAGCTGAGATAGCCCTAACCACAGTCCAAAATGATAGCAACTCAAACCTATGCTGCCTGAAAGGCCATTGAGCTCTTCACGTTCCTCCTAAAGAACTGGAGGGCAAAGTGGAGTGTAAATTACCTACAAAAGGGAAAGTGTGCAGAAAAAGGAAAAGAGCCCAGATTGAGAAATATAAACCGCAAAATAAAGTATAAAGCACGTACTGCTAGATAATAAGCGGCCTACTTCCTAAAAAGAAACAGAAGATAGGTGCAGAATAAAAACAGAAAGAGCAAAGAGATAAACCCTAGGTGGAATTTCACTGACTGGCTTTAAACTACAGCAGAATGGCTGGACATCCAAATGACACTATCACCAGCAGGGATAAAGAATATAAAGACGCATCCAAAAGATGATAGGGAAAACAAATGAAAACACCTGTATTATGCTAATCAGAATGCACCCAGGATAACAGAACCTAAATACCAGGAGAAAATGTTTTTCTGCTGTGGTTTGGTGGACAGAGAAGCTGACCACAAAACACAGGCTCAATGGTTTGAACCCAGTAGCATGACAATGGGACATGGAAGAAGAGAAAAATGAGACTGGGTGGGCTTCAGAACAGAAGCTGGGGGAGATTGATAACGGATAGTATAATTTCTTTCACCTTTATCAACCAGTTAGTGCTGAACAATCACTTTGAGTTTATTGTCATTCAAGATTTTTTTTCTCCATTTCATCAAAGCAATATCGCCAGAATTCTGTTGTAAATTGCTTTGAAAAGTTGAAAAATTTGGTTTCAACTCAGAATTGTTGCATCTTTTGGGATTTTCATACTAGTTTCTCCCATCAAAATGAGCAGAGCTGGGGCAGGACAGGGGTATGACACCACAGCTTGTCAAATTCATTTGTTCCCTATTCCAGAAGTCTTACCCCAGCCCAATCTGTCAGCAGGCCGCAGTATAGATGATGGTGTGTACATTTATCAAATTAGACTAGTAACAGGTGCAAAAGCAAACACACAGTTAAATATTTACATTGTTTTAATATTTGTTCATTTTTTAAACAAAATTAAACACTTTTACCAAAAATTATGTGAATTGTTTGTGACATGGAAACTTTGTGAAGTAGAAAGTCACAGGTAAATGTCTACATTTTGGGGAATTACTCTCTCTTCGCAAAAATGATTGCACAAGAATTGTGAAAACTCAATGCAGCTGACTGTGACAAGCATCTGACACTGATTTCAGATATTGTTCCTGTGTTGTTATTTATTACTAGCTATTGAACCCGTTCTACGCCCGGGTGGCGAGCATTTATATTGGTATATGGTCTCCATCCTGGTATGTGCTGCTTCCATCCTGTGCCCTAATCTTGTCATGTGCTTCTACTATCTTGTGCACCCCATAGGCAGACCTTGTAGTATAAGACAGCACCCCATAGGCAGACCCTGTAGTATAATGCAGACCCCATAGGCAGATTCTGTAGTATAAGACAGCACCCCATAGGCAGACCCTGTAGTATAAGACAGCACCCAATAGGCAGACTCTGTAGAATGACAGCACCCCATAGGCAGACTCTGTAGTATAAGACAGCACCCCATAGGCAGACCCTGTAGTATATGACAGCACCCCATAGGCAGACCCTGTAGTATAATGCAGACCCCATAGGCAGATTCTGTAGTATAAGACAGCACCCCATAGGCAGACCCTGTAGTATAAGACAGCACCCCATAGGCAGACTCTGTAGTATAAGACAGCACCCATAGGCAGACTCTGTAGTATAAGACAGCACCCATAGGCAGACCCTGTAGTATATGACAGCACCCCATAGGCAGACCCTGTAGTATAATGCAGACCCCATAGGCAGATTCTGTAGTATAAGACAGCAACCCATAGGCAGACCCTGTAGTATAAGACAGCACCCCATAGGCAGACCCTGTAGTATAAGACAGCACCCCATAGGCAGACCCTGTAGTATAAGTCAGCACCCCATAGGCAGACCCTGTAGTATAAGGCAGCACCCCATAGGCAGACCCTGTAGTATAAGGCAGCACCCCATAGGCAGACCCTGTAGTATAAGGCAGCACCCCCACAGGCAGACCCTGTAGTATAAGGCAGCAACCCCCCCAGAGGCAGACTCAGTAGTATAAGGCAGCAACCCCCCAGAGGCAGACTCTGTAGTATAAGGCAGCACACCCCCACAGGCAGACTCTGTAGTATAAGGCAGCACCCCCACAGGCAGACTCTGTAGTATAAGGCAGCACCCCCCACAGGCAGACTCTGTACTATAAGGCAGCAGCACTCCCACAGGCACACTCTGTAGTATAAGGCAGCACCCCCCACAGGCAGACTCTGTAGTATAAGGCAGCACTTCCCCACAGGCAGACTCTGTAGTATAAGGCAACACCCCCCCACAGGCAGACTCTGTAGTATAAGGCGGCAGCACCCCCCCCCACAGGCAGACTCTGTAGTAAAAGGCAGCAACCCCCACAGGCAGACTGTAGTATAAAGTAGCACAAACCCCCACACAGGCAGACTCTGTAGTATAAGGCAGCCCCCATAAAGAAAAACAATAAATACTCACCTCTCTTTTTTTGCTTCCTGTGCTGCTCACTGCTCCCGCTCTCCTCTGGACTGCGGGCGTCAGGCAGTGACTCATCGCGCCCCCTGTCAGTATCGGTGACGTCAAAAGCTGACAAGGGATGATGGGAGAAGGGGCGTAGCACTCCTTCCCTCATCAATGCAGTCAGCTGTATTGGCTAGATGCCAATACAGCTGACCCTGCGATGACAGGCGGGAGCCAACTGCTGGCGTCGCCCCCCCACCTGCTCAGGGGCCCCATAGCGGCCGGGTGGCATAGCAGGGAGATCGATTCTCCCTGCTCTGCCGCAGAATGTAACTGTATTGGTGCGATGTGCATGCCAAAACAGTTACAGTATCTCCTGGGCCACAATCCTCATCCCCGGCAGCGTAACATTCCACAGCGCTTTACATACATCATTGCTGTCCCCATTGGGGGTCATAATCTAAATTACGTGCCAGTATATCTTTGGAGTGTGGAAGGAAACCCACGCAAAAAGGGGAATGAAGAACATACAAACTCCTTGCAGGTGTTGTCCTTGGTGGGATTTGAACCCAGGACCCCAGCACTGCAGAGCAACTGTGCTGCCCTACAATATATTATGCTGTATTGTGTCTGCCTTTTAGTGCATTAAAAATGAAGAAAAAAAAAAGGGGAATTTGTAATTCAAATTCAAGTATTCAAGATGCCAGCTACGCAATATCACCGAGTCTGGCACTGCTGCTGGCACCTCAGCAATCCCTTTTTTCCCTGTTAAATTTAATCTCTTTATTATTCACAGATTACTAATCTCATATTCACTGCTACAGAAATTCAACATAATTAGCCAACAATACGTATTGAAAAACATCCCAGTTTAATAATAGCAAATAGTCATCAATATAGACACTGTAAGAGTCAAGTGTATCCTAATACTGGGTCGGACTATATCAGACAAACTGCAATACAATATATCAAATAAACCGAAGAGAAAAAAAGCAGTCTAAAGTCCAATTATATTCAAAATAGGAAAACAATCTTTATTAAGATTAAAAGGTAGACAGAATAGCAGGGAAGGATCCCTCATAGTATTCTCAGCAAGCATAAATAGGGTGCAAACAGGTGCGGATGTGAATATCCATTATTAATAGTAATGTACCATATTAACAAGGTAATGCAGACCTGGCTGCCACTTAATATAACTTATAGTACCCACAATCATTGTTTAAATAATAGTACATACCCGTATGGAAGAAGTGTAGAACACACCGCACTCACTGCTGCGCCCTCCCCGACGCGCGTTTCGGCTTAAATGCCTTTTTCAAGGGGTAACCTATAGTGCTTATGGATTTGCTATTTATAGCTCCCGGGTTAAGCAGATTTGCGCCAGAAGTCTCCTTCCTATTACATCATCAAAGCCGGTCATCGGCGCATCCAGTGCGGCGACACCGGAAGCACATGGGCCCATGTGATCTGGGGTCACCAGCCCTGCAGCGTCCGAGACCGGAAATGACGCGTATACACATGCGCATTGTACAGGGCGAACGCCATGTTGGTAGAGGGAGTATTATAATACGGCCACTTAATGTCAGAGACTTGCAATGACATCTATGCCCATGCGCACATCAAATCAACGCCACATTGGCACGGGAGACATTACCATATAGCCACAATGATATAGGGCGGAGACAACATAGCTATATACAATATATCAAAGTTGCACAGAAATAGCAACAAATGATGACAACAAATATCATATTACAACAAAACAATCCCATTATCGGTGGCTCATAATGCTCAGAGACAACAGAGATAGATAACATAACATAAACCCGGAGCATGTCATAAATGTATGAACAAACTAAATATTACATTGTGGAACACCATTATATATAAAAATAGATAGAAAACATCGGTTTATTAGAAATTCAACATATTACAGTCTGGCTTATAATATTTTAGGGCATTCTATTCCAGCCCCTTTTGGGGAGCTGTGAGTTCTGACAAACTGTCACTATCCTAAAATCACCGCACTAATGGCTTCTGCATTCCCTGCCTAGACTTTTATACAGGTTATGATAGTACCACCAGATTTCCTGCGCTTTGCCATGTGATGTGATATTTGCAAGGCATTATGGGGAAGCAGCTAATATCCATTCTTTTTCCTATGGAGCATTGCTGTAAGACTACATACTCAGCTGGTCTACTAAAAACATATCTATAGGCACCTATTTACACTTTGGGAACTAAAGGACTGTTGTTGGGCTGGTAATACGAGAATATAAAGTAGCCTTCTGTCAGAGGCATCTATCAGGAAATTTTCTCAAAGAGTACCGTATATTGCAACACCGTATGTATGCAAAATAAATTTTCATACTCAACATCCTTCCAAGTGCATATAAATCCATTATTTTATTGATAAGAGTCCACAAAGTTACAGACTAAGGGCTTGCATACATAGCATATTTATTGGATGAGTAGTATCCGATTTTTACTTAGATAACACTCGGACCAATGCTACTCAATGGGGCAGCGCTGATGCATGATTTCTTTAACTGCCAGAACTTGTCAGTGAAAAAAAAAATCACAGCATGCTGCCATTTCATTTTGAGATCAGATGCCACTCACCCATTCAAGTCTATTTGTGCATAACTAGAGTCTGATGGGCCCTGGTGCAAAGTTTAGACCTGGGCCCCCACCTGCATATTGGTCAGCTGTATGGGCCCTTTGCAATGTTCTAGATCCTATAAAGATATTCATGTCCTATAAAGACATTCTTGTAATAATCTTCTCCATCCTGGGCTCCTTCCTGGTATAATGTCCCCCATGCTGGTATAATGACCCATGGTGGTATGATGTACCCCATCCTGGTATAATTCCACATATTCTGTTATAATGTCCCCATTCTGGTATAATGTTCCCCATGTTGGTACAATGTCCCCCATGCTGGTATAATGTCCCCATCCGGGTATAATTCCACATATCCTGTTATAATGTCCCCATTCTGGTATAATGTCCCTCACCCTGGTATAATATCACCATTCTGTTATAATGTCCCCCATCCTGGTATAATGTCCCCATTCTGGTATAATGTCCCTCATGCTGGCATCATGTCCCCCATGCTGGTATATTGTCCCCCAAGTTGGTATAATGTCCCATTCTGGTATAATTCCACCTATTCTATTATAATGTCCCCATTCTGGTATAATGTCCCCCATGTTGGTATGATGTCCCCCACGCTGCTATAATGTCCCCCAAGTTGGTATAATGTCACATGCTGGTATAATGTCCCCCATTCTGGTATAATTCCACATATTCTGTTATAATGTCCCCAGTGTGGTATAATGTCCCCCATGTTGGTATAATGTCCGCATGCTGGTATAATGTCCCCCATCCTGGTATAATTCCACATACTGGTATAATGTCCCTCGCCCTGGTATAATGTCACCATTCTGGTATAATGTCCCCCATCCTGGTATAATGTCCCTCATCCTGGTATAATGTCCCTCATCCTGGTATAATGTCCCCATTCTGGTATAATGTCCCCCATGCTGGTATAATGTCCCCCATGCTGGTATAATGTCCCCCAAGTTGGTATAATGTCCCATGCTGGTATAATGTCCCCCATCCTGGTATAATTCCACCTATTCTATTATAATGCCCCCATTCTGGTATAATGTCCCCCATGTTGGCATAATGTCCCCATGCTGGTATAATGTCCCCCATCCTGGTATAATTCCACCTATTCTATTATAATGTCCCCTATGTTGGTATAATGTCCCCATTCTGGTATAATATCCCTCATCCTGGTAAAATGTCACCATTCTGGTATAATGTCCCCCATCCTGGTATAATGTCCCCATTCTTGTATAATGTCCCCATCCTGGTATAATGTCCCGATTCTGTTATAATGTCCCTGATCCTGGTATAGAGTGCCTCATCCTGGTATAATCTCCTCCATATCTCTTCTCCCTGGTTCCTGCGCTGCTCCCTGCTCCCCTCTGGACCGCGGGCACCGGGCAGTGATGTCATCACGCCCCCTGTCAGTGTCGGTGACGTCAAACGCTGACAGGGGATGATGGGAGATGGAGCATAGCGCTCCTTCCCTCATCAATGCGGTCAGCTGAATTGGCTAGATGCCAACCCATGCAAAAGGGGGAATGAAGAACATACAAACTCCTTGCAGGTGTTGTCCTTGGTGGGATTTGAACCCAGGACCCCAGCACTGCAGAGCAACGATGCTGCCCTACAATATATTGTGCTGTATTGTGTCTGCCTTTTAGTGCAGTAAAAATGAAGAAAAAAATGTGTAATTTGTAATTCAAATGCAGTATTCCAGATGCCAGCTACGCAGTAGTCTGGCACTGCTGCTGGCACCTCAGCAATCCCTCTTTTCCCTGTTAAATTTAATCTCTTTATTATTCACAGATTACTAATCTCATCTTCACTGCTACAGAAATTCAACATATTACAGTCTGGCTTATAATATTTTAGGGCATTCTCTTCCAGCCTCTTTTGGGGAGCTGTGAGTTCTGACAAACTGTCACTATCCTAAAATCACCGCACTAATGGCTTCTGTATTCCCTGCCTAGACTTTTATACAGGTTATGATAGTACCACCAGATTTCCTCCGCTATGCCATGTGATGTGATAGTTGCAAGGCATTATGGGGAAGCAGCTAATATCCATTCTTTTTCCTATGGAGCATTGCTGTAAGACTACATACTCAGCTGGTCTACTAAAAACATGTCTATAGGCACCTATTTACACTTTGGGAACTAAAGGACTGTTGTTGGGCTGGTAATACGAGAATATAAAGTAGCCTTCTGTCAGAGGCATCTATCAGGAAATTTTTTCGAAGAGTACTTTTGATGTATATTGCAACACCGTATGTATGCAAAATAAATTTTCATACTCAACATCCTTCCAAGTGCATATAAATCCATTATTTTATTGATAAGAGTCCACAAAGTTACAGACTAAGGGCTTGCATACATAGCATATTTATTGGATGAGTAGTATCCGATTTTTACTTAGATAACACTCGGACCAATGCTACTCAATGGGGCAGCGCTGATGCATGATTTCTTTAACTGCCAGAACTTGTCAGTGAAAAAAAAAATCACAGCATGCTGCCATTTCATTTTGAGATCAGATGCCACTCACCCATTCAAGTCTATTTGTGCATAACTAGAGTCTGATGGGCCCTGGTGCAAAGTTTAGACCTGGGCCCCCACCTGCATGTTGGTCAGCTGTATGGGCCCTTTGTAATGTTCTAGATCCTATAAAGATATTCATGTCCTATAAAGACATTCTTGTAATAATCTTCTCCATCCTGGGCTCCTTCCTGGTATAATGTCCCCCATGCTGGTATAATGTCCCCATGTTGGTATAATGTCCCCCATCCTGGTATTATTATCCCTATTCTATTATAATGTCCCCCATGTTTGTATAATGTCCCCATTCTTGTATAATGTCCCTCATCCTGGTATAATGTCACCATTCTGGTATAATGTCTCCCATTCTGGTACAATGTCCCCATTCTGGTATAGTGTCCCTCATCCTGGTATAATGTCACCATTCTGGTATAATGTCCCTCATCCTGGTATAATGTCACCATTCTGGTATAATGTCCCTCATCCTGGTATAGTGTCCCTCATTATTATTATTATTATTTATTGTTATAGCGCCATTTATTCCATGGCGCTTTACATGTAAGGAGGGGTATACATAATAAAAACAAGTACAATAATCTTAAACAATACAAGTCATAACTGGTACAGGAGGAGAGAGGACCCTGCCCGCGAAGGTTCACAATCTACAAGGGATGGGTGAGAATACAGTAGGTGAGGATAGAGCTGGTCATGCAGCGGTTTGGTCGATCAGTTATTACTGCAGGTTGTAGGCTTGTCGGAAGAGGTGGGTCTTCAGGCTCTTTTTGAAGGTTTCGATGGTAGGCGAGAGTCTGATGTGTTGTGGTAGAGGGTTCCAGAGTAGGGGTGATACGCGAGAGAAATCTTGTATGCGATTGTGGGAAGAGGAGATAAGAGGGGAGTAGAGAAGGAGATCTTGTGAGGATCGGAGGTTGCGTGTAGGAAAGTACCGGGAGATGAGGTCACAGATGTATGGAGGAGACAGGTTGTGGATGGCTTTGTACGTCATGGTTAGGGTTTTGTACTGGAGTCTCTGGGTAATGGGGAGCCAGTGCAGGGATTGACAGAGGGGAGAGGCTGGGGAATAGCGGGGGGACAGGTGGATTAGTCGGGGCAGCAGAGTTTAGAATAGATTGGAGGGGTGCGAGAGTGTTAGAGGGGAGGCCACAGAGCAGGAGGTTGCAGTAGTCGAGGCGGGAGATGATGAGGGCATGGACTAGGGTTTTTGCAGATTCTTGGTTGAGGAATGTACGGATCCGTGAAATATTTTTGAGTTGAAGTCGGCAGGAAGTGGAAAGGGCTTGGATATGTGGTTTGAAGGAGATCAGCGTCAAGGATTACCCCGAGGCAGCGAGCTTGTGGGACTGGGGAGAGTGGGCAGCCGTTTACTGTAATGGATAGGTTAGTTGGGGGGGGACGCGTGAGATGGGGGAAAGATGATGAATTCTGTTTTGTCCATGTTAAGTTTCAGAAATCTAGCAGAGAAGAAGGATGAAATAGTGGACAGACATTGAGGGATTCTGGTAAGTAGGGTGGTGATATCTGGTCCAGAGATGTAGATCAGTGTGTCATCAGCATAGAGGAGATACTGAAAGCCATGAGATTCTATGAGCTGTCCTCATCCTGGTATAATGTCACCATTCTGGTATAATCTCCCCCATGTTGGTATAATGTCCCCAGAATGGGGAAAATAGTATATTGTCCTCATTCTGGTATATTGCCCCCATTCTGGTATGATGTCCCTCATCCTGTTAAAATGCCTTCATTCTGGTATAATGTACCCATTATTGTAAAATCTCCCCATGCTGGTTTACCGTCTGCAGAATGGGGAAAATAGTATATTGTCCTCATTCTGGTATATTGCCCCATTTTGTTATACTGTCCCTCATCCTGGCATAATGTCCCTCATCCTGGTATATTGCCCCCATTCTGGTATAATGTCCCTCATCCTGGTATAATGCCCTCATTCTGGTATATTGCCCCCATTTTGGTATACTGTCCCTCATCCTGGCATAATGTCCCTCATCCTGGTATATTGCCCCCATTCTGGTATAATGTCCCTCATCCTGGTATAATGCCCTCATTCTGGTATAATGTACCCATTATTGTATAATCTCCCCCATGCTGGTATAATGTCCCCAGAATGGGGAAAATAGTATATTGTCCTCATTCTGGTATATTGCCCTCATTGTGGGATAATATCTCTCACCCTGGTATAATGTCACTATTCTGGTATAATGCACCCATGCTTCTGATTGACCGGCAGCATTTATTGCAATTCAGGGACCTGGCGGGTCTCTACAACTCAATATGTTTCACCTGAATGTGTGTCTGCGGAGGCACCTTCTGCGTCGCAATTGTTACATCCCTGGGGGCATGGAAAACATCGGACTGCACTCAGGTGACATCAGAGTGCAGTCCAATTTCCGTGGTCTTACTGAATGGAGAAGATGGAGAAATCTTCTTCTCCATCTTCTCACAGTGTGCTCTGATTCTTTCATCCAAGAGAATAGGAGCACATTATTCTTACAATTGGATCAAACCCTGATCAGAATTTGATCAGAGTTTCATTTGCATAATCAACCCAATTCTCTCGGATGAGAAAATCTACAGCCGTCTGACTGTAGCCTTAGGTGCAGAGTTGATGAAAGATCTGCAAAGCTGAAGCAAAAGGGTCATTTTAGAAATGAATATTCAACATTAAGATGAAGCAAATTAGGTGGGTCAAATTGGGCAAGTGATTGCTCCTCAAGAGCTGCATAGCTGGAACTTGGAAGCACAGGGTTGCTTTGTTTTTCAGAACAAAAATCTATCACATTTGATTTTATTTGATCGATAGGTGAATGAAACCTGCAAATGGTATTTTTTTTTGCATTTCTTGTTCTGGGTTACAATTGGATGAATTCATAAAATGTCAAAGATTTACAGAAATACTAGAGCTCTTTTTTTGCATGTGGCACTTTTCAAATGTAGTGGAGGTAATTATATTTCCCCAATTTTTTATGACTTCATTGCCCTGAATACTTGAGCCAGAAATCACCTAATAGCAATAAATTCTGGCTCTGTAAGAAAAGCTACAGCTATATCTGTATGCAAAGCACAGCTGGCATTTTTCTGGTTTCTTTAAAAAGCAGAATGTAATGCTGCCCCCTAGAGTAAATATTCCACAGTGGGTTTTTTTCTTCATTTTGTTACCATTGTTAGATTTATTTTTTACACCTGAGCACTATTTGAAGAAGTCTTCCAGTCAATTCACTTTCCAGAAATATTTAAAGGTACCTTCACACGAAGCGACGCTGCAGCGATAGCGACAACAATGCCGATCGCTGCAGCGTCGCTGTTTGATCGCTGGAGAGCAGTCACACAGACCGCTCTCCAGCGACCAACGATGCCGAGGTCCCCGGGTAACCAGGGTAAACATCGGGTTGCTAAGCGCAGGGCCGCGCTTAGTAACCCGATGTTTACCCTGGTTGCCAGCGTAAAATGTAAAAAAAACAAACAGTACATACTCACCTTCGCGTCCCCCGGCGTCCGCTTCCTGCACTGACTGAGCGCCGGCCCTAACAGCAGAGCGGTGACGTCACCGCTGTGCTGTGCTTTCACTTTCACTTTACGGCGCTCAGTCAGTGTGGGAAGCGGACGGCGGGGGACGCATGTAAGTATGTACTGGTTTTTTTTTTTACATTTTACACTGGTAACCAGGGTAAATATCAGGTTACTAAGCGCGGCCCTGCACTTAGTAACCCGATGTTTACCCTGGTTACCAGTGTAAAATATCGCTGGTATCGTTGCTTTTGCTGTCAAACACAACGATACACGGCGATCGGACGACCAAATAAAGTTCTGAACTTTATTCAGCGACCAGCGATATCACAGCAGGATCCTGATCGCTGCTGCGTGTCAAACTAAACGATATCGCTAGCCAGGACGCTGCAACGTCACGGATCGCTAGTGATATCGTTACAAAGTCGTTTCGTGTGAAGGTACCTTAACAAGGAATACCTTTGTTTTCAGGTATTAGGGCTGTCCCACACGTCCAGATAATTCTGGTACCGGAATAAATCGGTACCGGAGTTATCCGTGTCCGTGTGCCTGGGAACTCACGGAGGCCATACGTGCGGCACACGTGTGCCGCCCGTATGGCGAGTGGGTACCACACGGAGCGTGTGGTACCCACTCTGCATGGTGCTGAAGCTGCGATTCATATCTTCTCTGCAGCAGCGTTTGCTGCAGGGAAGATATGAATCGCGGCTTCAGCACCATGTGGGGGGGACAGCGCTTACTGTAGCGCTGTCTCCTGCACGCACACGGACCCCAGACGGAGAATGTCCGTGTGAGGTCCGTGTTTTACGCGGACCCATTGACTCTATTGGGTCCGTGTAAAACGTGCGCTCCCACGAACACTGACATGTCTCCGTGTTTGGCACACGGAGACACGGTCCGCAAAAAATCAATGACATCTGAACAGATGCATTGATTTTTATGGGTCTACGTGTGTCAGTGTCTCCGGTACGTGAGGAAACTGTCACCTCACGTACCGGAGCCACTGACGTGTGAAACCGGCCTTATATGACTTTTATGGGTGTTTCATGTTTCCCCTCTCCGGCCTCTGACTCTAATATCCAGTTTCTCTAAGCTAGTGAGTGGTTACTAGCTGCTATGGTGCCTGCCATACACCATACATGCAGACATGAGAGACATCAGTCATACAGTAGGAATGAGTCACGTAGCTGTGAATCTAGCACTGGAGTGAGATAAAACACTTACTAGAAAACAGCAGCACATCTCTCTTATCCTCTGCCTCTCTTACAAAGTTCATGTACCCCAATAGATTTCAAAAAGCAGATGTAATCGGACATCTCATAGAACTGGCAATCCCTCTTGTTTTGAACAACGGGTGAATGATGAGTTCAGGGATCAGGGAGGAGGATGAGAAGTGGCTTATAAGTGGACAAAGAAGCCGTACAAAGCCAAAACTATCCTTTCTCTGCATTTCCATTGCTGTGGAATAGGACAGCACTTACAGTGTTGTGTTCTTTCTAAGCAGGCTTAGTTTAGATTTACAACAGCACTCTCCTTGCCTCTTTTGTAGCTATTATTGACATTGAACATTAGTTAACCCCTTCAGATGGATTACATCGTGGGACGTGATCTGACATCAGAAGGTATGTATATTGTGCGTTTATTATTTTGCCAAGCGAGGGTTTGCAAATGGATTGCGAGAACAATAAATTATTGCAACAACCGCTGTGTTTATTTCATTAAAATCCTTTTAAATCATGTGTGTGTGTGTTTTTTAACCCTTTCCTACAATTGGATTAATAATGGATAGGTGTCATAATTGACTCCTCTCCAATATTAATCTGGCTTAATGTCACCTTCCAATAGCAAGGTGGCATTAACCCTTCATTACCCCATATCCCACCGCTACAGGGAGTGGGAAGAGAGTGGCCAAGTGCCAGAATAGGTGCATCTTCCAGATGTGCCTTTTCTGGGGTGGCTGGGGGCAGATGTTTTTAGCCAGGGGGGGGCCAATAACCATGGTCCCTCTCTAGGCTATTAATATCTGCCCTCAGTCACTGGCTTTACCACTCTGGCGGAGAAAATTGCGCGGGAGCCCATGCCAATTTTTTCCGCCATTTAACCCTTTATTTCAGCAGCTACAGTGCACAAATTTTGCACATACACACTACTAACATTAGAAGTGTGGAATATGCAAAAAAAAAGGGGATATGAGATGGTTTACTGTATGTAAACCATGTCTCATATCCTGTCGGGTTTGTGCAGGAGAAGGAAAAAGCCGGCAATTGAATTACCGACTTTTCACTAACAGCGCTGGGTATTTCTCGCAAGTCACACTGCTGGTCCGTGTGGAATCCGTATTTTTCTCGCCCCCATAGACTTTCATTGGCGTATTATTTGCGCAATACGCTGACAAACGCAGCATGCTGCGATTTTGTACGGCCGTAGAAAGCCGTATAATACTGAACCGTAATATACGGCTAATAGGAGCAGCCCAATTGAGAATAATTGTGCGGTATGTAATGCGAGTTTTACGGACGTAGTTTCTGCGCTCTTACGTCCGTAAAACTCGCCAGTGTGACGCCGGCCTAATTCTGCATTAAAAAACGCATACATTATGCATCCTATCATTTAGAATGCATTCCGCATTTTTTGTGTACATGTTGCATTTTTTCCCGCAAAAAAAAAACGCATTCCGGAAAAAGAAGCAACATGTTCATTATTTTTGCGGATTTTTTGCGGATTTCCCATTAAATTGGAGTGTCAGGAAAAAAACGAAAAAAATCCGCAAAAAAACTGCACAAAAAACGAAAAAAAAAAACCGCATGCGGATTTCTGGCAGAAATGTCCGTATTTTGTCAGGAAAATTTCTGCAAGAAATCCTGACGTGTGCACATACCCTTATAGCGGGTTTTTATGTTTGGCTGCTATCACACACTAAATTATGCTTTTTATTGGGAAAACTATATTTTTCCATATTTTGGCCCACAGAGTTATGTGAGGGCTTGTTTTTTGCGAGACGAGTTGACATTTTTATTGGTACCATTTTCGGGCACTTGACATTTTTGATTGCTTTCTAATCCAATTTTTTTGGAGACTAAATGAACAAAAACCAGCAATTCAGGATTTTGTTGTTTTTTTTTTTGGTGGGGGGGATTTATGCTGTTCCATGTGTGGTAAAATTTATAAGGCAGCTTTATTCTTCGGGTCAGTAGGGTACGATTACAGCGATACAAAACTATTTTATAGGAAAAAATAGTTATTTTTGCATTGCTTTATTCTGAGATCTATAACTTTTTAATTTTTCCGCTGATGGAGCTGTATGGCAGCTTGTTTTTTGTTGGACAAGATGACATTTTCAGTGATACCATGTTTATTTATATCTGTTTTTTTATCACGTTTTATTCCACTTTTTGCTCACCGGTATGATGATAAAGCATTGTTTTTTGCTTGTTTTTATCTATTTTTTTGTGGTGTTTAGTGATGAGCGAATATACTCATTACTCGAGATTTCCCTAGCATGCTCGGGTGACCTCCGGGTATTTTTTAGTGCTCGGAGATTTAGGCTATGTGCACACGTTGCGGATTTTGCAGCAGATCCGCAGCTGCTGGTCCACAGCAGTTTTCCATGAGTTTACAGTACCATGTAAACCTATGGAAAACAGAAACCGCTGTGTCAATGCTGCAGAAAAAAACGTGCGGAAACACTGCAGTTTACATTCCGCAGCATGTCAGTTCTTTGTGCGGATCCCACAGCGGTTTACACCTGCTCCTCTATAGGAATCCACAGACATAAAACCGCAGGTGGAATCCGCACAAAATCCGGGGTAAATCCGCAGTAAATCCGCAGGTAAAACGCTGTGCCTTTTACCTGCGGATTTCTCAAATCTGCTGCGGTAAAATCCGCAGACCTCAAGAATACGTGTGCACATAGCCTTAGTTTTTCTAGCCACAGCTGAATGATTTACATCTCTTAGGCTGGATACTTTTAGGCATCTCTTAGGCTGGATACCTTTGTGATATCGGGAATCGGTATCGGGATCGATATTAATGTGTAAAATAAAGAATAAAAATAAAAAATATTGATATACTCACCTCTCCGACGCAGCCTGGACCTTACCGATGTAACCGGCAGCTTCCGTTCCTAAGAATGAGCGCTTGAAAGACCTTAGATGACGTCGCGGCTTGTGATTGGTCGCGTGAGTGGTCACGTGACCGCCACGCGACCAATCACAAGCCGCGACGTCATCTAAGGTCTTTCAAGCGCTAGGCTGCGTCGGAGAGGTGAGTATATCAATATTTTTTATTTTTATTCTTTATTTTACACATTAATATGGATCCCAGGGCCTGAAGGAGAGTTTCCTCTCCTTCAGACCCTGGGAACCATACAGGATACCTTCCGATACTTGGTGTCCCATTGACTTGTATTGGTATCGGGTATCGGTATCGGCGATATCCGATACTTTTCGGGTATCGGCCGATACTATCCGATACCGATACTTTCAAGTATCAGACGGTATCGCTCAACACTAATCATAACCCTAACCCTAACCCTAGGGTTAGGGTTAGGATCCCTAGGGTTACTAGGGATCCTAACCTTAGGGTAAGGGTTAGGGTTAGGGTTAGGATCCCTAGTAACCCTAGGGTTAGGGTTAGGGTTTTCTTGTTTTTTCTTGTGTTTAGGGTTAGGGTTAGGGTTTTCTTGTTTTTTTTAGGGTTAGGATCCCTAGGGTTAGGGTTAGGGTTAGAGTTAGGGTTAGGGTTAGGGTTAGGATCCCTAGGGTTAGGGGTTGGGTTAGGGTTAGGGTTAGGATCCCTAGGGTTACTAGGGATCCTAACCCTAACCCTAACCCTAGCTATTTCTGTTTATAGTGGGTTTTCTAGTTGATTTTGATGATTGGCAGCTGTCACACACTTCTCAGCATGCATTTGAAAAACGTAAACGCAGGAAAAAACGCATGTAAATGCGGCAAAACGCCGCGTTTTTTTTCTGCATGCAAAAAGGCATGCGTCTAAAAAAAGCGGCATTTTGCCGCGTTTACATGCGTTTTTTCATCACATGCGTTTTTTTAAAAAACGCTGCAGATCAAAACGCAAGTGTGAAACCAGCCTTAGCCAGCTTCATTTCATGTGGGGATTCCCTAGCAACCAGGCAACCCCCACATGTACTTATGCTGGCTAACAGATGTAAATCATTCAGCTGCGGCGATGAAAACTAAATCTCCGAGCACTAAAAATACTCGGAGGACACCCGAGCGTGCTCGGGAAATCTTGAGTAACGAGTATATTCGCTCATCACTAGTGGTGTTCACTAAAAGGGTTAACTAGTGGGACAGTTTTATAGGTCGAGTTGTTGCAGACTCGATACCAAATATGTGTACTTTTATTGGTTATGTTTTTTTTCATACAAATATTTATTTATAGGTGCAATATCTTTAGATTTTTTTTATTATTATTATTTTTTTTTTTTTTACTATTTTTAAAATCATTTAAATTTGTTTTACTTTGTTTTAACTTTTTTACTATGTCCCACTATGGGACTATCACTTTTTGCAGGTTGACCGTTGGTATAGCATGGTGATGCAGCATTATCCCCATGTTGTACAAACTGTCAGCTCTGCACTGACAAAGAAAGTTGCTGATTATGCACTGCGCATGATCAGCAATAGTGATGAGCGAGTATACTCGTTGCTCGGGTTTTCCCGAGCACGCTCGGGTGGTCTCCGAGTATAACTGCTGGAGATTTATTTTTTGTTGACATAGCTGCATGATATATGGCTGCTAGTCAGCCTGAGTACTTGTGGGGGTTGCCTGGTTGCTAGAGAATCACCACATGTATTCAAGCTATCAGCTGTAAATCATGCAGCTGAGGCAACGAAAACTAAATCTCTGAGCAGTTATAAATACTCAGAGAACACCCGAGTGTGCTCGAGAAAACCCGAGCAATGAGTACACTTGCTCATCACTAATCAGCAACTTTCCTAGCTCTGGTGACCCGGATGTCGTCATGACCACATTGGGCCACCATGGCTATGATCGGGATGCTGCGGGATCTCCGATCCAAAGGCAAAGGGACTGTCAGCCCTCTGCCGGCTCCCACAATACTGTAATTGCATTCAGTCACAGCATTTAGGGGTTAAAGTGCCGGGAGTGATGCGTGACTGCTCCTGGCACTTAGTGCCGAGTGTCAGCTGTCAGAATCAGTGCGCGGGCAATCGCAATGACGTAATAATTAGTGATGAGCGAATATACTCATTACACGAGATTTCCCGAGAACGGGTGTCCTTCGAATATTTTTTAGTGCTCGGAGATTTAGTTTTCATCACCTCAAATGAATGACTTGCATCTGTTAGCCAGCATAAGTACATGTGGGGATTCCCTAGCAACCAGGCAACCCCCACATGTACTTACGCTGGCTAAGAGATGTAAATCATTCAGCTGCAGTGAGGAAAAACTAAATCACCGAGCACTAAAAAATACTTGGAGGTCACCTGAGCGTGCTCGGGAAATCTCGAGTAACGAGTATATTTGCTCATCACTAGTAATAATCCGTCCCTGGTCAATAAGGCCCAGGGCACATGGACCGATTATTACGTCAGAGGTCAGAAAGGGGTTAGGCTACGTTCACATTAGCGTTGTGCGGCGCAGCGTCGGGCGCAGCTGCGGCGACGCATGCGTCATGCGCCCCTATATTTAACATGGGGGGCGCATGGACATGCGTTGTCTTGCGTTTTGTGACGCATGCGTCATTTTGGCGCAACTGTCAGGGTGCAGAGGACGCTGCATGATGCAGTTTTTTCTGCGCCAAAAATCATGCAAAAAATGAACGCATGCGTCACAAAACTCTGCGTTTTGCATGCGTTGTGCGTTGCGTCGCCGCCGCTGCGCCGCACAACGCAAATGTGAGCGTAGCCTTAAGCAATTACCATAACATCCAATCGCAATCCAGTTTTCAATTTCAGTTTTTAAAGTGTAACTATCATTTTACCTTTACATTTCATAAATCAGTAGTACACATGAAAATAAAAAAATAGAATAAGACTATCCGGTAATTCGGTTTCTAGGAACCTTCCACGACAGCAGAGGAGGTTGTCTCCACGTCCTAATGGGGGACAGGAAGCACAAAGAGGTTAAAAGGCCCTCCCTCCATCCACTTGCCAGTGACTTATAATGGACACCATAGCACCGGTTATCTTTAAGCTCCCAGGAATTTAACCAAGGAACATAGGGAGGGAAATAGTGTTGTCGTGGAAGGTTCCTAATAACCGAATTACCGGTAAGTCTAATTCTATTTTCTCTAGTCACCTTCCACGACAGCATAGGAGGAGTACCAACTAATTCTGCACTTTCCGGCCAAATACTATAATGTTTAGTAAAGGTTTGAATTGATGACCACGTGGCAGCTCTGCAAATCTGCTCCGTGGAAGTACCAGCTCTCTCAACCCTGGAGGTTGAGGTAGATGTTGTAGAATGAGCACTGACACCATTTAGGGGTGTCATGTTTTGGGCTAGATACTATTCGGAGATGGCCCTTTTAATCCAGTTTGCGCTAGTACTCTTCGACACCTTCTTTCCCTTATTCTGTCCTGATGGTTGAATAAATAGGTTTGAATCGATTCTCCATGAATTAGTCTGTTCTAGGTAGTGTAAAACCGCACGTCGGACATCCAGTGTATGGAAATATTCCTCTCTTGGATTTTTTGGATTCTGACAAAAGGAGGGGAGCACAACATCTTGTAAGCGGTGGAAATCAGACACAATCTTGGGTAGAAAGGATGGGCTGAGACGAAGGACTAAACAATCATCTTGGATTGTTAAATAGGGTTCTCTTAAGGATAGAGCCTGTAATTCCCCTATTCGTATTTCCATGGTGATAGCCACTAGAAAAACTGTTTTACAGGAGAACAACTGAGAGGTGCAGCGGTCTAAGGGTTCAAATGGTGACTGAGTAAGTCCCCTAAGGACTATATTTAGATCCCATGAGGGAATAATAGGCTGTTTTCTAAAGGATCGTCTAAGGGCCGTCACCATGAATCTTTTAATCCAACAGTGGTTGGCTAAATTCTGGTCGAACACTGAACTCAGAGCAGAGATCTGAACCTTTAAGGTACTAGACCCTTCTGCAAGAAATCCAAGATATGTGAGATGTTGGGGTGAAGAGGGTCTGGTGTATTAGGTGTGCACCAAGAGGAGAATACTTTCCATACTTTATTGTAAATTGCATTGTGACTGGCTTTCTAGACGTCTGCAAGGTAGCAATTACTTTTTCCAAGAGCCCCTTTGCACGCAGAACCTGGGCTTCAGAAGCCAAGCAGCTAACCTCAAGTTCTGGGGATCTGGATGATGCAGAGGTCCCTGAGAGAGAAGGTCTATATCTGCAGGTAAGTGAATTGGGCTGTCCACCTGAAGGTCGATTACTAGATTGAACCAGCTCCTTTTGGGCCACATTGCAGCCACCAGGATGGTCGGGACCTGATCCTCCCAAATTTTGTGAAGAGTTTTCGCTAATATCGGGATTGGAGGGAATGCATAAGCCAGATGAAAGTTCCAGTGTTGAACAAATGCGTCTACCCCTTTTGATCTGTCTCTGGGATTCAGGGAGAAGTAATTCTCGAGTTGTGAATTCTGACTCGATGCAAACAGATCAATTTGTGGTAGGCCCCACCTTGCTATCAGCATACGGAAGACTCTTTGATTCAGACTCCATTCTCCTGGTTGTATGTCTTGCCGACTTAGGTAGTCTGCCTGAAGATTGGAGGACCCCTTCAGATAAACCGCTGTCAGAGAGAGGAGATGTCTCTCGGTCCAGTAAAATATTCGGCTTGATATGTTTTTTAAACTGTCGAATTTTGTGCTCTCCTGATGCTTGAGATGGTAATATTATCCGAATATATATTGACATGATGACCTGTGATCATGTTGCATGCTGCAAGAAGGGTTTCCTCTACCGCCTTCAGCTCTTTGAAATTGGATGACTTGTCGCTTGTCTCTGGACTCCAGAGCCCCTGAAAGTGGGTGTTTAGAACTACACCTCCCCACCCCCTCTTGCTGGCATCAGTTGTTACTCTAATTAGGGAAGACTGAGACCAGGCTAGACCTTTTTGGAGATTTCTGTGATTTAACCACCAAGCCAGGGAGGATTTCACTCTGCCCGGCATGCGAATCTTCCTGTTTAGAGAGCAGATGAGTCCGTTCCAGTTCCCCAGAATATGGGCCTGCAAGGTCCTGGAGTAGGCCTCAGC
Source organism: Ranitomeya variabilis (assembly GCF_051348905.1). NCBI lineage: Eukaryota > Metazoa > Chordata > Amphibia > Anura > Dendrobatidae > Ranitomeya > Ranitomeya variabilis. Next base: position 612,407,028 of record NC_135232.1, read on the forward strand.
CCAACGTATGGACTCGATACAGGCAGTCATGGAGCCCAGGACTGATATTGTCGCTCGGAAGGTAGGAGACCTTTGTTTCCTGAACTCAGACATTTTGGATATCAGACTTAGATGATGATTAGTGTTGAGCGATACCTTCCGGTACTTGAAAGTATCGGTATCGGATAGTATTGGCCGATACCCGAAAAATATCGGATATCGCCGATACCGATACCCGATACCAATACAAGTGAATGGGACACAAGTATCGGAATGTAAATCAGCCCTTTCTGTCCTTCTATATGGGGTTCTTGATGGGGGAAGAGTGTGGGCGGTGCGTGGGCGGTGCGTGGGCGGACACTGAGTGTCTGTGTGTGCGGGCGGGGTCTGTGCAGGCCTGCCAGGGATCTCATTCTATGCAGCCGGCGCTGTATCCGGGCTGCCCAGGCTCTATGCGGTGTGCTGGGGCTTGATGCGGCGTGGGGGGTGTCTCAGCGGCGTGCTGGGGGGTCTCTGCGGCGTGCTGGGGGGGTCTCTGCGGCGTGCTGGGGGGGTCTCTGCGGCGTGCTTGGGGGTCTCTCCGGCATGCTGGGGGGGTCTCTGCGGCGAGGGGGGGTCTCTGCGGCGTGGGGGGGTCTCTGTGGCATGCGGGGGGTCTCAGTGCGGGCATCGTCCGATGGGACTACAAGTCCCATCGGGCTATGCCTGCTACACTGACAGTGATTGACACATTAGCCAATGATGGGAGAGTAGTAGTCCCATCATCCGGCTAATGTGTTGAATGAAAAAAAAAATACTACATACATGCTACATACATACATTCTACATACATACATACATACATACATGCTACATACTACATACATGCTACATACATACATGCTACATACATGCTACACACATGCATTCTACATACATGCTATATACTACATACATACATGCTACATACATACATACATACATGCTACCTGCTACATACATACATTCTACATACATACATGCTACATACTACATACATACATGCTACATACATGCTACATACATACATTCTACATACATACATACATACATGCTATATACTACATACATACATGCTACATACATACATACATGCTATATACTACATACATACATGCTACATACATACATGCTACATACATACATTCTACATACATACATACATACATGCTATATACTACATACATACATGCTACATACATGCTACATACATGCATACATGCTACCTGCTACATACATACATGCTACATACATACATGCTACATACATGCTACACACATGCTACATCCATACATACTACATACATACATACATACTACATACATACATACTATATGCATACATACATACATACATACATACATGCATACATCCATACATACATGCTACATACATACTACATGCATACATACATACTGCATACATACATACAATACATACATATAGACATACAGTACATATAACAGAGTTCATACTCACCATTACTTGTCACTTTGTTCCCCGAAGCCAGTGTCATCTGTAAAAAATGTGAAAAAAACAAAACTAGTGTTGAGCATTCCGATACCGCAAGTATCGGGTATCGGCCGATATTTGCTGTATCGGAATTCCGATACCGAGATCCGATACTTTTGTGGTATCGGGAATCGGAATCGGAAGTTCCCAGTGTCTGGTTCCCAGGGTCTGAAGGAGAGGAAACTCTCCTTCAGGCCCTGGGATCCATATCCATGTAAAAAATAAAGAATTAAAATAAAAAATAGGGATATACTCACCCTCTGACGCGCCCTGGTAGTAACCGGCAGCCTTCTTTGCTTAAAATGCGCGCGTTTACTGCCTTCCGTGACGTCACGGCTTCTGATTGGTCGCGTGCCGCCCATGTGACCACGACGTGACCAATCACAACAAGCCGTGACGTAATTTTCAGGTCCTGAATGCCGAATTGTAGGCATTCAGGACCTGAAAATTACATCACGGCTTCTGATTGGTCGCGTGCCGCCCATGTGACCGCGACGCGACCAATCACAACAAGCCGTGACGTAATTTTCAGGTCCTGAATGCCTAATTCTAGAATTCCCTGGATAAGGTGCAGGCTGCGTCGGAGAGGTGAGTATATCAATATTTTTTATTTTAATTCTTTATTTTACACATTAATATGGATCCCAGGGCCTGAAGGAGAGTTTCCTCTCCTTCAGACCCTGGGAACCATCAGGGATACCGTCCGATACTTGAGTCCCATTGACTTGTATTGGTATCGGGTATCGGTATCGGATTAGATCCGATACTTTGCCGGTATCGGCCGATACTTTCCGATACCGATACTTTCAAGTATCGGACGGTATCACTCAACACTACAAACAACCAATATACTCCCTGTCCGCAGAAATCCACGAGTGCTTCAGGAACACAATGACGGGAGGTAGGTATCCTTCCGCCACTGTATTCCTCCGCCGCTGTAAAAAAAAAAGTCCCTAGTCTCACTTTATGTCATTGCTGTATGAGACATTTTCCCATGCAGCAATTGCCATAAAGTGACACTTTGAACTCAGGTAACCTCAGTGATGCACTGCAGGAGCCATTGTCTCCTGTCAGTGTGTCACTGAGGGTCCTATAGAGCAGTGACATCACCTGATGTCACTGTTCTATAGGGGAGATCGTCGTGGGACACTCGTTATTAATTGGACTACGGCGGACAGGTAGTATGCGGTTTATTATTTTACGTTTTTTGCAGGTGCTGAAGTATGGTAAGTATGGTGAAATGAAGAATATTAAAATACTTTTTCCTAATGTGTGCGTGTTTTATTAACCCTTTTCTTACTATTGCATTAATAACGGATAGGCGTCTTATTGACGCCTCTCCGTTATTAACCCGGCTTAATGTCACCTTACGATAGCAAGGTGACATTAACCCCTTATTACCCCATATCCCACCGCTACACGGGAGTGGGAAGAGAGGGGCTAAGTGCCGGAATTGGGGCGGCTGCGGACTGGTATTTGAAGCCGGGGGGGCCAATATCCATGGCCCCTCTTTAGGCTATGAATATCAGCCCGCAGCTGTCTGCGTAGCCTTTCTGGCTATAAAATATAGGGGGACCCCACGTCATTTTTTGGGGGGGCCCCCCTATTTTAATATCCAGTAAAGGCTACGCAGACAGCTGCGGGCTGATATTCATAGCAGGCTACAAATATTGGCCCCCGGCCGTCGGCTTTCCCCCTCTGGCGCAGAAAATTGCGCGGGAGCCCACGCTGTTTTTTTCCTTTTTTTTTTTAAATTCAACGCTCATAAAGGTCTCTTTCACCCTTGCATCGGTACCGGTCCGTCGCTATGCGTCGGGCCGACGTACCGACGCACGTTGTAAAATTTGTGCACGACGTGGGCAGCGGATTGTTGTGATCCTAGTGGTAGAGGATCTCAGAAGTTCCAGCTAAGTCCGCAAACACAAAAACCAGCTCATAGGGAGGTGGTAACTTGGCTGACCGTATATCTAATCCTAGCACAACAACTAGAAGTAGCCGGGGAACGTACCTACGTTGATTCTAGACGTCTCGCACCAGCCGGAGAACTAACTAACCCTTTCAGAGAAAATAAGACCTCACTTGCCTCAAGAGAAAGGACCCCAAAGTTATAATACAAGCCCCCAACAAATAATAACGGTGAGGCAAGAAGAAAAGACAAACGTAAGAATGAACTAGATTTAGCAAAGAGAGGCCCACTAATTAATAGCAGAAAATAGGAAGGAGACTTATACGGTCAGCAAAAACCCTACAAAAATATCCACGCTGAAAATCCAAGAACCCCCGCACCGACTAACGGTGTGGGGGGAGAATATCAGCCCCCTAGAGCTTCCAGCAAAAATCAGGAATCACATTATGAACAAGCTGGAACAAAATAGAAGCAAAGCGAATAAACAAAAATAAGAAAGCAGGACTTAGCTTATCTTGCAAAGAACAGGAGACCAGGAGTCAGGAGCAAACAGACATAGACTGACTACATCGATTCCAGGCACTAGACTGAGTTTCCAGGAAGTCTAAATAGGAACACCAAAGGCCTAACGAACCAGGTGGGTACCAACCTGGAGAAAGATGATCCAAGTGTAATACCGCTAGTGACCACAAGAGGGAGCCAAGAAATATAGTTCACAACACGGATGCAGTTTTTCAACGCACCCACTGCCCATTCTGAAGTGCGGGGAGGAGGGGGCAGAGTTTCTGTTGCACATGCGCGGTAGAAAATGGCGGACGCGACGGACAAAAAAACGTTCACTTGAATGTTTTTTTGTGCCGACGGTCCGCCAAAGCACGACGGATCCGTTGCAGGATGGACGCAACGTGTGACCATTCGTCGCGATCCGTTGCTAATACAAGTCTATGGGAAAAAAAACACATCCTGCGAGCACATTTACAGGATCCGTTTTTACCGCAAGATCCGTTTTTTCCGTTGGATCCGTTTTTTTTCCGCCAGATCCGTTTTTTTTTTTTGGATCCGTTTTTTTTCCGCCAGATCTGTTTTTCTCCACCGGATCCATTTTTTTCCACCAGATCCGCTTTTTTTTCCGCCAGATCCGTTTTTTCCTGCCGCATCCATTTTTTTTCCGAAAGATCCGTTTTTTTCTCATAGAGTTGTATTAGCACCGGATTGCGCCTGATGGCCACACGTTTCATCCATTTTTTGCAGGATCCATCAAAAAAGCTGTTTCTGCCTGACGGACAACACATAGGAACGGTTTTTGTCCGGCTTTTTCATGCATGTTTCCATTCAAATCATGCACATTTTCCGTTTATTTGTTTTCCAAAAACCTCATCAAAACCTGCATCAAAACTGCACCAAAAACTGCATGAAAACCGCACCAAAAACCTGCAGCAAAAAAAAGCACCAAAAACTGCATCAAAAACCGCATCAAAAAGCTACATCAAAAACAGCACCAAAAACTGCATCAAAAACCGCACCAAAAACCTGCAGCAAAAAAGCACCAAAAACTGCATCAAAAACCGCATCAAAAAGCTACATCAAAAACAGCACCAAAAACTGCATCAAAAACCGCACCAAAAACCTGCAGCAAAAAAAGCACCAAAAACTGCATCAAAAACCGCATCAAAAAGCTACATCAAAAACAGCACCAAAAACTGCATCAAAAACCGCACCAAAAACCTGCAGCAAAAAAAGCACCAAAAACTGCATAAAAAACAGCATCAAAAACCGCATCTAAGGCCTTGTTCACATCATCCTTTTTTGTCTGCGGATTTTTCAGGTTCTGATTTGAGAAAACCCGCAGTGCAAAACCACGGTGGATTTCCCTGCGGTTTTCTTTGCGGTTTCTCCTGTGGATTCCACTGCGGGTTTCCAACTGCACTTTCCTATTGGTGCAGGTGGAAAACAGTTGCGGAATCCGCAGAAAGAAGTGACATGCTCCTTCTTTTTTTCCGCAGAAAATCAGCGCGTATTTTCAGCCGGAAAAAAGGAAAGTGGGCACAGCGGATTTGGTTTTCCATAGGGTAACATTGTACTGTACCCTGCATGGAAAACGTCTGCGGATCCGCAGCTGCATATCCGCTGCGGATCCGCAGCAAAAACCGCAGTGTGTGAACATAGCCAAAAAGCTACATCAAAAACAGCACCAAAAACTGCATCAAAAACCGAACTAAAAGGGCTTGTTCACACTTTCCTTTTTTGCTGCGGATTTTTCAGCTGCGGTTTTGGAAAAACCGCATTGCAAAACCGCGGTGGTTTTCACTGCGGTTTTTAGTGCGGTTTCTACTGCGGATTCCACTGCGGGTTTCCAACTGCACTTTCCTATTGGTGTAGGTGGAAAACCGCTGCGGAATCCGCAGAAAGAATTGACATGCTACTTCTTTTTTTCCTCAGAAAATCAGCGCGGATTTTCAAGCGGAAAAACGCAAAGTGGGCACAGCGGCTTTTGTTTTCCATAGGGTAACATTGTGCTGTACCCTGCATGGAAAATGTCTGTGGATCCGCAGCTGCAAATCCGCTGCGGATCCGCAGCAAAAACCGCAAAGTGTGAACATAGCCAAAACCTGCAGCAAAAAAGCACCAAAAACTGCATCAAAAACAGCACCAAAAACTGCATCAAAAACCGCACCAAAAACCTGCACCAAAAACTGCACCAAAAACCTGCACCAAAAACTGCATCAAAAACAGCATCAAAAACCGCACCAAAAAGCTACATCAAAAACAGCTCAAAAACTGCATCAAAAACCGCACCACAAACCTGCACCAAAAACGGACTCAAAAACCGCACCAAAAACCTGCACCAAAAACTGCATCGAAAACAGCATCAAAAACCGCACCAAAAACTGCATCAAAACCTGCATAAAAAAACTGGTGCAGTTTTGATGCGGTTTTTGATGCTGTTTTTGATGCAGTTTTTGGTGCAGGTTTTTGGCGCAGTTATCGGTGCAGGTTTTTGATGCCGTTTTTGGTGCAGTTTTTGGTGCGGTTTTTGATGCAGTTTTTGGTGCTGTTTTTGATGTAGCTTTTTGATGTCGTTTTTGATGCAGTTTTTGGTGCTTTTTTTGCTGCAGGTTTTTGATGCAGTTTTTGGTGCAGTTTTTGGTACAGGTTTTTGGTGCGGTTTTTGATGCAGTTTTTGGTGCTTTTTTGATGTAGCTTTTTGATGCAGTTTTTGATGCAGTTTTTGGTGCAGTTTTTGGTGCTGTTTTTGATGCAGTTTTTGGTGCTTTTTTTGCTGCAGGTTTTTGGTGCGGTTTTTGATGCAGTTTTTGGTGCTGTTTTTGATGTAGCTTTTTGATGCTGTTTTTGATGCAGTTTTTGGTGCTTTTTTGCTGCAGGTTTTTGGTGCGGCTTTTCATGCAGTTTTTGGTACAGTTTTGATGCAGGTTTTGATGAGGTTTTTGGAAAATAAATAAACGGAAAATGTGCATGATTTGAATGGAAACATGCATGAAAAAACAGAAAAAAACCATTCCTATGTGTTTTCCGTCCGGCGGAAACAGCTTTTTTGACGGATCCTGCAAAAAACGGATGAAACGTGTGGCCATCAGGCGCAATCCGGCGCTAATACAACTCTATGAGAAAAAAACGGATCCGGCGGAAAAAAAACGGATCTGGTGGAAAAAAACGCATCCGGTGGAAAAAACAGATCTGGCGGAAAGAAAACGGATCCGACTGAAAACGGATCTGGTGGAAAAAAACTGATCCTGCAAATGTGCTCGCAGGATGCGTTTTTTTTCCCATAGACTTGTATTAGCGACGGATCACGACGAATGGCCACACGTCGCGTCCGTCCTGCAACGGATCCGTCATGCTTTGGCGGACCGTCGGCACAAAAAAACATTCAAGTGAACGTTTTTTTGTCCGTCGTGTCCGCCATTTTCTACCGCGCATGCGCAGCAGAAACTCTGCCCCCTCCTCCCCGCACTTCAGAATGGGCAGCGGATGCATTGAAAAACTGCATCCGCTGCCGACGTCGTGCACAAATTTCACAACGTGCGTCGGTACGTCGGCCTGACGCATAGCGACGGACCCGTACCGACGCAAGGGTGAAAGAGGCCTTTATGAGCGTTGAATTTAAAAAAAAAACAGGAAAAAACGGCGTGGGCTCCCGCGCAATTTTCTGCACCAGAGGGGGAAAGCCGACGGCCGGGGGCCAATATTTGTAGCCTGCTATGAATATCAGCCCGCAGCTGTCTGCGTAGCCTTTACTGGCTATTAAAATAGGGGGACCCCCCAAAAAAATGACGTGGGGTCCCCTTATATTTTATAGCCAGAAAGGCTACGCAGACAGCTGCGGGCTGATATTCATAGCCTAGAGAGGGGCCATGGATATTGGCCCCCGGCTACAAATACCAGTCCGCAGCCGCCCCGGAAATGGCGCATCTGTAAGATGCGCCAATTCCGACACTTAGCCCCTCTCTTCCCACTCCCGTGTAGTGGTGGGATATGGGGTAATTAGGGGTTAATGTCACCTTGCTATCGTAAGGTGACATTAAGCCGGGTTAATAACGGAGAGGCGTCAATAAGACGCCTATCCGTTATTAATCCAATGGTAAGAAAAGGGTTATTAAAACACACACACATTAGGAAAAAGTATTTTAATTTTCTTCATTTCACCATACTTACCATACTTCAGCGCCTGCACAAAAAGTAAAATAATAAACCGTATACTACCTGTCCGCCGTAGTCCAATTAATAATGAGTGTCCCACGATGATCTCCCCTATAGAACAGTGACATTGAGTGATGTCACTGCTCTATAGGACCCTCAGTGACACACTGACAGGAGACAATGGCTCCTGCAGTGCATCACTGAGGTTACCTGAGTTCAAAGTGTTACTTTATGGCAATTGCTGCATGGGAAAATGTCTCATACAGCAATGACATAAAGTGAAACTAGGGACTTTTTTTACAGCGGCGGAGGAATACAGTGGTGGAAGGATACCTACCTCCCGTCATTGTGTTCCTGGAGCCCCTGGAGAGCAGTCGCATTATCTGATGCTGCTGCTCTCCACGGGAGATCGTCGTGGGACACTCATGGATTTCTGCGGACAGGGAGTATATTGGTTGTTTGTTTTTTTCACATTTTTTACAGATGACACTGGCTTCGGGGAACAAAGTGACAAGTAATGGTGAGTATGTAATCTATGTTTAATGTATTGTATGTCTATATGTATGTATTGTATGTATGTATGCAGTATGTATGCATGTAGTATGTATGTTGCATGCATGTAGCATGTATGTAGTATGTAGCATGTATGTAGCATGTAGTATGTATGTAGCATGTATGTATGTAGTATGTAGCATGTATATAGCATGTATGTATGTAGTATGTAGCATGTATATACAGTATGTAGTATGTAGCATGTATGTAGCATGTATGTATGTAGCATGTATGTAGTATGTATGTATGTAGTATGTATGTATGTAGCATGTATGTAGCATGTATGTAGCATCTATATATGTATATAGTATGTATGTAGCACGTATGTAGTATGTATGTAGCATGTATGTATGTAGAATGTATGTAGTATGTAGCATGAATGTATGTAGAATGTATGTATGTATGTATGCAGCATGTATGTATGCAGCATGTATGTATGCAGCATGTATGTATGTAGTATGTATGTAGCATGTATGTAGCATGTACTGTATGTAGCATGTATGTATGTATGTATGTAGCGTGTATGGAGTATGTATGTAGCATGTATGTATGTATGGAGTATGTATGTAGCATGTACGTATGTAGCATGTATGGAGTATGTATATAGCATGTATGTATGTATGTAGCATGTATGTATGTAGTATGTAGCATGTATGTATGCAGCATGTATGTAGCATGTATGGAGTATGTATGTAGCATGTATGTATGTATGGAGTATGTATGTAGCATGTATCTATGTATGTAGCATTTATGTATGTATGCATGTAGCATGTATGTATGTATGTAGCATGTATGGAGTATGTATGTAGCATGTATGTATGTATGTATGTAGCATGTATGTATGTATGTAGCATGTATGGAGTATGTATGTAGCATGTATGTATGTATGTATGGAGTATGTATGTAGCATGTATGTATGTATGGAGTATGTATGTAGCATGTATGTATGCATGTATGTAGCATATATGTATGTATGTAGCATGTATGGAGTATGTATGTAGCATGTATGTATGTATGGAGTATGTATGTAGCATGTATGTATGTATGGAGTATGTATGTAGCATGTATGGAGTATGTATGTAGTATGTATGGAGTATTTTTTTTTTTTACATTCAATACATTAGCCGGATGATGGTACTACTACTGTCCCATCATTGGCTAATGTGTCAATCACTGTCAGTGTAGCAGGCATTGTCCGATGGGACTTGTAGTCCCATCGGACGATGCCTGCACAGACACAAAGACCCCCGGCAGTCCGCACAGCCCCCCCGGCAGGTCGTACAGACCCCGGAGAGGCCGCACAGACCCCCCGGCAGGTCGTACAGACCCCGGAGAGGCCACACAGACCCCCCGGCAGGTCATACAGACCCCGGAGAGGCCGCACAGACCCCCCGTCAGGTCGTACGGACTCCAGAGAGGCCGCACAGACCCCCCGGCCGGTCGTACAGACCCCGGAGAGGCCACACAGACTTCCAGGCAGGCACGCACACTCGCACAGACCCCGCCCGCACAGAGACACGCAGTCTCCGCCCACGCACCGCCCACTTTCCATTATAGTGATTTTTGCACTGTGGGGACTTCCGATTTCCGATATCGCAGAAATGTCGGAACTCGGTATCGGAATTCCGATACAGCGAATATCGGCCGATACCCGATACTTGCGGTATCGGAATGCTCAACACTAATGATGATCCTCGGGAAGAAACGACATCTGCTTCCCCGAGTCTAGGATCAGTCCTAAGAACCTTCTTGTTGTGGAAGGTTGGAGTTTTGATTTTTCTTTATTTGAGATCAATCCTAGGAACTGCAGGATGTCCAGTGACTTCTTTACATGAATTCTGAGTATCTGGGAAGACTGAGCTATGATTAGTAGATCGTCTAAGTATGGTACGATACAGATGCCCTGCCCCTGGATGTAGGCTACTGTCTCTGACATAATTTTTGAGAATATGCTTGGTGCTGAGGAGATGCCGAAAGGGAGCACGTTGTACTGGTAATGCTTCACCTGCTGGTTTTGAAGAATGGCAAACCTTAAATATCTCCTGAGCCAAGGGTGAATGGGGACATAAAAGTAAGCATATTTCAAGTCAATGGTGGCCATCACAAAATGGGGTCCTATCAGCTGAATTGCTGATTTCATTGACTCCATCTTGAACCTTCTGTAGCACACATGTCAACTGAGACCCTTCAGGTTTATGATGATCAGTGCATCCCCTGAAGGTTTCTTTATGATGAACAGGTGGGAGTAATGACCTTCTCCCTGCTCTTTTGCTGGCACAGGGGAGATTACATTTAAACTGAGCAATTTCTGGAGACCCGATATCAAGAGGGCTTGAGCTCCATTGGACGGTAGGGAGGTGACTCTCGGACCCCGAGGGGGGGAGGACTCGAACTCTATAAGGAAGCCCTCTTTGATGATATTGAGGACTCACTGGCCATTGGAAATAGCCAGCCAGTGATGAAAAAATCTTGAGAGCCCCCCCCACAGCGTCGGAGTTTATCCTGATTCTGCTGCTGGGGAACAAGGATGTTTCAGCTCTTCCCCTTAGTGTAGCTCCATCTTCCCGTCTTTCCCTTGTCTCTGGCTTGAGAGTTCTGAGGCATAGAGGGACTAAAAAACTTTTTTTTAGCAGGTTTCTGCTCCGGAAGGGTTTTCGTTTTGTCTGTCACCTTTTGTAATATATCATCAAGAGCAGGCCTGAAGACATACTCTCCTTTAAAGGGGGTGGAGCACAGCTTAATTTTTGACGTAACATCTCCGCTCCACATTTTAAGCCACAAGGCTCTCCTGGCAGAGTTTGACTGGACCATGGATCTGGCAGCTATATGAACTGATTCTGCTGAGGCATCAACTAGAAATCCATCTTAATTTTTAAGCAACTGAAGGGAATCTAATAATTCCCCTCTTGAGGTCCCTCTTGATATGTGACTCTCCAATAGGTCCATTCATCTACAGAGGGATCTAGCCACGCATGTCGAGGCTATATTAGTTTTGAGAGAAGAGGAGGTGGTGTCCCAGGATTTTTTCAGGAGACTCTCCACTTTTCTATCCATAGGGTCCTTTAGCTGAGAGGAGTCCTCGAAGGGGAGAGCAGTTTTCTTAGCTACTCTCGCAACTTGAACGTCTACTTTAGTAACATCTCAGGAGACAGAATCACCCTCTAGAGGGAATCTATGTTTTAACTCCGAAGGGATGCTCAGACGTTTTTCCGGAAACTCCCATTCTTGGGAGATCATGTTTACGATGTTCTCATGAACCGGGAACCCTATTTGTCTCTCTGCTTTCAAGCCCCCAAACATCTGATCTTGTACTGTTTGGGGAACCTGTTCCTCCTCAAGGCCCAAAGTGTTATGGACCGCAGTTACTAATTCCTCCATGTACTCTATAGGGAAGAAGTATTTTCTGTCATGATTCTCAATGGCGAGAGAACATAGCCCAGCATATATGAGAACTAGCTCTTGGAAGATGGAAACTATACTGACCATGAACTAAACCTGCCGCACAACTAGAAGTAGCCGGGTAGCATGCCTACGTTTTTTAACCCTAGATGCCCAGCGCCAGCCGGAGAACTACCTAATCCTAGCAGAGGAAAAGACAGTCCTGGCTCACCTCTAGAGAAATTTTCCCAAAAGGCAGACAGAGGCCCCCACATATATTGGCGGTGATTATAGATGAAATGACAAACGTAGTATGAAAATAGGTTTAGCAAAATCGAGGTCCGCTTTCTAGATAGCAGGAAGACAGAAAGGACACTTTCATGGTCAGCAGAAAACCCTATCAAAACACCATCCAGAAATTCCTTTAAGACTCTAGCATTAACTCATAACACCAGAGTGGCAATTTCCGATCACTAGAGCTTTCCAGACACAGTAACGAAACAGCAGCTGTGAACAGGAACAAAATGCAAAAACACACAAGGACAAAAGTCCAACTTAGCTGGGAGTTGTCTAGTAGCAGGAACAAGCACAGAAGGCTTCTGATTACATTGTTGACCGGCAAGAAACTGACAGAGGAGCAAGGTTATATAGCGACTCCCACATCCTGATAGGAGCAGGTGAACAGAGGGGATGATGCACACAAGTTCAATTCCACAAGTGGCCACCGGGGGAGCCCAGAATCCAATTTCACAACAGTACCCCCCCCCTCAAGGAGGGGGCACCGAACCCTCACCAGAACCACCAGGGCGATCAGGATGAGCCCTATGAAAGGCACGGACAAGATCGGAGGCATGAACATCAGAGGCAGTGACCCAAGAATTATCCTCCTGACCGTATCCCTTCCATTTGACCAGATACTGGAGTCTCCGTCTGGAAACACGAGAGTCTAAGATCTTTTCCACAACGTACTCCAACTCACCCTCAACCAACACCGGAGCAGGAGGCTCAACGGAAGGCACAACCGGTACCTCATACCTGCGCAACAATGACCGATGAAAAACATTATGAATCGAAAAGGATGCAGGGAGGTCCAAACGGAAGGACACAGGGTTAAGAATCTCCAATATCTTGTACGGGCCGATGAACCGAGGCTTAAACTTAGGAGAAGAAACCCTCATAGGGACAAAACGAGAAGACAACCACACCAAGTCCCCAACACAAAGCCGAGGACCAACACGACGACGGCGGTTGGCAAAAAGCTGAGTCTTCTCCTGGGACAACTTCAAATTGTCCACCACCTGCCCCCAAATCTGATGCAACCTCTCCACCACAGCATCCACTCCAGGACAATCCGAAGATTCCACTTGACCGGAGGAAAATCGAGGATGAAACCCCAAATTACAGAAAAACGGGGACACCAAGGTGGCAGAGCTGGCCCGATTATTGAGGGCGAACTCCGCCAAAGGCAAAAAAGCAACCCAATCATCCTGATCCGCAGACACAAAACACCTCAAATATGTCTCCAAGGTCTGATTAGTCCGCTCGGTCTGGCCATTAGTCTGAGGATGGAAAGCAGACGAAAAAGACAAATCTATGCCCATCCTAGCACAGAATGCCCGCCAAAATCTAGACACGAATTGGGTCCCTCTGTCAGAAACGATATTCTCAGGAATACCATGCAAACGAACAACATTTTGAAAAAACAGAGGAACCAACTCGGAAGAAGAAGGCAACTTAGGCAAGGGAACCAGATGGACCATCTTAGAGAAACGGTCACACACCACCCAGATGACAGACATCTTCTGAGAAACAGGCAGATCCGAAATAAAATCCATCGAGATGTGCGTCCAAGGCCTCTTCGGGATAGGCAAGGGCAACAACAATCCACTAGCCCGAGAACAACAAGGCTTGGCCCGAGCACAAACGTCACAAGACTGCACAAAGCCTCGCACATCTCGTGACAGGGAAGGCCACCAGAAGGACCTTGCCACCAAATCCCTGGTACCAAAGATTCCAGGATGACCTGCCAACGCAGAAGAATGAACCTCAGAGATGACTCTACTGGTCCAATCATCAGGAACAAACAGTCTACCAGGTGGGCAACGATCAGGTCTATCCGCCTGAAACTCCTGCAAGGCCCGCCGCAGGTCTGGAGAAACGGCAGACAATATCACTCCATCTTTAAGGATACCTGTGGGCTCAGAATTACCAGGGGAGTCAGGCTCAAAACTCCTAGAAAGGGCATCCGCCTTAACATTCTTAGAACCCGGTAGGTACGACACCACAAAATTAAACCGAGAGAAAAACAACGACCAGCGCGCCTGTCTAGGATTCAGGCGCCTGGCAGACTCAAGGTAAATTAAATTTTTGTGGTCAGTCAATACCACCACCTGATGTCTGGCCCCCTCAAGCCAGTGACGCCACTCCTCAAAAGCCCACTTCATGGCCAAAAGCTCCCGATTCCCAATATCATAATTCCGCTCGGCGGGCGAAAATTTACGGGAAAAAAAAGCACAAGGTCTCATCACGGAGCAGTCGGAACTTCTCTGCGACAACACCGCCCCAGCTCCGATTTCAGAAGCGTCGACCTCAACCTGAAAAGGAAGAGCAACATCAGGCTGACGCAACACTGGGGCGGAAGAAAAGCGGCGCTTGAGCTCCCGAAAGGCCTCCACAGCATCAGGGGACCAATCAGCAACATCAGCACCCTTCTTAGTCAAATCAGTCAATGGTTTTACAACATCAGAAAAACCAGCAATAAATCGACGATAAAAGTTAGCAAAGCCCAAAAATTTCTGAAGACTCTTAAGAGAAGAGGGTTGCGTCCAATCACCAATAGCCTGAACCTTGACAGGATCCATCTCGATGGAAGAGGGGGAAAAAATGTATCCCAAGAAAGAAATCTTTTGAACCCCAAAAACACACTTAGAACCCTTCACACACAAGGAATTAGACCGCAAAACCTGAAAAACCCTCCTGACCTGCTGGACATGAGAGTCCCAGTCATCCGAAAAAATCAGAATATCATCCAGATGCACAATCATAAATTTATCCAAATAATCGCGGAAAATGTCATGCATAAAGGACTGGAAGACTGAAGGGGCATTTGAAAGACCAAAAGGCATCACCAAATACTCAAAATGGCCCTCGGGCGTATTAAATGCGGTTTTCCACTCATCCCCCTGCTTGATTCGCACCAAATTATACGCCCCACGGAGATCAATCTTAGAGAACCACTTGGCCCCCTTTATACGAGCAAACAAATCAGTAAGCAGTGGTAACGGATATTGATATTTAACCGTGATTTTATTCAAAAGTCGATAATCAATACACGGCCTCAAAGAGCCGTCTTTCTTAGACACAAAGAAAAAAACGGCTCCTAAGGGAGATGACGAAGGACGAATATGTCCCTTTTCCAAGGACTCCTTTATATATTCTCGCATAGCAGCGTGTTCAGGCACAGACAGATTAAATAAACGACCCTTAGGGTATTTACTACCCGGAATCAAGTCTATGGCACAATCGCACTCCCGGTGCGGAGGTAGTGAACCAACCTTGGGTTCTTCAAAAACGTCACGAAAGTCAGACAAGAATTCAGGAATCTCAGAGGGAATAGATGATGAAATGGAAACCAAAGGTACGTCCCCATGAGTTCCTTTACATCCCCAGCTTAACACAGACATAGCTCTCCAGTCGAGGACTGGGTTATGAGATTGCAGCCATGGCAATCCCAGCACCAAAACATCATGTAGATTATACAGCACCAGAAAGCGAATAACCTCCTGGTGATCCGGATTAACACGCATAGTCACTTGTGTCCAGTATTGTGGTTTATTACTAGCCAATGGGGTGGAGTCAATCCCTTTCAGAGGTATCGGAGCCTCCAGTGGCTCCAAATCATACCCACAGCGTTTGGCAAAGGACCAATCCATAAGACTCAAAGCAGCGCCAGAGTCGACATAGGCGTCCGCGGTAATAGATGACAAAGAACAAATCAGGGTCACAGATAGAATAAACTTAGACTGTAAAGTGCTAATTGAAACAGACTTGTCAGGCTTCTTAGTACGCTTAAAGCATGCTGATATAACATGAGTTGAATCACCACAATAGAAGCACAACCCATTTTTTCGTCTAAAATTCTGCCGCTCGCTTCTGGACAGAATTCTATCACATTGCATATTTTCTGGCGTTTTCTCAGTAGACACCGCCAAATGGTGCACAGGTTTGCGCTCCCGCAGACGCCTATCGATCTGAATAGCCATCGTCATGGACTCATTCAGACTCGCAGGCACAGGGAACCCCACCATAACATCCTTAATGGCATCAGAGAGACCTTCTCTGAAAATCGCCGCCAGGGCGCACTCATTCCACTGAGTAAGCACAGACCATTTGCGGAATTTTTGGCAGTATATTTCAGCTTCATCTTGCCCCTGAGACAAGGACATCAAGGCCTTTTCCGCCTGAAGCTCTAAATGAGGTTCCTCATAAAGCAACCCCAAGGCCAGAAAAAACGCATCCACATTGAGCAACGCAGGATCCCCTGGTGCCAATGCAAAAGCCCAGTCTTGAGGGTCGCCCCGGAGCAAGGAAATTACAATCCTGACCTGCTGTGCAGGGTCTCCGGCAGAGCGAGACTTCAGGGACAAAAACAATTTGCAATTATTTTTAAAATTTTGAAAGTGAGATCTATTCCCCGAGAAGAATTCAGGCAAAGGAATTCTAGGCTCAGACACAGGTGCATGAACAACAAAATCTTGCAAATTTTGTACCTTTGTGGCGAGATTATTCAAACCTGTAGCTACACTCTGAAGATCCATTTGAAACAGGTGAACACAGAGCCATTCAAGGATTAGAAGGAGAGAAAGAGAGGAAGGCTGCAGTATAGGCAGACTAGCAAGTGATTCAATTAAGAGCACACTCAGAACTAGAGGAAAAAAAAAAAAAAAAAATTGTAGCAGACTTCTTTTTTCTCTCCTTTCTCAGCCAGTAATTTAACCCTTTTTTGGGCCGGTCAAACTGTCATGATTCTCAATGGCGAGAGAACATAGCCCAGCATATATGAGAACTAGCTCTTGGAAGATGGAAACTATACTGACCATGAACTAAACCTGCCGCACAACTAGAAGTAGCCGGGTAGCATGCCTACGTTTTTTAACCCTAGATGCCCAGCGCCAGCCGGAGAACTACCTAATCCTAGCAGAGGAAAAGACAGTCCTGGCTCACCTCTAGAGAAATTTTCCCAAAAGGCAGACAGAGGCCCCCACATATATTGGCGGTGATTATAGATGAAATGACAAACGTAGTATGAAAATAGGTTTAGCAAAATCGAGGTCCGCTTTCTAGATAGCAGGAAGACAGAAAGGACACTTTCATGGTCAGCAGAAAACCCTATCAAAACACCATCCAGAAATTCCTTTAAGACTCTAGCATTAACTCATAACACCAGAGTGGCAATTTCCGATCACTAGAGCTTTCCAGACACAGTAACGAAACAGCAGCTGTGAACAGGAACAAAATGCAAAAACACACAAGGACAAAAGTCCAACTTAGCTGGGAGTTGTCTAGTAGCAGGAACAAGCACAGAAGGCTTCTGATTACATTGTTGACCGGCAAGAAACTGACAGAGGAGCAAGGTTATATAGCGACTCCCACATCCTGATAGGAGCAGGTGAACAGAGGGGATGATGCACACAAGTTCAATTCCACAAGTGGCCACCGGGGGAGCCCAGAATCCAATTTCACAACAATTTTCTTTCTTCTGTGCTGTGAGATGAAGATTCTTCCCATCTCCCCGAGGCCGAGATGTAAGAGCCCTCAGAATCTGAATAAGAGTCCTCAACCTGCATCTTCCTTTTCTTAAGGAGAGATGGTCCCGGAATAGGAGTAGGAAGGGGTGCAAAGGTAGCTAAGAAGGACTGGACCTCCTGCTTCACTAGGGTACAGATTTCTTCTGGGAGCGAGGGATATTCGACCCTAAACACCCTGTCCATACACTCCTGACATAACTTCTTTTCCCATCGGGATGGAAGTTTCTTAAAGTAGAGGGCACACTTTTCCTTGCTGTGTTTTTATGGATAAATTTGTCTCCCTATGGATGAGAGGGGAGAGTAGTATAACTAAGGGAACCCACTAATACAAAAAAACAGGACCCAGATTAGGACACCCCCCATTTCCAATACTTACTGGGGCTGGGGCAACGCTGAGTTCTGCAGAAGCAGTGCCAGAGGCGGAAGCACCCTCCATAGTGTAGGGGATAAACCTTACCTAAGGGTGTATTCTGGCAGGTTTACATAAGAATAAACCCTGCCCACAGCGCCACAATCATTCCCCATCCTCCTCCCTGGGTCCATAGCAGGCTCTGCACGCCGTTCAGAGGCCGAAGGGGGGCCGAAACCCGGAAGTACATGTGTTCCAGCGGTGGAACGCAAGACCCGGAAGTGACACGCGCCCTGTGATAACATCACTTCTGGGTCACCGAACAGCGTGTTCGCGGAAGGAGGAAGACCGGAGAGCTCAGGGAGGTCTCCGGCATGGGGTCCCTGGCCCGCTTTACCCTCACGGGGGCACAGGAGGGCAAGAGGAGGGTCCCAGAATCCATACAAGGGGAGACGGGAGCAGAATGGAGGAGGGAAGCAGAACCCCGACCACCACTGCCCGGCTATACAAATACCAGGTAACTGCAGTCGCCCGCCACGCAGCATACCGGAACCTCTCCATGCCCTATGGGGACAGGAAAGACACTGGCAAGTGGATGGATGGAGGGCCTTTTAACCTCTGTGTGCTTCCTGTCCCCCATTAGGGAGTGGAGACAACCTCCTATGCTGTCCTGGAAGGTGACTAGAGAAAACTTTGTAATATATCTTATCAGTGAAATCTGCTTTTTTTCTCAAGTGAAGTCAACAGGGCAGCAGAAACCAAAGTAGGTAAACACAGTGTGCACAGGAGGAGAAAACTAACAATCTAGAATAACAATCCAAATACACAGGTATGTGTCTTAAAAGGCCTTAAAACGCATAAAAGAGATTATGTCATATGCTGGTAAACCTGCAAAGCCTAACATGGAACACAACAAAGCAGTGGACCGAGGTGAGAAAAGGAGAGCTCAGGTCCTAGACAGGAGTGTAACTGTACACCCTCTTTTGACCCCTCCAAGATGAGTCCATAACCACAGGAACAGGACCCTTAGTGTGAAATCTTCTGAGCAAGATTGGAGAATTTGTTATTTTTTGGCACTCAACATCTCTCCTCAGGACCAAATCCCTTACAGTCTATCAAGTAGGAGAGATTAGCACAAATCTTCTTACAGTCCAGAATTTGGTTAATCTCATACTCCTTGTCAGTATCAGAAACAGAAGCAGGGAAAGTCTTGAGTCTTGACCATAGGAGAGAAGCTTTTAAGGACCAGAGGACATAGTAGAGAAACTTGAAAGGCATTAGGGATTTTCAGAGTATGACATAGGTTAAGATGAAAGGTGACTAGGTTTATTTGCTCAATAATTTGAGATGGGCCAATGAACTTGGGTGCCAGTTTTTTGCAAGAAGTCTTCAAACTGATGTTTTTAGTGGAGAGGAACACTTAATCTCCGGGAGCAATGTTGGGAACAGGTCAGTGCGTCTATCAGCGCTCTTCATAGCTCTTGCTGCGGCTGCATATAAACTAGCTTCTACCTCAGTCCAGATGTTATGGATGTCCTTATAGACACTGTTCACAGCAGGAAGTAGGCTTTTAGCTGGAATAAACTGAGGGAAACCAGTTTCTAGGCTGAACACTATAGCAAATATAGATTTCCTAGAAGAATTTGTATGGGCAAAATCATCCTTAGGAAGCAGGTCTAACTAATTATCTTGGTGGGATTTGGAGAATATTTATAAATGCTGTTCCTGTTTAATTATTTCTGCCCATTGGGGGTGATAGCCTGAGGAAAAATGCAGAGAATTTTTTAAGTTCTTGGAGAGCGCCCTCCACAACTTGGAAACAAAACTGCACACCGCGGTCAGAGACAATATTATTTGGAAACTGGAAAATATCTTTAAAAAGTGCTTGGACCAACTATGGAGTAGTTGGAAGACCTCATAAATGTATGAAATGAGACATTTTAGAGAATCGGTTCACTGCACCCCAGATAGTAGTGAATCCGTGAGAAAATCAGTAACAAAGTCCATGCAGAGCCCAAGGATCTTGTGAAATAGGAAGAGGCTGAAGATGACCTAGAGGCTCTTGATAATAGAGTTGAACTGCGTGTATGGAGATGAACGAGTGAGAAGACAGATACAGTAATGCCTAAACCGAGTATCTGAATGTGAACATTGCCATCTGCTGCCCAAAGATGATAAGGAACGAAAGAGCGGAGAGCTGAATTAGTAAAGAACTTAAGAGCAAAGTAAACATCCCCTGAAGAAAGAGATTAGAGGAGATGCCAGGTTTGGTGACAGCTGTGTTGCAGTTCGTAATTATAAAAGGCCTGGAAGGGCCAAGAAGGGGATGAGTTGGTGCCTGAATCTGTAGCAGGACGGACATGGGGTACAGCCGCCATTAGGAGGAACCAGATCCAAGTAAAGGAGTCTAGGAACCAGATCCGGGTAAAAGAGCTGAAAAAGACCAGATTTGAGTAAAGAAACCGAGAAACCTGATCCGAGAGACAGACAGGAGTAAAGACACAAGAGACCAGAGCTGGGAGAGCTGAACTGAGTGAGCAGAGTCAGGGCCCAGAAGAGATGACTAGGCCACATCGGAGGGACCTTTGTGCAATCCATCGCTTCCAGTGTAGACATATGGTACAAAGTGGGGACAGGGGTTGTGGTTCAGGGAATGATGGTGGCTAACGTGACGAGTGTGCCAAGTCACCCATCAATCTGGGACTTGCGGCCTAGAGGGTAGCATCATTGAACCCCCTTTAGGGTCTGTGTGACGTTTTGCTTTGCTTAGAGAGCAATGACGGTAACGGGCCCGGTAGTGATAGTGACGTTCTTTTGGCTATGGTAATAAGACTAAGACCTCACTGATGATAACAGTCTAATGGTAATAATAATACGATAGTGTGTAAATAGCGTTGTGTCAATATCCTGTTCATCTGAATTACTGCATTCTTCTTGTAACATAACGTTTTCATTTTTCACCATTTTCATTATCTCCTGATATTGTGCTGAAGGCCCTCCTTTAATTGTGTTAATTGAATAAATAGTTGTTGGTTTAAGGACTCATTGTCTGCACTGTTGCATCCGTGTACCTGTTTATGTGCGCACACTGAGGGAAGGATGCTACTAACTCCTTGATGTTTTGTCTCCATTTGTGCCACAAATAGAAATGGGAGATAATTTTAGAAGTTCGTTTAACTCCCGGGTGACCAGAGAGGTGAATGTGGAGCGCCCGCCAGGGCCGTGGGGATACTCGGTACCGGGCCTGTTCTTAAAGGAATGTGTCACGGCAGCAGGGACCCAGTCCGTGGCCTTGGGTGTCCAATGAAAAATTATGACTAAAGGGGAAATAAAGTTTATAAGAGATGATTCGTGACGCCACCTTGGTACTCTGCTAGGCATAGCCAACGCTGCTCAAAGAGACCGCTGGGGCTGATGGTAATGTAGCAGAGTTATTACAGCTCTCCACAGGTAAAGCTTAGTCCCAGGACATTTATATTATTAAAGATGGTGATGATGGGTGTAGTTCAGGGTGAATGGCCCAGTATATAACTCCGAGGACACAGCAAGGTGCAGTTTCCACACTTTGACTCACGGTTCGAAGTGCAGGCCGGGCACTAGTTACAGATGACAATGGAGGTCCGGGGAGCCTGGAAGCATCTTGGATCCACTAAGCCAATTGGGTTTTGAGGTCTCCTTATTGCGCTGTTCTATGAGGTCCTTGCAGCCTAAAGCTATGCTCAGTCCTCTGTTCCTTATTGTTCTGAACTACTTGCCCGTATGGCAGGCATCTTGAGCCAATTGCAGGTGTCGCTCCTTTATGGCGGCTCCGGGCTCTGGTCTGCTGTGCCTTCAGGTGTCTACTTGCAAGGAGACCTGCAATCCCCTGCCCTCCGGATTTAGCTGCTGGGACTATTGTACCCGTCAGCCACAGACTCCGGCATCCGGCTTCTAGTGCTGGACTCTGGGGTGAGCTTGATCACAGCTCCACTCCCCAGCTTCTCTTTTACTTCTCCTCTCTCCTCTGTTCCAGACACAGACTGACTGACCCCTCCTACAGGCCAGAACTAATAGAGAAGCTCCCCTGAAACCGGGTTTAGAGCTCCCCATTCTGGTCTCGAGTCAGGAAAGTGTTGGATGTAAGTGTTGTCTGGTCAGGGAAACTCTCCTTGCTTCCAGGCATGTCATCACCCCCCCTGTGAGGGAGGCAATGCCACTGTGGCAACCAGACTCCTAGGGTGCCACAAATGAACCCAGGATTGAACCTTCTGGCGGAGTGCCTTTGAAACCAGAGAATGTCCCTAAGACCTCCTTCACACGTCCTGGTGATTCCTGTACATGAAAAACCAGTACTGGTGAGATCCATGGTCCGTGTCCGTGTGCCATTCGTATGTATGTATGTATGTGACATCTGTGTTACATAAGTGTGCTCTCCGTGGTCTGTGTGTCCATGTTTCACATCCATGTGCTGTTCGTGTGACATGTACCAGTGCCTGTGCAGCGCCCCAGGTTCGTGGTCATTGCAGTAATAACATTTTCCTCCAGGGGGGAGAGATATTATGTTTGGAGGCAATAAAGGAGATCTCTTTACCAGGTACCACAAACATACAACACATTTCATACTCCAGTCCACCAGGGGGAGCTATGCTCCTATTTATTAGGGCACTCTTCACACTTAGGTAAAACTGGTAGCCTGGATAGGAAGTTAAGCAGTTGCTGGCTGAGCTTTGCTCAGGTAGTCGGTCCCTGACAGGGGTGGGAGCCTGTCAGAGGCCTAGATAGAAGGTCACGAAGCTGCGCCTGCCCCAAGTGTGGCAGTTCTTAAGAAAGGACACGACAAGAGAACTGTATTGTAGAGAGGGTGAAGAAGTCGTAGCAAAGGAGTGGATATCAGAAGGAGTTCTGCCCTGCACAGGCTGCCTCCTTCTGAGGCGCAGGATCCCAGTAGCCGGAACACTGAGGGAGCAACAGTCCTTTATGCCTTGCTCCAGAGACCGGCAGGACAGCTAATTGAAAGTTACTGATCAGCCCCATACCCAGGAGGCAAGGTGGCACCCACAAGAGGCCGGGGCATGATAGAGTCCCTGTTAAAAACCTCAATCCACCGGTCATACGGGTTTGTCCTATCCATCTGGGGGACAGAGAGAGAGACATAACATCTACAGCATCTGTGAGGACCTTTTGAGAGGCTTAGCAGTAAGGTACTACAACACCAAGGCGCTAGAGGAAGGCTACTGATTTCCACCTGGATAAAGGGACTCTGGATTTGCCTCCAAACCGGCCGGACTCTGCCTGCCCTGTGATCTGGTGCTCTGGACTGTGGATGCTGAAGCCTTCAGTAAAAAGTAAAGAGACTTCAACCTTGTGTCCTCGTTCTTCACTGCACCTCACAATCCACCATCTACACACTGGGAAGCCCTGGGGACATACTTCACCTGTGGGAAGGTATACCATCTAGCTGCCATAACATCACCCCAGCGGACCCCTTAGCAGCGTCGGTCACCCTGACCGAATACCACAGGTGGCGTCATGAACATATCCCTTTAAAGACCTTTCCCCTTTTACTACGGACATCCCGAGGGCCACGGACCGGGTCAGCCACCGTTACATCCCCCTGTGAACCGCAGGAACCGGTACCGAGTATCCCTAGCGCTTGGGGGCGCTCCACCTGGAAAAGCAGTACAGTTTGTGTTGATCCCATACGTCGCATCATTGTCACCTGGTTACACAGAGATCAGTGCGACCAGGAGACAATGATGGGAGTTGCATGCAGCATCAGCTGGGTAGCTCCTGTGTTAAATAAAGAATTAAATAAAAAATACTCACATTTTCATAATAAGCAGAGGTAAAGCCCATGGTTGGGGGATGATTTTAATAACATCAGTTTTCTCTCTGCAGGTTATGAAAATTTGCATGAGTGCCCATGCAGTTTTTTTTAATAATTCTTTTTTACACACAAGTTACACAGCTGCTGCTGAGTACAACTCCCATTATTGTCTCCTGATCGAACTGATCTCAGCAGCATCAGCAGTCGTCCGGCACCAGGGACCAGAGCAAACTGTACCACTTGTTCCCAGGCCTCGGTACGTGTCACTCTGATGATAGACGGATTTCATCTGTGTGTCATCAGTGTGCATGTGTGCACCATGCATTTTGTTTGTGCTGCGCAAAAAACCTGACATGTCAGCAGGTCCACCATACAATGGGTGTGCGTATGTCTGGATTTGTCATCCTTAAAAACGGACTGCATACGGACATAAAAAATGGACGTGTGAAGAAGGCCTTAGGTGGTGAACAGGGGGAAGAAGAGATAGCAAAAACAATATGTTCAGGTTTAATTATAATCAAAATTACATATAAGGGAGGATCATCAGCAGTATCAGACAGATCAAAGGACCTAGATAGAGCATCAGCCCTTTGTTTTTTCTCAGCTGGGCAATAGCTGGGGGTGAAATCAAATGAGATGTGAGATAAAGAGCAACCATGGAGCTTGGTGAGGATTCAGACTATAAGCAGACTGTAGATACTCCAGTTTTTTTGTGGTAGGTATAGATACTCACCGGGAAATTAGCTCCTTCAAGAAGATGTTGCCATTTCTCAAAACACAATCTTATGACTAAGGCTAGTTTCACATTAGTGTTTAAATCCGCAGCGTTTAATCCGCATACGCAAGTGGTGGAAAAAATGCATATAAACGCGTACAAACGCGGCGTTTTTTAGACGCATGCGTTACCGCATACGGTTAAAAAAACGCCACGTTTGTAGGCGTTTATATGCGTTTTTTTCATGCGTTTGCGGTTTTGGTGCGCATGATGAGAAATTTCACAAGAGAAAAATCAAGATAACCAGACACCGCCAATGGGACTACAGAGGGCGTGTATTATGGGATTTCTTTATATAGACCCCTGAACAGCTGGAATCTTCAGATTTTGCTCCTGTATCCTGTGTCATGATGGATCTTCGCATGGAGAGCTTTTATTTCAACCTGGATTTAAGCATCAAGCTGTTTCTTGCCTGTGCTTTAGCTTGGGAGCAAGACAGAAATCGCGAAAGATGGAGAAGGAGACAATGTAGGCGTTTTTGGAGACACCCCATTATCGAACTATGTGAGAGCCGTGGAGCCTATCACACGCTATATGGCGAGCTTAATGCCAACCCGGAGAAATTCCATGAAAATACAAGGATGTCGCAAGACTCGTTCCGGGATTTGCTTGCTTGTGTCCAAGGAGCCACACGGAGACAGGACACCCAGCTCCGTAGAGCGATTCCACCGGAGGAACATCTGCTGGTTACATTAAGGTACGTTCCAAATCTAAAACAATGACAGTCCAAATTTTGTGTTTTATGACATGTATGTTTTGGGTATTTTCCTTTCTTTCTTTAGCGTAACCACACCATAAATAGAATAGTTTGTAATTTTTGGGGGGTTTCTTTTTCTTACAGATTTCTGGCAACCGGAGAGAGTTTATCATCCCTCCACTTCCAATACTGGCTTGGAATATCCACCCTGTCCGGAATAGTTGCGGACACCTGTCGGGCTTTGTGGAATGTACTCCGGGATGAGTTTATACCCCTACCTGTTGTGAACTATACCTTTTGGCTCCCTCTTGTGGTCACTAGTGGTTTGGCACTTGATTGTCCTTTTCCAGGTTGGTTCACCTGCTTCGTTAGGTCTGGGGTGTTTCTATTTAAACTTCCTGGATTCTCAGTCCAGTGCCTGGCATCGTTGTGATCAGTTCACTTCTGTTTGCTCCTGTCTTCAGGTCCTGGTTCTTTGCAAGATATAAGCTAAGTCCTGCTTTTGTACTTTTTGATCATTTGCATTGTTCATATATTTTTGTCCAGCTTGTACAATATGTGATTCCTGATATCGCTGGAAGCTCTAGGGGGCTGATATTCTCCCCCCACACCGTCAGTCGGTTTGGGGGTTCTTGGATATTCAGCGTGGATATTTTGCAGGGTTTTTGCTGACCATATAAGCCATCTTACTATATTCTGCTATTAGTCAGTGGGCCTCTCTTTGCTAAAATCTAGTTCATTCTTACGTTTGTCTTTTCTTCTTACCTCACCGTTATTATTTGTTGGGGGCTTGTATTACTTTGGGGTCTTTTCTCTGGAGGCAAGAGAGGTCTTATTTTCCCTTATAGGGTTAGTTAGTTCTCCGGCTGGCGCGAGACGTCTAGGGCAACGTAGGCACGTTCCCCGGCTACTGTTTAGTGTTTGTGCTAGGATCAGGTATATGGTCAGCCTAGTTACCACTTCCCTATTGAGCTTGTACTTATGTTTGCAGACTTGCTATAATCTTTGAGATTCCCTGCCATTGGAATCATAACAGTATGCCAGGCCATAAATAGTTAATGCATTGCTGAAGTGGGATTAAAAGAAAAGAAGTTCTGAGTTTTTTTTTTTTTTTTTTCTTCTTCCCCTTTATCTCTGAGTGGCTGAAGCCTTGCTGCAGACATGAATGTTCAGACCTTGATTACTAGTGTGGATCAGCTTGCTGCACGCGTGCAGGGCATTCAGGATTTTGTTGTTAGCAGTCCTATGTCAGAGCCTAAGATACCCATTCCTGAGCTGTTCTCTGGAGATCGATTTAAATTTAGGAATTTTAGGAATAATTGTAAATTGTTTCTATCTTTGAGACCTCGTTCGTCTGGAGATTCAGCTCAGCAAGTTAAAATTGTTATCTCCTTCTTGCGCGGCGACCCTCAGGATTGGGCTTTCTCGTTAGCGCCAGGAGATCCGGCATTGGCGGATGTTGATGCGTTTTTTCTGGCGCTCGGATTGCTTTATGAGGAGCCTAATCTTGAAATTCAGGCAGAAAAAGCTCTGCTGGCCATCTCTCAGGGACAGGATGAAGCTGAGGTGTACTGCCAAAAATTTCGGAAATGGTCCGTGCTTACTCGATGGAATGAATGTGCTCTGGCCGCAAATTTCAGAAATGGCCTTTCTGAAGCCATTAAGAATGTGATGGTGGGTTTTACAATTCCTACAAGTCTGAATGATTCTATGGCGCTGGCTATTCAGATTGATCGGCGTTTGCGGGAGCGCAAAACCGCTAAACCTCTGACGGTGTTGTCTGAACAGACACCTGTCTCAATGCAATGTGATAGAATCCTGACTAGAACCGAACGACAAAATCATAGACGTCGGAATGGGCTGTGTTTTTACTGTGGTGATTCTACACATGTTATATCAGCATGTTCTAAACGCCTAACCAAGGTTGTCAGCCCTGTCACCATTGGTAATTTGCAGCCTAAATTTATTTTGTCTGTGACTTTAATTTGTTCATTGTCTTCCTACCCTGTTATGGCATTTGTGGATTCAGGTGCTGCCCTGAGTCTTATGGACTTGTCCTTTGCCAAGCGCTGCGGTTTTGTCCTGGAGCCTTTAAAAGTTCCGATTCCTCTCAGAGGAATTGATGCTACGCCACTGGCGGAAAATAAACCGCAGTATTGGACACAAGTGACCATGTGCATGACTCCTGAACATCGGGAGGTGATTCGTTTTCTTGTTCTGCATAAAATGAATGATTTGGTTGTTTTGGGTCTGCCATGGTTACAGGTCCATAATCCGGTTTTGGATTGGAAAGCTATGTCTGTGTCAAGTTGGGGTTGTCAGGGAATTCATTGCGATTCTCCGCCGGTGTCTATTGCTACTTCTACTCCTTCAGAAGTTCCTGAGTATTTGTGTGACTATCAGGATGTATTCAGTGAGTCCAGGTCCAGTACTCTTCCTCCTCATAGGGACTATGACTGCGCTATAGATTTGATTCCTGGCAGTAAATTTCCTAAGGGACGATTATTTAATTTGTCTGTACCCGAGCATGCCGCCATGCGTTCTTATGTCAAGGAGTCTTTGGAGAAGGGTCATATTCGTCCATCCTCTTCCCCTCTTGGTGCGGGATTCTTTTTTGTGGCCAAGAAAGACAGGTCTTTGAGACCTTGTATAGACTATCGGCTTCTGAATAAAATCACTGTTAAGTTTCAGTATCCTTTGCCACTATTGTCAGACTTGTTTGCTCGGATTAAGGGTGCCAAGTGGTTCACCAAGATAGATCTTCGTGGTGCGTACAACCTTGTGCACATTAGGCAGGGAGATGAATGGAAAACTGCATTCAATACGCCCGAAGGTCATTTTGAATACTTGGTGATGCCCTTTGGGCTCTCTAATGCCCCTTCAGTGTTTCAGTCCTTTATGCATGATATCTTCCGGAAGTATCTGGATAAATTTTTGATTGTGTATCTGGATGATATTCTAGTTTTTTCGGATGATTGGGATTCTCATGTAAAGCAGGTCAGGATGGTGTTTCAGGTTTTGCGTGATAACGCTTTGTTTGTGAAGGGCTCAAAGTGCCTCCTTGGAGTGCAGAAGGTTTCCTTTTTGGGGTTTATTTTCTCCCCTTCTGCTGTGGAGATGGACCCAGTCAAGGTCCGAGCTATTCATGATTGGACTCAGCCCACGTCTGTTAAGAGTCTTCAGAAGTTCTTGGGGTTTGCTAATTTCTACCGTCGCTTTATTGCTAATTTTTCTAGCGTTGTTAAACCTTTGACGGATATGACCAAGAAAGGTTCTGATGTGGCTAATTGGGCTCCTGCGGCTGTGGAGGCCTTTCAGGAGCTGAAGCGCCGGTTTACTTCGGCGCCTGTTTTGTGCCAGCCTGATGTCTCACTTCCCTTTCAGGTTGAAGTGGATGCTTCTGAGATCGGTGCTGGGGCTGTTTTGTCGCAGAGAGGCTCTGGTGGTTCTGTGATGAGACCATGTGCCTTTTTCTCTAGGAAGTTTTCGCCTGCGGAGCGGAACTATGATGTTGGTAACTGGGAGTTGTTGGCCATGAAGTGGGCATTTGAGGAGTGGCGTCATTGGCTCGAGGGTGCTAGGCGCATCGTGTGGTGGTCTTGACTGATCACAAAAATCTGATGTATCTCGAGTCTGCTAAGCGCCTGAATCCTAGACAGGCTCGTTGGTCATTGTTTTTCTCTCGTTTTGACTTTGTGGTCTCGTACCTGCCTGGTTCAAAGAATGTTAAGGCTGATGCTCTCTCTAGGAGCTTTGTGCCTGACTCTCCTGGAGTCTCGGAGCCAGCTGGTATTCTTAAAGAGGGAGTAATCGTGTCGGCCATATCTCCTGATTTGCGGCGTGTGTTGCAGAGATTTCAGGCTGGTAGACCTGACTCGTGTCCACCCGACAGACTGTGTGTTCCTGTTAAATGGACCAGCAGAGTCATTTCTGAGGTTCATTCCTCGGTGTTGGCAGGACATCCGGGAATTTTTGGTACCCGAGAGTTGGTGGCTAGGTCCTTTTGGTGGCCTTCCTTGTCACGGGATGTGCGGTCATTTGTGCAGTCCTGTGGGACTTGTGCTCAGGCTAAGCCTTGTTGTTCTCGTGCTAGCGGGTTGCTTTTGCCCTTGCCCGTCCCGAAGAGGCCTTGGACACACATTTCCATGGATTTCATTTCTGATCTTCCGGTGTCTCAAGGAATGTCTGTCATCTGGGTGGTGTGTGATCGTTTTTCCAAGATGGTCCATTTGGTACCCTTGCATAAGTTGCCTTCCTCTTCCGATCTGGTTCCTTTGTTTTTTCAGAATGTGGTTCGTTTACACGGCATTCCGGAGAATATCGTGTCCGACAGAGGATCCCAGTTTGTGTCCAGATTCTGGCGATCTTTTTGTGCTAAAATGGGCATTGATTTGTCGTTTTCATCTGCCTTCCATCCTCAGACTAATGGTCAAACGGAGTGAACTAATCAGACACTGGAGGCTTATTTGAGATGTTTTGTTTCTGCGGACCAGGATGATTGGGTGACCTTCTTGCCATTGGCTGAGTTTGCCCTGAATAATCGGGCTAGTTCCGCTACCTTGGTTTCGCCATTCTTCTGCAACTCTGGTTTTCATCCTCGTTTCTCCTCGGGTCATGTTGAGTCTTCTGACTGTCCTGGGGTGGATTCTGTGGTGGATAGGTTGCACGGATTTGGAATCATGTGGTGGACAACTTGAAGTTGTCACAGGAGAAGGCTCAGCATTTTGCCAACCGCCGCCGCGGTGTGGGCCCCCGACTTCGTGTTGGGGATTTGGTTTGGTTGTCTTCTCGGTATGTCCCTCTAAAGGTTTCCTCTCCTAAGTTTAAGCCTCGCTTTATTGGTCCTTATAAAATTTTGGAAATTCTTAACCCAGTTTCTTTCCGTTTGGATCTTCCTGTGTCGTTTGCCATTCACAACGTGTTCCATAGGTCTTTGCTGCGACGGTACGTTGTGGCTGTGGTTCCTGCTGTTGAGCCTCCTGCTCCGGTGTTGGTTGAGGGCGAGTTGGAGTACGTGGTGGAGAAGATCTTGGATTCTCGTCTCTCTAGTCGGAGGCTCCAGTATTTGGTCAAATGGAAGGGCTATGGTCAGGAGGATAATTCCTGGGTGGTCGCCTTGGATGTTCATGCGGCCGATTTGGTTCGTGCCTTCCACTCTGCTCATCCTGATCGCCCTGGTGGTCTTGGTGAGGGTTCGGTGACCCCTCCTTAAAGGGGGGGTACTGTTGTGAACTATACCTTTTGGCTCCCTCTTGTGGTCACTAGTGGTTTGGCACTTGATTGTCCTTTTCCAGGTTGGTTCACCTGCTTCGTTAGGTCTGGGGTGTTTCTATTTAAACTTCCTGGATTCTCAGTCCAGTGCCTGGCATCGTTGTGATCAGTTCACTTCTGTTTGCTCCTGTCTTCAGGTCCTGGTTCTTTGCAAGATATAAGCTAAGTCCTGCTTTCGTACTTTTTGATCATTTGCATTGTTCATATATTTTTGTCCAGCTTGTACAATATGTGATTCCTGATATCGCTGGAAGCTCTAGGGGGCTGATATTCTCCCCCCACACCGTCAGTCGGTTTGGGGGTTCTTGGATATTCAGCGTGGATATTTTGCAGGGTTTTTGCTGACCATATAAGCCATCTTACTATATTCTGCTATTAGTCAGTGGGCCTCTCTTTGCTAAAATCTAGTTCATTCTTACGTTTGTCTTTTCTTCTTACCTCACCGTTATTATTTGTTGGGGGCTTGTATTACTTTGGGGTCTTTTCTCTGGAGGCAAGAGAGGTCTTATTTTCCCTTATAGGGTTAGTTAGTTCTCCGGCTGGCGCGAGACGTCTAGGGCAACGTAGGCACGTTCCCCGGCTACTGTTTAGTGTTTGTGCTAGGATCAGGTATATGGTCAGCCTAGTTACCACTTCCCTATTGAGCTTGTACTTATGTTTGCAGACTTGCTATAATCTTTGAGATTCCCTGCCATTGGAATCATAACACCTACCCACCGACGACATGTGGCTTGAAATTTTGGAAAAATTCTGGAGTGTGTGTGATTTCCCCAACTGTTTAGGAGCGGTGGATGGAAAGCACATCCGCATTATCAAACCTGCCAGAACAGGATCGGAGTATTTCAACTATAAAAAATATTTTTCTGTTGTGCTCATGGCAATAGCTGATGCGAACTGTCACTTCATCGCCGTGGACATTGGAGCTTTTGAGGCGTGGCAACGATTCCCAGACTTTCAAGAACTTGGATATGGGCCGCCGTGTGTATGGCAAAAATTTCAATTTTCCCCCGCCACAACTTCTCCCCAACACTCAAGGTCCACCGATGCCATTTGTTATGGTTGGGGATGAGGCCTTTCAGATGTGTGAAAACCTACTGAAGCCCTACTCCAGTTGGGACTTGAACCACACTAGAAGGATCTTTAACTACAGACTGACCAGGGCCCGAAGAACAGTAGAGTGTACCTTTGGCATTCTGGTCTCTAAATGGCACATTCTTGCATCAGCCATAAATCTAAAAGTGGAAACAGTCGACGAGGTGGTCAAAGCCTGTGTGGTTCTGCACAATTATATAATGGCTAAGGAGCAACCCAACATTGAACTGGATGAACCAGTTGCACACCCACTGCCCGATCTCCAACATCACCCGCTGCGGTCAACTGCAGCAGTTGGTCACATGCGGGACCAATTTGCTGCCTTTTTTGATTCAGATATTGGACGTGTGTCATGGCAGGACAATGTTGTGTAAATGTCCTGTTGTAATTTGATCTGCACCAGTAATTTTCTGCAATGATAATAATATTTCTCATTAATAAACTTTATTTTTGGTTGTGTTGACCGTGTCTCCTATGTATTTCCTCTACAAACCAAGGCTGTCCTAAAACTAGCAGTATTTGGTCTGTATTTAATATCAGTATTTGTAATCCAAAACCAGGAGTGGGTGATAAAGGCAGAGGTGGTAGTTATTATGTTAATATCATAATTTACTTCTAATTGTTCCACTCCTTGTTTTGGCTTACAAATACTGATATAAAACACTGGCCACATACTGCTAGTGTTATGGCAGCCATGTTGCTTTATTGGTAAGCTTGTTGACGTCATTGCGTCCTGATTCTGTTCTGCTGTATCCATTGGACACAGACTGAAGAGACAATGAATGTCACACTGAAGAGATCTATACTCATCAAGTCAGGTGTCAGAAATAATGAATTCATGATGCACATATAACAGCTTCATGAATTCACTACTTCTGACACCTGTGCAGGTGAGCATAGATATGCCGTGTGTGATCACCAACATCACTTCAATTTGTGTGTAATAGATTATGTACACAGAAGAGAAAATGGAGGTTATACAAGGCAGTTCTCTACTCACCAGGTCAGGTGTCCTAACTAATGAGTTTTTTGACACCTGACCTGTTCAGTAGAGTTCTGCACTGTATGTCCGCCATTTTCTCTTTTGACTGAAACACTAGACACAGACAAAGTAGAAATAATAGATTATGGAGATAATACAAGTATACATTTTTTGGCCCACCTCATATCGCTGTACTAAAGACACACAAAACTGCAGTCTTTTTTTTTTTTATAACAACTTGAGATATGATGTTGCCAAAAAATAAAGTGTGTGGCGAAGTTTCTTATTTGGCGCACGGTGTGTGTTGCCGGCGACGAAAGACACAATAAACCAAACATAATTGGGGCAAAAAAACGTTGTATTTATTTTTTAACAACCCAAATATTTATTTAACTGCGCCGGCTTGAGGTAGAGTGATGTAAACGGGGGGTGTGAAGCACTGAGGCCTGGCTAACCTTGGACGACGCAGAGGTGGCAGGAGAAGGGGCAATGAAACTAGTAGGGTCTGGAAGTTCGGGGATGGGGCTTGACACATGAGAGGCTTGAGACGCACTGGAAGGGTGAGACAAACCTGACATTACAGACACATTGGGAGGTGAAGGGGGAGGAATACCAAGAGTCCTCTGGGTTTTTTGGGGGGGTTTGACGGGTTCTGGGAAGCCTCGGTGGGCTCATATGGCATGGCGTAGTAGTGGGTGACCTGTCAGGGTCCGGCTGCACCATGCCAGAGTCCATAGTGCTCGTAGAGCGTGCAGCCATGCCAGAGTCCATAGTGCTCGTAGAGCGTGCAGCCATGCCAGAGTCCATAGTGCTCGTAGAGCGTAAGGCCATGCCAGAGTCCATAGTGCTCGTAGAGGGTGCAGCCATGCCAGAGTCCATAGTGCTCGTAGAGAGTAAGGCCATGCCAGAGTCCATAGTGCTAGTAGAGCATGCAGCCATGCCAGAGTCCGTAGTGCTCGTAGAGCGTAAGGCCATGCCAGAGTCCATAGTGCTCGTAGAACTTGCAGCCATGCCAGAGTCCATAGCGCTTGTAGAGCGTAAGGCCATGCCAGGGTCCTGCTGCATCGTGGTGGTGGCGGTACGCAAGGCCATGCCAGGGTCCTGCTGCATCGTGGTGGTGGTGGTACGCAAGGCCATGCCAGGGTCCTGCTGCATCGTGGTGGTGGCTGTACGGAAGGCCATGCCAGGGTCCTGCTGCATCGTGGTGGTGGCGGTACGGAAGGCCATGCCAGGGTCCTGCTGCATCGTGGTGGTGGCGGTACGGAAGGCCATGCCAGGGTCCTGCTGCATCGTGGTGTCAGTGGAGGAGGTCCAAGCAGGAGCAGCGGTTGTCATGCTGGTGGCGGTGGGATGTCCAACTGCACTCGGCATGGTGGTGGTGCTGTAGTGGTGTCCGGCAGTGCTAGGAATTGAGGTGGCCATGCACCGGTATGCAGCAGAGGTTGGCATTGAGGTTAATCATGACAGTGAAGGCACAGGTGGATATGCCGACACTGCTGGAAATACCGACTCTGCTGCATAGCCTGCACGTAAGCAGCATTGCAGGCCTGCATGACACTCAGCTGGAGATCAGGAGTAAGGTGTTTCAACATGCCCTGCTCAATTTGGTTAAAAAAATGATGTGCTGGCCTCTGGAGGTCGGCTTTCACTTGGTCAAGGCTTTTGGTGACCTCCTGGATACGTGCATTCAAGAGGTTATGTGAAATATCCTTTCGGTCACTCAAAGCCTTGATTGCGTCATGTAAAACCGAACTCAAGTGCAAAAACTCGGGCATGAGTGACCTGTCTGATGGCCTCTGCCGCTGCCGGGAGGAGCCCAAAAAAAAAGGGGCAGTGGAAGAGGACAGCAAAAGGGGAAGACCTGATGGACCAGCTCCCTGGTCTCCAGTTAGTGTGGAAGGCCCACTTGCTGCAGCGCTGCTGGATGGCTGGGACGGGTCCGTGGCTGTCGGATGAAGGACCGCTTCAGAACCTGGGCCAACAGTTGTGCTCCATGTGCTGTGAAAAAAGGAAAAAGAAAATTAATACCAAAAATTAACCAGATGCAAAATCCTGTGGAATAGAAATATACAGATTATGGCAATACAATACAACCTAATGCAAGAGAAAAATACTTACATTCTCTGGGCAAGGACCGGTCTTAAAAATGCCAGAACGCGATGGTATTTTTATTTTCTGATCCTTGCTCCTGAACTACTGGGAACACGGCTCTCTTGACGCAGGTCCTTTTTGAAGCGGTCCTTCATCGAACGCCAACGTGTTTTGACTTTGGCCACTGGTAAAAAAAAAAAATGGTCAGAAAATGGACTTTTGGCCGTGCTCACACAACTGTGTGTGATGAGAGAAACTCCTGAGAGTTTCTTTCATCACACACAGTTGTGTGAGCACGGCCAAGGTCTCTGCTGCTTCACACTGCAGTGCAATACTTACCAAATGCATTTCGGACCCGAGTCGGGGCGTTGTCCCAGCCATCCCACATCTCTTTGGCCACCTCATTCCATAGGCGCCGGATCGTGACATTGTTTGAGTGCAGTGGATCCCGGGTGTCCCATAACGGGACTCGCTCCTGGACCAGGGAGATGAGGAGGTCATTTTCAATTAGGTTATCCTCCCGTTGTGGAACCTAAAAATTAAATATAGTCATTAAAGTTTAGTGAATTAACATAAAGTAAAAAAAGAAAAAAGATATGGCATGAATAGGAAAGTCAACATACAAAAGGATTCCAGAAGAAAAAAGTTAAGAAATAGGAATGGAAAGAAAAGAAGATTCAAGAGTATTAGACTGAGGATACAGTAAACAGTCAGCCTTGTATACGTACCCACTGCCGTCTTTCCACCCGACCTTGAGTCCGCTGCTCCTGCCCAGTTTGTGCCGCAGTTGAAGAAGAGCTCTAAAAAAATGAAAAATTCAAATTGTCACATGTGTAGATGTGACAGTGAATACTTACCAATCTGACGAGGCAAGTAATCACCTCACTGACATGCTCGACTTCCGACTGCCCAGGACGAAACTCCTCACCAGAAGAAGAAGCAGAAGACATTCTGATGCATGCAGAAAGAAAGAAATGCAAGAAATTAGGACATGTAGAGACAGAAAATAGAAAATAAAGGCATTGGCTAGGATATACTCACATTGTTCAGGGTCTTGTTTTCCTCCAAGATGTAGCCTGTGTCTCGTCTGCTGAGTAGTGACCTGCAAATGTCCACTCCCTCCCTTTATCACCTTGTATGTGGGGGGTGGCTTATCAGTGTCTAGACATGTTTTTCTCTTTTGAAACGCATGCGTTCACGAACGCAAGCAAACACATGTGCTTGTAAACGCCTGCGTTCATATAGACAGCAATGCGTTTTTTTGCCGCAATCCTTGCTCAATCGACCGCATGCGTTTCCAGGTGGCAAATTGACGCCTCTAAAAATTACTACATGTTGCATTTCCGCACCAAGTCGCAAACGACAAAACGACGCATGCATCGTCAAACGCGGCAAAACGCAAAAAATTAAAAACGCATGCGTCCCTAATGTTAAATATAGGAATACACAACGCATGCGGATATATGCGGTAGAAATGCTGTGGACACAACCGCAAATGTGAAACCAGCCTTAGAGTTGACAGTCGCCAATGGAATAATTTCACTTTGCTGGAGATTCTGGTTTGGCTTTTATCCTAAGTCATGTAACAAGGCTCGTTAAAGGGCCGACATTGACTGTTTGGATTGCTACTTCCAATAGGTGGCACTAGAGTTCTAGTCCTCTTCCTCTCTGAAAAGGCAAATTGCATATTTCCCAGATGAGCATTGCGGCTTTAAGTCTCCTCATCTTGACATGCTTAAAGGGAGTCTGTCACCCCCAAAATCGTATATATGAGCTGCGGCCACATTCTGTAATGCTGTAGATAAGCCCCTGATGTAACCTGAAAGAAGAGAAATAAAGGTTATATTATACTCACCCAGGGGCGGGTGACCTTTCCCGACGCCTGCGCACTGCAGTACTTTGCTCTGCCCTCAACAGGGCAGACGAAGTATGCCTGCGCCAGAGCCGAGGCAGTAAGACAAGAAGAGGACGTCATCTGATGAAGATAGGAGGTGCTGGACCGGACCGCGACGTCCATCGGACCCGGTCCGCAGCGGGACCGCCCCTGGGTGAGTATAACCTAACCTTTATTTCTCATCTTTCAGGATACATCGGAGGCTTATCTACAGCATTACAGAATGTGCTGTAGATAAGCCCCTGATGCCGGTGGCCGCAGCTCATATACGATTTTGGGGGTGACAGATTCCCTTTAACGTGTCACTGTCATGCGGGTACTGGGTAGACTACAGCTGATTGCGATATCACTCAGACTAGGGAAAACCCTGTCTGTCCCTCTCCCAGAATTTACACTGATGGTGTGCTTGTCTGGGCCGCCAGGCCTGACCCTGACTCCTGTTTCAGTCCTAAGCTGAAACCTCCACCCGCCACCCAGTGATTAGACCACACACCAACCCCTACAGAAAGCACAGACAGGGAAAACTAAAAACGCACCACGCCGCAGACACACAGGAAAACACTAAAATGTGCACAGGGCAAAACAAATACAAATATAGGAAGGAGAAATATGGCAAAGGATAATACACCACCAGATACGATATTTCTTCTCCTAGACCACCACTCCAGACCGAGATCACCAGGCACAAGACACAAGCTATAATCGGCGACGCCCAAAGTCCAGAATGACTATTTAAAGGCCACGGGCGTGACCCAGCCTCCAACCCGATTACCAGCTAGATTAACCCCAGACAACCTGGATAAAGTCTAGCCGGCGCCACAGAACGTATAGTGGACTAATGTGGAATTACCGCTGTCTGTCGGATGCCCTAGTGTGAATAGCGTCCGACATGACAGTACCCCGCCTTCTACGAGGGACCCCAGGGCCCTCACGACTTATAGGACCCGGCTTGTCCGGATGGCGGCAGTGAAACATACTGACCAGCCGGTCCGCATGTATCTCCGAAGCTGGTACCCAAGACCTCTCCTCCGGCCCATAACCACGCCAGTGTACCAGATACTGTAATGTGCGGCGCACTATACGACAGTCAACCACCTTGGAGACTTCAAACTCCAAATTGCCATCTACCAAAACTGGAGGTGGCATCGGCGCCGCGTCCACGGAACCCACCACCTTCTTTAAAAGAGATCTGTGAAACACGTTGTGTATCTTATAAACCGTAGGAAGCTCCAATCGGTAGGCTACCGGGTTAATGATGGCGGCGACCTTAAATGGACCAATAAACCTTGGACCCAATTTCAGGGATGATACTTTGAGTTTTATGTTTTTGTGGACAACCACATCCAATCACCCACAGTCAGGTCCAGGCCTGGCACACGTCTACTGTAAGCCACTCGTTTGTACCTTGCACCCACGCTCAGCAAGCGCTGTTTCTCTCTCCTCCAAACGGATGACAGTTGTGCTCCTAGCTGGTCCTCCTCCGGAACGCCAGCAGAGCCACCCTGACGCAGAGTACAAAATTGAGGATGGTACCCGTAAACACAAAAAAACGGGGACTCCCCAGACGATTCCTGGTGGTGATTATTAATGGCAAACTCAGCCAAAGGAAGGAACGTCGACCACTCCTCCTGATTGTCAGAAACAAAGCAGCGTAAATACTGCTCCAAATTCTGGTTCATACGCTCGGTCTGACCATTTGACTGAGGATGAAATGCCGAAGAATGCGACAACTTGATCCCCAGCCGTGAGCAAAATGCTTTCCAAAACTTTGCCACAAACTGAGTACCCCTATCCGACACTATGTCAGACGGGACCCCGTGAAGTCTGACCACCTCCTAAACAAAAACCTGAGCCAGAGTCTTCGCGTTAGGCAACGAAGGCAAGGACACAAAGTGCGACATCTTTGAGAACCGATCAACAACCACCAAGATGACCGTGTTCCCAGCTGAGGAGGGTAGGTCTGTAATAAAATCCATAGAGATCTCCGTCCATGGCCTACTGGGTACCCCTAGAGGATGTAACGAGCCAGCAGGACGGGAGCGAGGCGTCTTAGCCCTGGCACACGTGGTACATGCTGACACGTACGAGACCACGTTCTGTCGGATTTTGGGCCACCAAAACCGACGCGACACCAACTCCAAGGTACCCCTAACCCCTGGATGGTCAGCCAGAACAGCATCATGATGCTCACCCAACACCTTTAGGCGAAGATGGAGCGGTACAAATGATTTGTTAATGGGAAGCTCTGGTGGTACTTCCTCCTGAGCCTTGGCAATCTCAGCCTCAACCTCTGTCGTGAGAGCCGAGACCACTACACCCTTTTGGAGGATGGGTACCGGATCTTCCCGAGGTTCTCCCTCCGGAAAACACCTGGATAAAGCATCTGCCTTAGTGTTCTTAGACGCCGGTCGGTAAGTAACAAAAAAGTTGAATCGCGTGAAAAATAATGCCCAGCGAACCTGCCTGGGGGACAGACTCTTGGCTGACTCTAAATAAAGCAGATTTTTATGGTCGGTGATAACTGTAACCTGGTGGACCGACCCCTCCAAGAAGTGTCGCCATTCCTCAAAAGCCAACTTGATAGCCAACAACTCCCTGTTGCCGATATCGTAGTTACGTTCGGCGGGTGACAGCTTCTTGGAAAAGTAGGCGCATGGACGCAACTCTCCCAAGGATGAGCCTTGTGACAGCACCGCCCCCACTCCAACCTCAGACGCATCGACTTCCACGGTAAACGGTTTTGATATGTCCGGTTGCACCAGAATGGGGGCCGAAGCAAAACTGTTCTTCAGAAATTCGAATGCGCGCACAGCAGCCTCAGGCCAGGCAGAGAAATTGGTACCCTTTTTCGTCATGTCAGTAAGCGGTTTAGCAATGGTAGAAAAATCTTTGATAAATATTCTATAATAATTAGAAAATCCAAGGAACCGCTGGAGTGCTTTTAGGTTATCAGGCCGTTCCCAATGCAGCACCGCTTGCACCTTAGCGGCGTCCATTTTAAACCCTGAAGCAGACACAATATAACCCAAGAAAGGCAACTCCTGAACCGAA
Organism: Ranitomeya variabilis; assembly: GCF_051348905.1. Lineage (NCBI taxonomy): Eukaryota > Metazoa > Chordata > Amphibia > Anura > Dendrobatidae > Ranitomeya > Ranitomeya variabilis. The sequence goes on from NC_135232.1 coordinate 612,446,847, forward strand.
AAAACACATTTCTCTAGTTTTGCATAGAGCTTATTTTCTCTGAGTAGCTGTAACACCTGCCTCACATGCTCTAAATGAGTATCACGGTCGCATGAATAAATGAGAATGTCATCTAGGTACACAATAACGAATTTCCCCAGTACATGCGAGAACACATCATTTATGAAATGTTGAAATACAGCAGGCGCGTTTGTCAACCCAAATGGCATCACCAAATTTTCAAAATGACCCTCAGGAGTATTAAAAGCCGTCTTCCACTCATCACCTTGACGGATTCTTATGAGGTCGTACGCCCCCCTGAGGTCAAGCTTGGAAAACCACTTAGCACCAGCCACCTGGTTGAACAAATCTGGTATCAGTGGTATAGGGTATGGATCACGAACCGTAATCTGGTTTAACTCCCTGAAATCCAGACACGGGCGTAGTCCGCCATCTTTCTTCTTAACGAAGAAGAACCCCGCTGCCACCGGCGAGGACGAAGGCCTGATGTGCCCTTTGCTCAAACTCTCAGCAATGTAGTCTTTTAAAGCTTGCCTCTCAGGACCAGAGATGTTAAACATCCTAGCTTTCGGCAATTTGGCCCCTGGTTTAAACCTAATAGTACAGTCATAGGGTCGATGTGGTGGCAATTCTGAGCAACCCTTCTCAGAGAACACATCTGCGAAATCCAGAAGTGACTCAGGAATGCTAGAAGTCACAGCGGACACACATGTGGCCAGGCAATTGTCCTGGCAGAATCCGCTCCACTGAATTATGTCCTGAGTTTTCCAGTCAATCACCGGGTTGTGCATAGACAACCAAGGAAAACCCAGAACCATTTGTGCAGGAAGATTACTGAGCACCCCACATGTAACTTGCTCAGAATGTAGGACCCCAATGTGGAGTTTAACCTCAGCCACAAACTCAGTAATCTCCCCCTGTGGGAGTGGAGTAGCATTGATGGTGACTATCCGGATAGGATGAGGCAGTTTTTCGACCGTGAACCCGGCCGTGCGCGCAAACTCCTCATCAATGAGATTAGTGGCCGACCCACTATCCACAAAAACAGTGATTGGCAGCTCTCTGCCAGCGACCATAACTCTGGCAGGAAGCATACATTGAGAGACCACCATGGAGGATTTGCATAAGCTCAGATTGGCCTCCTCCACACCCTCTGAGCTTAGTAGTTTTCCGCCGTTGCGCTTTTCTTAGAAAACAGAGAACAAGCATTAACATAATGTCCTTTTTTACCACAGCAAAAACAGGCTCCCTGCTTCCTGAGTGAGGGGGCTCGATGATGTGACACCCCTGCAATTTGCATAGGCTCCGTGGGCTCACCTGCAGCAACCTCACGTGCACCTACGCCCTCCCCCATAAGCGGCGTCTCTTGCACCCCCTGACGCAAACGGTGATCAATGCGGACAACAAGACTCATAGCAGACTCTAGAGAAGCAGGAGTCTCATACATCAGGAGGGCTTGTTTAACCCTTCTTGAAACCCCATGTACAAACTGACTCCGTAGGCCGGGTCCACCGGCCAGCGGTGAAATTCAGAACAGTAATCCTCCGCCAATCGCTCCCCCTGGCGGAGAGCGCGTATTTTTGATTCTGCTAGAGCCAATCTGTCAGGATCATCATATATGAGCCAAAGAGCAGAAAAAAAAACTCCACTGAGTTAAATGCAGCTGAATCAGATGGTAATGAAAATGCCCATGCTTGGGGGTCTCCGTTCAGTAATGACAATACCAGGCCCACACGCTGAGCCTCATTACCTGAGGAAACTGGGCGCATACGAAAATATAATATGCAAGCTTCACGAAAAACAACAAATTTACTGCGTTCCCCAGCAAACCTCTCAGGTAAAGGAATCTTTGGCTCTGCAACTCTACCTGCATTTTCAGCTTGCACATTAGATACTACAAGACCCTGTTGCTGAACTGCCCCCTTCAACTCAGTGACCTGTAAGGACAGCACCTCCAACTGGCGGGTTATGGAAGTCATGGGATCCATGGCATCCAAACTTTAATTAGGCCGATTATAATGTCATGCGGGTACTGGGTAGACTACAGCTGATTACCCGGGCCCCTGTCTGTCCCTCTCCCAGAATTTAGACTGATGGTGTGCTTGTCTGGGCCACCAGGCCTGACCCTGACTCCTGTTTCAGTCCTAAGCTGAAACCTGCACCCGCCACCCAGTGATTAGACCACACACCAACCCCTACAGAAAGCACAGACAGGGAAAACTAAAAACGCACCATGCCGCAGACACACAGGAAAACACTAAAATGTGCCCAGGGCAAAACAAATACAAATATAGGAAGGAGAAATATGACAAAGGATAATACACCACCAGATACGATATTTCTTCTCCTAGACCACCACTCCAGACCGAGATCACCAGGCACAAGACACAAGCTATAATCGTTGACGCCCAAAGTCCAGAATGACTATTTAAAGGCCACGGGCGTGACCCAGCCTTCAACCCGATTACCAGCTAGACAACCTGGATAAAGTCTAGCCGGCACCACAGAACGTATAGTGGACGAATGTGGAATTACCGCTGTCTGTCGGACGCCCTAGTGTGAATAGCGTCTGACATGACAGTCACTCTCCGCAAGGAGAAGCTATACCTCTTGGATCTCGGACTGCTGGGGAAAATTTCTTGGAGAAGAATCCACCGGGGTGATATCTGGCTCTAGATGAATTTTGCAAGAGAACTGATCCCACAATGATAGAATTAAAAACACCTAAAATTTACCTAGGATGTCATGGGGGTCAAAAAGGACTGCACTTGAATCATAGACTACAACCAGACCACCATCAGGTAATTCTTTTGCTGCGATCCACATTCCCTCTCCCTATATAACACTTTGACGTTTATATTCCCCTCCTATGACTGCTTTATATATTTAGGGTGAGTTGATATGCTGCACTAATTATTTACCATATACTGCAAATTCAATACTATCACCTGTATATTTATGGCCTATTGTGAATTCTAAAGGGATTACTATATTTTTGAACTTCAGTTATCCATTTACCATTTTAATTTTTTGGGGGGTCACCCTATATTGAATTAACTATTTCTATGAACAGCTTGCATGCTCTTTTAATTCAATCATTGTACCTGCGGCAATCTGTTGCATACAGTGCCAATCTTTTGCCACCCACTGTTTAGTAAAGATGTTTTACTCACTACCTTTGTCCCATAACCATTTTTTCCAATCCATAACTAGAGGTTTCTTTGGTTTTTCATGTTACGAATAGTGTTGAGCGATACCTCCCGATATTCAAAAGTATCGGTATCAGATTGGATCGGCTGATATTCGAAAAATATCGGATATCGCCGATACCGATACCCGATACCAATGCAAGTCAATGGGACCAAAATATCGGAATTAAAATAAACCCTTTCTTTCCTTGTAGGTTCATTCTACATGAAGGAAAACAACAAAGAATAATGTAGGATGTATTGGGGGAGGTGGAGGAGGCATTAAAGGCATAGAGGTTTAGCCCAATCAAATGGAATAGCAGGAATTAGAAAACAAAATTTAAGACGTTCGGACTTACAAAGATATTGACTATGTTAAGATTTTTTATATTTTGTCAGATATTGATGTTTCACTAATTCCATGCTCTTCACCTTCTTTTTTACTTCTCCGACACTTTCTTCTTCATCATCCTCAGCAGCAGCATCTTTTACATCTACTTCTTCTTCACCTTATTCATCTTCTTCTTCACCTTCTTCCTATTATTCCTTTTTGTTACATTCTTCATATTCTTTTTATTAAACTATTATTCTTCTTCATATTCTACTTCTTCATCATATTCTTATTTGTGACAGGCATTCCTGTAGTTGTTATCTATAAAAGTTTGAAGATTACACCTTCCACTCTGCCTGTCACAAAAGAGTTACAACAGGATTTGTCCGGGTCAGTTTGTCCTGCAGCAGCAGGCTTTTTCCAGGGGCACCACGAGGAGGAACGGACTCACCCCATACACTGCTTAGTCTTCTTCAGCTTATAATTTAGATAATATCTTTTGCTCAGATGTTTAGTCTTATGCTTAATGTTCTTCTGCTCTTTGTTCTGCAGCTTCTTGTTCTTCTGCTTCTCAGTCTTCAGGGTCGTCGTCTCCAGGGTCGTCGTCTCCAGGGTCGTCGTCATCTTCAGGGTGATCTTCAGGGTCGTCGTCTCCAGGGTCGTCATCTCAGGGGTCGTCGTCTCTGGGGTCGTCATCTTAGGGGTGGTCTTCAGGGTCGTCGTCTTCAGGGTCTTGAACTTGGAAATGTAGCAGAAGGTACAAGAAGGCTGAGGAAATGCCGAGAACCAGCTGATGGTACTGGAACCCGGATGGCTACCCGAAGGTCCAAGAGCCAATGGAACTACCGAGGACCAGCTGACGGTACTGGAACCTGGTTACTAAGCAGGAGGTACCCATGCCAGAAAGCACTACCAAGGACCACCTGACATTGGTGGAACTCGGATACCCAGTAGGAGGCACCTAAGCCAAAGTTTCTGCCCGGAACCAGCTGACGGTACTGGAACCCGAATGGGGAGCAGAAGGTACAAGAGCAAAAGACACTGCCAAGAACCAGCAGATGGTACTGGAACCCGGATGGCTACCCGAAGGTCCAAGAGCCAATGGAACTACGAGAACCAGCTGACGGTACTGGAACCCGGTTACTAAGCAGGAGGTACCCGTGCCAGAAAGCACTACCAAGGACCACCTGACGTTGGTGGAACTCTGATACCCAGAAGGAGGCACCTAAGCCAAAGGCTCTGCCCGGAACCAGCTAACGGTACTGGAACCAGGATGGGGAGCAGAAGGTATAAGAGCCAAAGACACTGCCGAGAACCAGCTGACAGTACTGGAACCCGGATGGGTAGCCGAAGGTCCAAGAGCCAATGGAACTACGAGAACCAGCTGACGGTACTGGAACCCGGTTACTAAGCAGGAGGTACCCGTGCCAGAAAGCACTACCAAGGACCACCTGACGTTGGTGGAACTCGGATACCCAGAAGGAGGCACCTAAGCCAAAGGCTCTGCCGGAAGCAGCTGAAGGTACTGGAACCAGGGGGACCTATTCAAGATTGTCTTCCTAAGAACCAGCTAATGGTGCTGGAACTCAGATAGGCAAAAGAAGGTCCACAGGAAAAACAAAAGTTGCTAGGCCGCGAGCCGGCCGTAGTTACCGAAAATCCACAGTCCTACAGGGGGAGCTTGTCCTATTGGCAATGCGGAACCAGCCTTGATTGCCAGTTCCCGCAGCCCACATAGGAAGCACCTAAACTGCATGTACCATAGAGTTGGCTAACCCAAACGCAACACGACAGGACAATGTATTGGAGGCAAAGTGACCTTGACACTACCCGGAAACAGCTGGCGTGCTGGAACCAGGCTGGACAGGAGGGAATACCCGTGCCAAAGACACTTCAGAGCAGCAACTGGCGGTGTTGGAGCCCAGGGATTACATGACAAACAGAGTGTAGGCTGAGGCCTAATTGGAGCAAGTTGAAAGGGAACCTTTAACCCCCCTAGGCGTTAGCAACTAGAAGAGCCACCTTGTGCAGCAGTAATGCTGCACAAGGAAAAGGTGGTTCTTTTAATTATGCTCCTTGCACATGCTGAAAGAAACACTTATGAAATTTGGCCCCTCATACCATGAAACCGTCATGGAGGTGGGACTTTCATTCTTAATGAGATGCAGCACAGCTGTGATTCATACCCCTTGGTGCTGGGCACAGCCTCCTGAGCATTGCTTGTTTGTGTACTGGAGTCTGCGCTGTTATGTTATCCCTTGGCCATGTGCAGTTAGCACTGCCCATCTTCTGACATCATTTGATGTCAGCCTGACTGCGCCTGTGCGGTCGCGCTGCCCGAGCTCACGCCCCGCAGTGTCTTCTGATTTATTCACACTGCGGGGCTGGGATTCATGGCCTTGCGCAGTGCATATCTTCGCCTCTCACTCATCTCCTTCCGCCTTCTTCTGACTGTGCGGCGTCAGCTGATCCCTAATCACATGCCACGGCCGTGACGCCAAACAGTCTGAAGAAGGCGGAAGGAGATGAGTGAGAGGCGAAGATATGCACTGCGCATGCCCATGAATCCCAGCCCCGCAGTGTCTTCTGATTTATTCACACTGCGGGGCTGGGATTCATGGCCTTGCGCAGTGCATATCTCACCTCTCACTCATCTCCTTCAGCCTTCTTCTGACTGCGGCGTCAGCTGATCCCTAATCACATGCCACGGCCGTGACGCCACACAGTCTGAAGAAGGCGGAAGGAGATGAGTGAGAGGCGAAGATATGCACTGCGCATGCCCATGAATCCCAGCCCCGCAGTGTCTTCTGATTTATTCACACTGCGGGGCTGGGATTCATGGCCTTGCGCAGTGCATATCTCACCTCTCACTCATCTCCTTCAGCCTTCTTCTGACTGCGGCGTCAGCTGATCCCTAATCACATGCCACGGCCGTGACGCCACACAGTCTGAAGAAGGCGGAAGGAGATGAGTGAGAGGCGAAGATATGCACTGCGCATGCCCATGAATCCCAGCCCCGCAGTCTCTTCTGATTTATTCACACTGCGGGGCTGGGATTCATGGCCTTGCGCAGTGCATATCTCCCCTCTCACTCATCTCCTTCAGCCTTCTTCTGACTGCGGCGTCAGCTGATCCCTAATCACATGCCACGGCCGTGACGCCGCACAGTCTAAAGAAGGCGGAAGGAGATGAGTGAGAGGCGAAGATATGCACTGCGCATGCCCATGAATCCCAGCCCCGCAGTGAGAATAAATAAGACACTGCGGGGCGTGATCTCGGGCAGGGCGGCCGTTGAGGTGCAGCCAGCCTGACAACAAATGATGTCAGAAGACGGGCAGTGCTAACTGCGCATGGCCAAGGGATAACATAACAGTGCAGGCTCCGGGACAGATTCAAACAACGCTGAGGAGGCGGCGCCCGGCGCCAAGGGGGTAGGAATGACAGCTGTGTTGCGTGTCATTATGAAGGAAAGTCCCACCTCTGGGACGGTATCAAGGGACACATTTTATAAGTGTTTAGTTCTGCGTGTGCAAGGAGAATAACTAAAAGAGCCACCTTGTCCAAATTCAGCATTAGTGCTGCACAAGGTGGCTCTTTTAGTTACAAACACCTGGGGAAGGGGGACAGGTTCCCTTTAATTTCTGTTGTCGTGTCAGCATGGAGGTCGCAGGACACATTGCTGGATACACAGCAGGGGAGCAGCTGACATTACTGAACCCCAATAACATGGCAGCAAGTGTTGACTGTGCAAACGGCACTTCTGGGCAGCAACTGGCGGTGTTGGAGCCTAGGGATTACTTGAGAAACACAGTGTAGGCCGAGGCCTAATTGGAGCAAGTTTCAAATCTGTAGTAGTGTGAATGTGGAGGGAGCAGGCGAAATCGCCGCACACACAGCTGGGGATCAGCTGACGTTACTGAACCCCAAAACACTGGAGCAGGTGTTGACTGTGCAGACAGCACTTCCGAGCAGCAACTGGCGGTGTTGGAGCCCAGGGACAGCAGGAGCAGCAGACTTGACTTATTGCCGCACACACAGCAGGGGAGCAGCTGGCGTTACTGAACCCCAATAAAAGAGGAACAACTGTTGACTGTGCAGACACCACTTCCGAGCAGCAACTGGCAATGTTGGAGCCCAGGGACAGCAGGAGGAGCAGACTAGAGTTATTGCCACACACACAGCTGGGGAGCAGCTGGCGTTACTGAACCCCAATAACAGAGGAGCAACTGTTGACTGTGCAGACAGCACTTCCGAGCAGCAACTGGCGATGTTGGAGCCTAGGGACAGCAGGAGGAGCAGACTAGAGTTAATGCTGCTAAAACAGCTGGGGAGCAGCTGGCGTTACTGAACCCCAATAACAGAGGAGCAACTGTTGACTGTGCAGACAGCACTTCCGAGCAGCAACTGGCGATGTTGGAGCCCAGGGACAGCAGGAGGAGCAGACTAGAGTTATTGCCGCACACACAGCTGGGGAGCAGCTGGCGTTACTGAACCCTAATAACAGAGGAGCAACTGTTGACTGTGCAGACAGCACTTCCGAGCAGCAACAGGCGGTGTTGGAGCCCAGGGACAGCAGGACAAGCAGACTAGAGTTATTGCCGCACACACAGCTGGGGAGCAGCTGGCGTTACTGAACCCCAATAACATGGCAGCAAGTGTTGACTGTGCAAACGGTACTTCCGGGCAGCAACTTGCAGTGTTGGAGCCCAGGGAATGCAGGAGAAGCAGAGTGTAGGTGGAGGCCTAATTGGAGCAAGTTGAAAGGGAACCTTTAACCCCCCCAGGATTTAGGAACTGAAAGAGCCACCTTGTGCAGCACTAATGCTGCACAAGGAAAAGGTGGTCTCTTTTAATTATGCTCCTTGCACACGCAGACCTAAACACTTATAAAATGTGTCCCCTGATACTGTGAAACCGTCCCGGAGGTGGGACTTTCCTTCATAATGACACGCAGCACAGCCGTCATTCCTACCCCCTTGGCGCAGGGCGCCACCTCCTCAGCGTTGTTAGAATCTGTCCCGTAGCCTGTGCTGTTATGTTAAATCTTGGCCATGCGCAGTTAGCGCTGCCCGTCTTCTGACATCATTTCATGTCAGGCTGGCTGCGCCTGTGCGGCCGCCCTGCCCGAGATCCCACCTCGCAGTGTCTTCTTATTTAATCACACTGCGGCCCTGGCATTCATGGGCATGCGCAGTGCATATCTTCGCCTCTCACTCATCTCCTTCCGCCTTCTTCAGACTGTGCGGCATCACGGCCGTGGCATGTGATTAGGGATCACCTGATGCCGCACAGTCTGAAGAAGGCGGAAGGAGATGAGTGAGAGGCGAAGGTAAGCACTGTGCAAGGCCATGAATCCCAGGCCCGCAGTGTGATTAAATCAGAAGACACTGCGAGTCTGGATCTCTGACAGCGCGGCCGGACAGGCGCAGTCATCCTGACAACAAATGATGTCAGAAGACGGGCAGCGCTAACTGCGCATGGCCAAGGTTTAACATAACCGCGCAGCCTCCGGGACAGATTCAAACAACGCTGAGGAGGCGGAGCCCGGTGCCAAGGGGGTTAGGAATGATGGCTGTGTTGCGTCTCATTACAAAGGAAAGACCAACCTCCAGGACGGTTTTACGGTATGAGGGGATACATTTTATAAGTGTTAAGTTCAGCAGGTGCAAGGAGCATAACTAAAAGAGCCACCTTTTCCTTGTGCAGCATTACTGCTGCACAAGATGGCTCTTTCAGATACAAACGCCTGGGGGGAGGGGACAGGTTCTCTTTAATATCTGTGTAGTGTCAGCGTGGCGGTCGCAGGACACATTGCAGGATACACAGCAGGGGAGCAGCTGGCGTTACTGAACCCCACTAACACAGGAGCGAGTGTTTGTCTCTGGGCAGACGGCACTTCCGAGCTGCAACTGGCGGTGTTGGAGCCCAGGGAATGCAGGAGAAGCAGAGTGTAGGCCGAGACCTGCACTCGAGTCAGTTTAATATCTGTTGTAGTGTCAGCGTGGCGGTTGCAGGACACATTGCCGGATACACAGCAGGGGAGCAGCTGGCGTTACTGAACCCCACTAACACAGGAGCGAGTGTTTGTCTCTGGGCAGACGGCACTTCCGAGCTGCAACTGGCGGTGTTGGAGCCCAGGGAATGCAGGAGAAGCAGAGTGTAGGCCGAGACCTGCACTCGAGTCAGTTTAATATCTGTTGTAGTGTCAGCGTGGCGGTTGCAGGACACATTGCCGGATACACAGCAGGGGAGCAGCTGGCGTTACTGAACCCCACTAACACAGGAGCGAGTGTTTGTCTCTGTGCAGACGGCACTTCTGAGCAGCAACTGGCAGTGTTGGAGCCCTGGGTCAATCAGGGTGTAGGCTGAGGCCTAATTGGAGCAAGTTTAATATCTGATGTAATTTGACTGTGGAGGTAGCAGGACACATTGCCGGATACACAGCTGGGGAGCAGCTGGCGTTACTGAATCCCACTAACACAGGAGCAAGTGTTTGTCTCTGTGCAGACGGCACTTCCGAGCTGCAACTGGCAGTGTTGGAGCCCAGGGAATGCAGGAGAAGCAGAGTGTAGGCCGAGGCCTGCACTCAAGTCAGTTTAATATCTGTTGTAGTGTCAGCGTGGCGGTCGCAGGACACATTGCCGGATACACAGCAGGGGAGCAGCTGGTGTTACTGAACCCCACTAACACAGGAGCGAGTGTTTGTCTCTGTGCAGACGGCACTTCCGAGCAGCAACTGGCGGTGTTGGAGCCCTGGGTCAATCAGGGTGTAGGTCGAGGCCTAATTGGAGCAAGTTTAATATCTGATGTAATTTGACTGTGGAGGTAGCAGGCCACATTGCTGGATACACAGCTGGGGATCAGCTGACGTTACTGAAACCCAATAACACGGCAGCAAGTGTTGACTGTGCAAACGGCACTTCCGGGCAGCAACTGGTGGTGTTGGAGCCCAGGGAATGCAGGAGAAGCAGAGTGTGGGCTGAGGCCTAATTGAAGCAAGTTGAAAGGGAACCTTTAACCCCCCCCAGGCTTTAGGAACTGAAAGAGCCAACTTGTGCAGCACTAATGCTGCACAAGGAAAAGGTGGCTCTTTTAATTATGCTCCTTGCACACGCAGAACTAAACACTTATAAAATGTGTCCCCTGATACCGTGAAACCGTCCTGGAGGTGGGACTTTCCTTCGTAATGACACGCAGCACAGCCGTCATTCCTACCCCCTTGGCGCAGGGCGCCACCTCCTAAGCGTTGTTAGAATCTGTCCCGTAGCCTGTGCTGTTATGTTAAATCTTGGCCATGCGCAGTTGGCGCTGCCCGTCTTCTGACATCATTTGGTGTCAGGCTGGCTGCGCCTGTGCGGCCGCCCTGCCCTAGATCCCACCTCGCAGTGTCTTCTGATTTAATCACACTGCGGCCCTGGCATTCATGGGCATGCGCAGTGCATATCTTCGCCTCTCACTCATCTCCTTCCGCTTTCTTCAGACTGTGCGGCGTCACGGCCGTGGCATGTGATTAGGGATCAGCTGATGCTGCACAGTCTGAAGAAGGCAGAAGGAGATGAGTGAGAGGCGAAGGTAAGCACTGCGCAAGGCCATGAATCCCAGGCCCGCAGTGTTATTAAATCAGAAGACACTGCGAGGCCGGATCTCTGGCAGCGCGGCCGCACAGGTGCAGTTATCCTGACACCAAATGATGTCAGAAGACGGGCAGCGCTAACTGCGCATGCCCAAGGTTTAACATAACAGCGCAGGCTCCGGGACAGATGCAAATAACGCTGAGAAGGCAGCGCCCGGCGCCAAGGGGGTAGGAACGACGGCTGAGTTGCATCTCATTATGAAGGAAAGTCCCACCTCCGGGACGGTTTCATGGTATGAGGGGACACATTTTATAAGTGTTAAGTTCAGCGTGTGCAAGGAGCATAACTAAAAGAGCCACCTTTTCCTTGTGCAGTATTACTGCTGCACAAGGTGGCTGTTGTGAAATTGGATTTTGGGCTCCCCCGGTGGCCACTGGTGGAATTGAACTGGTGTGCATCATCCCCTCTGTTCACCTGTTTCCATCAGGATGTGGGAGTCGCTATTTAACCTTGCTCCTCTGTCACTTCCATGCCGGTCAACATTGTAATCAGAAGCCTTTCTGTGCATGTTCCTGCTGCTAGACAACTCCCAGCTAAGTTGGACTTTAGTCCTCGTTTGTTTTTGCATTTTGTTCCAGTTCACAGCTGTAGTTTCGTTTCTGTGTCTGGAAAGCTCTTGTGATCTGAAATTGCCACTCTGATGTTATGAGTTAATACTAGAGTCTTAAAGTAATTTCAGGATGGTATTTTGATAGGGTTTTCAGCTGACCATGAAAGTGCCCTTTCTGTCTTCCTGCTATCTAGTAAGCGGACCTCAATTTTGCTAAACCTATTTTCATACTACGTTTGTTATTTCATCTAAAATCACCGCCAATATATGTGGGGGCCTCTGTCTGCCTATCGGGGAAATTTCTCTAGAGGTGAGCCAGGACTATATTTTCCTCTGCCAGGATTAGTTAGTCCTCCGGCCGGCGCTGGGCGTCTAGGGATAAAAAACGTAGGCAACGCTACCCGGCTACTGTTAGTTGTGCGGCAGGTTTAGTTCATGGTCAGTTTAGTTTCCATCCTTCCAAGAGCTAGGACTTATGTTTGCTGGGCTATGTTCTCTTGCCATTGAGAACCATAACAGGTGGCTCTTTCAGTAACAAACCCTTGGGGGGGGGACAGGTTCCCTTAAAATTCTGCTGTAGTGTCAGCGTGGAGGTAGCAGGACACATTGCTGGATACACAGCAGGGGATCAGCTGACGTTACTGAAACCCTATAACACTGGGTCATTTGTTGACTGTGCAGACGGCACTTCTGAGCAGCAATTGGCGGTGTTGGAGCCCAGGGATTGCAGTTCAGGTGGTAGAAACATGAACACAACAGGAGATCTGGATACTGTTGCCAACCAATTATTTAATCTGGAAGAGGAGTGGCAAATTCCTGCGAGATCCAGGCCTTGTTCATTTTCAGAAAAGTAAGCCGGTCAACGTCATCGGAGGATAGTCGCATGCGATGGTCTGCTAGTACACCACCTGCGGCACTAAAGACGCGTTCCAATAATACACTAGCAGCAGGGCAAGCCAGCACCTCCAATGCATACTGGCTAAGCTCTGGCCATGAATCCAGCTTAGAGACCCAAAACTTGAAGGGGGAAGAGCCGTCTGGGAGTACACTGAGAGGGAAAGGCATGTAGTGTGTCACCATCTGACGGAAACTTTGCCTCCTGCTGACTGTAGCCATTTGTGATGGTATAGACATTTGTGGCGAGCACACAAAACTTTGCCACAGTTGGGCCATACTGGTCTTGCCTTGTGCTGAGGCACAGCTTCTGCTCCCTCTTTGTGCAGAGCTTCCTCCACTGCCTCGATGCACTGAGCTGCTTTGTAAAGCACTAGCAGCACTGCTCTCGGTTGGACTGGAGAAGATGATGGACTGCACCAGTGTGTCTTGGTACTCCCGCATTTTACGCTCCCGATTCAATGGTGTAATGAGGCTTTGAAAGTTGTCCCGGTAGCGAGGATCTAGGAGGGTGTACACCCAATAATCAGCCGTGTTGAGAATGTGGGCAATGCGGCGATCATTTCTCAGGCACTGCAGCATGAAATCAACCATGTGCTGCAGACTGCCAACTGGCCAAGAAACGCTGTCCCCTGCTTGAGGCGTGATCTCTGCCTGCTCTGCATCACCCCACCCTCGCTCTACACACTGACTACTGGAGAATTGTGTAACTCCCTCTTCTGGACAGATGTCTTCCTCCTCCATTGACTCCACCTCATCCTCCTCACAAAGTGTCCCCTGCCTAGGCCTTTGTGAGGAACCATGTTACGCTGACTGTCCAGAAGCAGATGGAATTGGTGACTCCTCATCCTCCACCTCTTCCACAACATCATCCCTTAGCGCTTGCAGCGTTCTTTCAAGCAGGCAGATAAGGGGGACAGTCAGGCTGACTAGTGCATCATCTGCACTCACCATCCGCGTGGAATCATCAAAGGCACGCAAAACCCGGCAGACGTCCTTCATAGTGGCCCACTCAGTGATTGTGAAGTCTGAACGGCGTGGAGTGCGACTTCTTTGCGCCTGATGCAGCTGGTACTCCATTACTGCTGGCTGCTGCTCACACAACCGCTCCAACATATGTAACGTGGAATTCCACCTGGTAAGTAGGTCACATATGATGCAATGTTCCGGAAAGCGGAATCGGCGCTGCAGAGCTGCAATGCGTGATCTTGCCATGCTGGAACGACGCAAGTGAGCACACTCTAGGCGGACCTTGTGCAGCAGTGCATTAAGATCCGGATAGTCCCTCAAAAAACTCTGAACAACCAAGTTGAGCACATGTGCCAGACATGGGATGTGAGTGAGTTTGCCTAGGGCCCGAGCTGCCACCAGATTTCGACCATTGCCACACACTACCATGCCTGGCAGGAGATTCGCTGGCACAAACCACACGTCACTCTCCTGCTTGATGGCATTCCAGAGCTCCTGCGCTGTGTGGCTTTGATTCCCCAAAGAAATTAATTTCAATATGGCCTGTTGACGTTTAGCCATGGCTGTGCTCATATCGTTCGTAACAGGTAAACGTTCACGGGTCCATGTGGAGGTGGACTGTGACGGCTCCTGCAGCGCTGATTCTGAGGAACTTGAGTATGAGCAGGAGTCAATGTGTACAGATTGGATTCCTGCAATCCTTGGAGTTGGCAGAACACGTCCTGCACCACTCGCACGATCTGTACCCGGCTCCACAACATTTACCCAATGGGCAGTGAGGGAAAGGTATCGCCCCTGTCAATGGTGACTGGTCCACGCATTGGTGGTGAGGTGGACCATGCAACTGACGGCGTTCAGTAGCGCGTGTTTTATGTTTCCCTCCACATGCTTTTACAGGGCAGGGATGGCTTGCCTGCTGAAATAAAAGCGGCTGGGCACATTGTATTGTGGGACTGCCAATGCCATCAAGTTACGGAAGGTGTCAGTCTCCACCAGCCTGAATGACAGAATTTCAAGGGACAGTAGTTTTGCAATGCCAGCATTCAGAGCCTGTGCTCGGGGGTGGTTTGCCAAAAATGGCCGCCTTTTCTCCCATGCCTGTGCTACCGATGGCTGTAGACTGGGCTGGGAGTGTGAGGATGACTGGGAACGTGGTGCTGTGGGTTGAATTATACTGGGTCTCTGGACAACAGTGCCAGAGGTTCTTCCATGGCGATCCTGTGAGGAAGCCGAACCAGCTGTGTGTGAGCTGGAGGAAGAGGCAAGAACAACACGAGCTGAAGAGGTGGTAGGTGCCGCTGTAGGTTGGCCTAGGTCTTCAGTGTGTTTTTGTAAGTCCACCGCGTGCTTGGTCCGCACATGCTTCCACATATTTGTGGTATTGAGGTTGCTGACACTTTTCCCTCTTTTGACTTTCTGATGATACACCTTGCATTTGACTAAGCAAATGTCATCTGCAACTGTGTCAAAAAAGGACCAGGCACTGCAAGTCTTGGGAGCGCCCGTTTTGGCTTTTGGAAGAGGCATTCTCCTAACAGGTGCCGAAGTGGAGGCTACAGGCACCGCAGTCTTCCCCCTCCCTCTCCCTTTTTGGGCAGTTCAGGGAATCTCTTCCTCAGAGCTGCTCCCACCACCTTCCTGTACCTCACGCCATGATGGGTCAAGGACCTCATCATCTACACTACCCTCTTACACAAACTGCTTCTCCTGGGTAGTCTCGGTAGCACAGTACGCACCTGAAAGTGGCACCTGAGTCTCATCAGATGCGTACTGAGGTGTGCTGATCGGAGGCACTGGCCCACCCGTCTCTTCAGAGTCAGAGAGACAAAGCTGTTAGGCATCACTGCATACTGCCTCTTCTTCAATTTCTCCAATGCTGCTTGGCTGGCTCCCTCTTTCCAAGCCAAGAGATTCAGAGAACAGAAGTAGAGATGGCTCCTGTCCTGGGCTCTCTGACTGCCTGGGCAATTTGGCAGGTGGTGAACAGACAGATGGGTGCTCTACAGTGCTCTGTGCCTGAGAGGATGTGGCACTAATTGAAGTCGATGCGTTAGCTGCCATCCATCCGACAACGGCTTCACTTTGTTCGTCCTGCAGCAGCGGGGCACGGCGAGCTCCTACAAAGCTGCGCATGAAGGACTGTTCCCTGCTAAATGGGGGATGATGAGTCACAGAATCCCCATGTCCTCTCCCTGCTCCACCTCCACGCCCACGCCCACGTGCCTTACTCCCTGCCTTCTTCATCTTGGTAGACTGAAAGATAGGCAGAAAAGTACAAAGGGCTTAGTGTGCTTATTCCTGAACAGCTGCTAACAGGTATAAGGAACATTAATTTTATCAAGTGTGGACTAGACTTTAATATCAGCTAATGTGGCCTACACAACTCTACAGTGGAGTGTTTGGTGAACTTTATAAACTTTTTGTTTTTTCTGCAGAACAGACTACAGAGTGAGCTGCACTTACACAGAGACCGTGCAGACAGCCATAAACGGCGCTGCAAGGCCAAAAAAAGCTCCTCTATGTAATCCTATATAGTGTTTTTCCACAATCTAGCTGATACGGATGGAAAGCCACTAATAGGATAAATTTGAAAAAATGTGCAGGAGGCTGCACTAATTTAGAAATGAACTATGGAACGGTATGAGGCAGTGACGCACCCTGAGCTGACTACAACCGGCTGTAGCGGCAGAACAGACTACAGAGTGAGCTGAACTCACACAGAGACCGTGCAGACAGCCGTAAACGGCGCTGCAAGGCCAAAAAAAGCTCCTCTATGTAATTCTATATAGTGTTTTTCCACAATCTAGCAGGATACGGATGGAAAGCCACTAATAGGATAAATTTGAAGAAATGTGCAGCAGGCTGCACTAATTGAGAAACGGACAATGGAACGGTATGAGGCAGTGACGCACCCTGAGCTGACTACAACCGGCTGTGGTGGCAGAGCAGACTACAGAGTGAGCTGCACTCATACAGACACCTTGCAGACAGCCATGAACAGCGCTGCAAGGCAAAAACAAGGTTCTCACACAGCGGTTGCTAAATTAGCCTGGGTAAAGCACAATGAAGCAAATCGCTATCTCTAAACTGGACCTCAGTCAGAACACAGCATCCTGTCCCTAACTGAATTCACAGCAGAGTGAACCCAAAATGGCGGCGGCAACTTTTATAGTGCATCATGACGTCATTTCAGCAGCCAATCACAGCCATGCCAGTACTTACATGCCTACCATACAGAACAGGATGTGCTCACACTTCTAATCATTCCTCATTGGCTGAATTTTGGCTCTTTGGATTATGGGAACTTCCGATTCCGGGAGCCGATATTACTGAAAGTATCGGAACTCGGTATCGGAATTCCGATACCGCAAATATCGGCCGATACCCGATACTTGCGGTATCGGAATGCTCAACACTAGTTATGAATAGTCTGCCATTCAACCTTTTTAGGACGTACACGCTATTATGTATATTATTTATTTATGCACATACTTTGTTAATTTTATATAAGTTGTTACGCCTCTCCGGTCCTCCCAAGACCTCCTTCATTCCTCCACACTTATTCGCTCCTCATCCAACCGCCTCCAAGACTTCTCTAGAATATCCCCCATCCTCTGGAATTCTCTGCCCCAACACGTCCGACTATCAACCACATTCGGATCCTTCAGACGGAACCTGAAAACCCATCTTTTCAGGAAAGCCTACAGCCTGCACTGACCCCGCTGCCTCCTCATCACTACCGGAGATACTGCCTCACCAACACCAGAGCTCCTGCAACCCTCAACTATTGTCTCCTTCCCCATAATCCTGTAGAATGTAAGCCCGCAAGGGCAGGGTCCTCGCCCCTCTGTATCAGTCTGTCATTGTTAGTTTGTTTACTGTAAGTGATATCTGTAACTTGTATGTAACCCATTCTCATGTACAGCACCATGGAATCGATGGTGCTATATAAATAATAATAATAATAATCCTTTTTGTTTTCTCTTTAATGTAGGCAGACATTGCCTCTGTCTCTGGGAGATATATAGGATAATCACTCCCTATGGGTGATTCCGTAACTGGAAGTAGGGGAATCTAGCAACCATACGTCTGATGTGCAGGTAGTGTCTTGGCCCTTTTCTTGCAGAAGACACTATGAAGTTCTGATAGGGCACAGGCAAATTGGATACAGTCAATACAGAGTAGAGTTTCAGAGAGAAGGTGGCTGTAGCAGAGCTTTGAGGCAATTATGAAAAAAATGGACCCAATTGGGCAGTCTGGTCATTCAACCAGTCAGTGACTGCTGCATGAAGCCATGGCCACAAAAGTCCAAAAAGCACCGAGACATCAGAAAGTGGCAAAATCAAAAAAGAAATGTCCTCAACTAATAGTGCACCAATTATTACTATTCTTTATTATTGGAGCGCTATTTATTTCATGGCCCTTTACATGTAAAAAGATATACATAATAAAAAACAAGTACAATAATCTTGAACAAAACGACTCACCAACTGGTACAGGAGGAGAGAGGACCCTTCCCACAAGGGCTTACAGTCTACAAGGGATGGGTGAGGATACACTAGGTGAGGGTAGAAGTGGTCATGCAGAAGTATGATGGAACAAGGGTTTTTGCAAGTTGCAGGTTTGTCGTAAGAGGCAGGTCTTCAGGTTCTTTTTGAAGGTTACCACAGTAGGTGAGAGTCTGATATGTTGAGGTAGAGAGTTCCAGAGTAGACGGGATGCATGGGAAAAATCTTGTATGCGATTGTAGGAAGAGGAGATAAGGGGGAGTAGAGAAGGAGATCTTGTGAGTATCGGAGGTTGCATGCAGGTAAGTACCGGTAGACTAGTTCATAGATGTATAGAGGTTCTGGATGGCTTTGTATGTCATGGTTGGTTTTGAACTGGAGTTTCTGGGTAATGGGGGCCAGTAATGGGATTGACAGAGAGGAGAGGCCGGGAAATAGTGGGGGGACAGGTGTATTAGTCGGGCAGCAGAGTTTAGGACAGATTGAAGGGGTGGAAGAGTGTTAGAGGGGAGGCCACAAATCAGGAAGTTGCAGTAGTCGAGGCGCGAGATGATGAGGACATGTATTAATGTTTTTGCAGATTCTTGATTAAGAACTGTGCAGATCCAGAAAATATTTTTGAGTTGGAGTCAGCAGGAAGTGGAAAGGGCTTGGATATGTGGTTTGAAAGAGAAATCAGAGTTAAGGGTTACCCCAAGGCAGCGAGCTTGCAGGATTGAGAAGAGTGAGCAGTCATTGATTTTGATGGATATGTCTGTTGGAAGGGTTGTGTGAGATGGGGGAAAGATGATGAATTATGTTTTATCCATGTTAAGTTTTAGAAATCAATCAGAGAAGAAATGTGAAATAGGGGACAGACATGGTGGAATTCTGGTTAGTAAGGAGGTGATACTGGGTCCAGACAGTTAGATTGTGTGTATCATCAGTACAGAGATGATACTGAAAGACGTGGGACTCTATGAACTGTCCCAGGCCGAAGGTGTAGATGGAGAAGAACAGGGGTCCTAGAGCTGAACCTTGGGGGGACACAGACAGATAAGGAGATGGATGAGGAAGAGGTATGTGAGTGGAAGACACTGAATGTCGGGTCTGTTTGGTATGACGAAATCCAAGATAGGGCCAAGTCTGTGATGTCAAGAGATGAAAGAATCTGTAGTATGAGGGTATGGTGCACTGTTTCGAAGTAGAGAACAGGTCCAGGAGGAGGAGAAAAGAGTATTGTCCTTTATATTTCGCAGTTAGTAGGTCATGGGTGACTTTAGTCATGGCTATTTCAGTGGAATAATGTGGTCAGAAGCCAGATTATAAGCGGTCAAAGAGGGAGGAAGAGGAGATGTGGGAGGACAGTTCAAGATGGAAGTGTTGTTCCAGTAGTTTTGAGGCATAGGAGAGAAGTGATATGGGGCGATAGCTACACACAGAGAATGTGCTAAGGGAGGGGTTTTTGAGGATGGATGTGATCGAGGCATGTTTGGAGCAAGAGGGGAAGACACCAGTTGTTAGTGACAGGTTGAAGAGATGGTTTAGGGTTGGGATGAAGACAGAGGTTTGGAATGAGGTGGGATGGGATTGGGTCCAGTGCACAGGTGGTGAGATGTGATCTGGAGAGTAAAGAGGAAAGTTGATCTTCCGTAATGACGGAGAAGCTGGTTTTGGAGGAGGAGGGCTTAGTAGTTTTGAGCAAGGGCTGTGGGGACTGTAGGCCAAAGCTTTGTCTGATGTTATCAATCTTCTGCCTGAAGAATGAGGTAAAGTCTTCAGCTGAGATGAGAGGAGAGGGAGGAGGTGCTGGGTGACAGAGGAGAGAATTGAAAGTGTTGAATAGCAGTTTAGGGTTGTTAGACAGGGAGGATATGAAAGATGAGAAGTATGTTTGTTATGCTGCAGTGAGTGTGGACTTGAACGTAGTGAGGGACTGTTTGATTGTGATGAAGTACTTGTTGGAGTGAGATCTTTTCCATCTCTGCTCAGCAACCCTGGAAGCCCACCTCGATTCTGGTGTGCCAGGTTGACTGTTGATTGTGTGAGCTTTGGTATGTGTGAGGGAGGGCAACTGATTCGAGAGCTGCTGCTGATATGGTGTTATATAAAGAGGCAGCAGCATCTGCATTGTATAAGATACAATATGTTTTCAAGAGGTAGACGGGATTCAAAGAGTGAATCAAAAATAATTTTTAGACTTTTGGCCAGAGAGAAGTCCATGAAATTCTTTGCTACTCCCGAATCAATAATTTTTTTTTCCTGTGAACCCAGAGGAACCAAAGGTAATAGACATATGCACGAGTACCGTATTTTATCTTTAGTGGAGGACAGAGTTACTCCTAGGGTAATAACTCCCTCCTCACCTAGGGGCTGGAGTTTCCCCATTTGGCCTTTATTTTGGAACTGTCTGTGCTAGAGTGATCCCGTTCATCACACTATAAACAGACTCATTGTGACAGTCGATGGGATCTTTCACCCGGTAACAATCTCTGCTGACCGATTGCGGCTGGTCTGGGAGGCAATTTTAAAGATGCTTTTGGAGGAGGCAGAAGAATACAGACTTTTTTTCCTAGCTCGTTCTGTAAAACATTAGTCCACGTGAGTAGAGAGGGAAATGAATCCTGTAGTGATTATTTTTAGCCAATTTTAACCTTAATGACCAAGTCTCAATTTTCAAATCTTACCAGTGTCACTTTATGTGGTAATTACTCTGGAATGTTTCATTATGTCTAGGTGATTCTGAGAATGTTTTTTCATGAAACATTGTACTTTATGTAAATTTAAAAGAATGTGCTTTTAGTTTTTTTGTGAAAATAACTAAAATTTGATGAAAATTTCAAAAAAAATAGCGATTTTTTATTTTATTTTGAATGTTTATATCCTTAAACCAGATGTTCCAACACACAAAATAGTTAATAAATAAGTTTCCATATGTGTACTTTATGTCAACATCATTTTTCAAAAGTCCTTTTATTTCATTATGATTTTAGAAGAGTTCAAATTTAGCAGCGAATTTTCATTTTTTCAAGGAAATTTTCAAATCTAGTTTTTTCAGCAACATATTTAGCTTTGAAGGGACTTTGAGAGGCCTAATATTGGAAAATATATGACACTATTTTAAAAAACTTCACCTTTCAAAAACAATATTTTATAAAAAAATGAGTTTGTATTTACGTCGTCTGTAACTTTTTACATTTTTTGACGAATGAGCATTATTAAGTTCTGGTTTTTTGCGGGACGATTTGTCATGACAGCTTTATAATTTAGGTCATTCTAAACGCAGCTATACTATTTTGTTTATTTTTTATTTAAAGGGAACCTGTCACCCCCAAAATTGAAGTTGAGCTAAGCCCACCAGCATCAGGGGCTTATCTACAGCATTCTGTAATGCTGTAGATAAGCCCCCGATGTATCCTGAAAGATGAGAAAAAGAAGTTATATTGTAAGGGGGTTACCTTCTCTGTTCTGTGCCTGGAACCACTTAGCTGTGCAGCACGTTTCCCTGGGGGCAGTCTTAGAGACCGGACAGGAAGGAAGCCGGGCTGGGAGAGGAAAAAGGCGCGCGTTCCAGGGCTAGGGCAGCGTGTACTGGAGAGAGAGCAGCGTGTGCAGTGGAGAGAGCAGCAGGCGCAGCAGGGAGAGCAGCAGATACAGCGGACAGAACAGCACACAGCTGCGCTACAGGGAAGAGAGAGAGCTCCCGGTCAGAGGACTGAGACAGGGAGATTGTCCAGAAAGACTGCATCTTGTGAGTACGTGAAAGCGAACTCTGCTGTGACTGGAGAGGTGCACCCTGATGCTCGTGCAAAGACAGTGACCCATGCAGAGACAGTGACCCATGCAGGGACAGTGGCCCATGCAGAGACAGTGGCCCCTAGTACCCATGGTATTAGTGCAGAGCCCCTGATTCCTGTTGGGAGACCCAATAATAGACTGAGCATCGTTCTCCTGGGATAGGCTGCACTGTTGAAGCAAAAGACTCAGAGCACAGCGGACCCCGTTTGCCTAGCATCCCCTCTGCTCACCACAGTAACCCCTTAAACCCAACGTTGCAGGTTCCTAGAGACTATACAGCCCATGGATAACAGAGGGATGACAAGTGCCGCTGTTTCTCGGCGCCTACATTGGAGAAGATGACCCTGCAAGCAACTCCTCATCAGACTGATAAGTGTTTTCCCAAGAGATTCCGTTTACTACAGTTATACTGTTTGACTGTCTGGGAATTTATACTACTTCCCATATATTTTGCACAGTAATTTTATTAGTTTATATTCTACTGTTTTCTCCCTGCGAGGAGAATATTGCCCCTGTTAATATAAACCCCCCTCAACAGTTGGTCTGTCTGTTCCGTGGTGACATACTCTACCCTGCACTCTATTAAACTATTATACTCACCCAGGGGCGTTTCCGCTGCGGTCCAGTCCGATGGGCATCGCGGTCCAGTCCGGGGCCTCCCTTCTTCATAGGATGACGTCCTCTTCTTGTCTTCACGCTGCGGCTCCGGCGCAGGTGTACTTTGCAACAGAGCAAAGTACTGCAGTGCGCTGGCACCTCTCTGACCTTTCCCGACACCTGCGCACTGCAGTACTTTGCTCTGCCCTCAACAGGGCAGACAAAGTATGCCTGCGCCGCAGCTGCGGCGTGAAGACAAGAAGAGGACGTGATCGTAAGAAGATGGGAGGCCCGGACCGTGACGCCCACCGCAATGGGACCGCCCCTGGGTGAGTATAATCTAACCTCTTTTTCTCATCTTTCAGGTTACATTCCAGAATGCTGTAGATAAGCCCCTGATGCCGGTGGGCTTAGCTCAACTTCCATTTTGGGGGTGACAGGTTCCCTTTAATGCAAATGCTGCATTTTGGGGCGAAATGGGTTTTTGTGATTTTTTTGTGATCTTTTGTGTGCCTCCTTTTTGCATATTTTACTCTACTTTTTTTAACTTTTTCACTCAGTCCCACTGTGGGACATGAATATTTTTTACTTTATTGGTCTCATACTTTGCAGCACTTGTGTACAGCAGTGCCGGAGACCTGTCAGTTATGCTCTGACTCAGCCTGATAGACCCCGCATATAGCAGGATCTAACAGGCCACTGTACCTTGAGATCATTAGATGACATCAGGATGCAATGACAACCACCCATTACGATCACTGGGGGAGTCGAGGGAGTTTTATGCCCCTTTTAACTACTTAGATGCCACTGTCACAATTGTCAGTGGCATCTGAGTGGTTAATCAACCCCGATCAATTCTATAACTGGATGCGGCCGATGGCGAGTATATCAGCTGTCACCCACGGGATTTTTGCATGCTAGTGGGTGCTATACATTTGATTTTTAGCTCTGTGAAAAAGCGTAATTGAGGATTAAGGCCCCTTAGCGACCGCTAAGTGAAGAAAATAAATCTACAGGGCCAAAAAAGGCCTAGAGAGATGATGACACATGCTAAGAAACCTGTAAAGACTGATGTGGAACACAACAGAGAGCAGAGTTCTGAGGTGAGGGGAGGAGACCACGGACCTGGGACAGGTGCCCAACAATTACTAAGATAAAACTTGACAGTTGGAGCTCAAAACATTCTATGTGGAGGGGCGGAGCTAGAAGCTGCACAGACATTCTGCTGCCAGTTCTCCTGAAACGGCAGTTACACTTTGAACTGGAGAATTCCATTGTTGGTTGCTGTGGACAACAAGGCCAATTTTTCATATACGGGAGGTGCATTGCTCCCTAAGACCTCATTGTGGAAGAAGTTAGCATAAATATTTTCTGTCCCCAGGGATAAAAATAATAGGCTTCTTAGCTTTAGACACACTACATAAAACATTTAAATAGGTCAGGTCAGGAGAAAGTACATGTTCATCTGCTGGAAGATTGTGAAATGTATTATATGCTATGCTCATAGGCGAAGCTGCTCGATTTTACATAATATCCTTCCCTAACCTCACCATGTTCTTCTAGTAGTCTATAAATCATGTTAAGGAAAAATTCAGCAGTTCCTTCTCACTTCAGTATTTATTTACCCGACATTAGAAATATTACCATTCAATCGCGAGCCTGGAAAGACGTCAGAAGTTTTAATATTTTATGAATTACACTCACAGTTACAAATATTCACAAGCCCACGTATTTATTTTACCTTTCCTAATTGCCCATGTAGGAAAACTCTAAATAGTTCTCCTAGGCAGCCATAGAGATGACCTTACTCTCCGAAACCTAATTTATTGGTTCCACTGTTACTATGGAAGCCCCTAATAAACAAAAATAAACCAAAAAGAAGACCCCCAGGGGCCTTGTGACAGAATCAGTAAAGGATTCTGCCCAAGATGAATTGGAAACAATTTTCTAATTACGGTATATATTTTTTTTACATTTTTGTTTAGTTCTGTTATATTTTTTGCCTGTGTGCTTGTTGGTTTTCATTTTCTCGATGACGTCTGCAGAGCTTACGTTGCTTCTCTCTTGTATTTATGGTTTGCATTGGTGATATTGCCTTCTATCTCTATATATTTCCTGTTCATACTTTACTGTATTTTTTTAGTATTTTTGCTTCATAATGTAATTTATACATAACTATTTTTCAAGATTTTTGGCATGGGCAACACTATATTAATACGCTAATTACCTGTGCTACAGTTGAGGCAGATTTGGGGGATATATTTAGGCAAGAATTTTCAGTGGCTGGTACAGAATGTATGGGGGCATCTGTGGGTACCCCTTATTGAGCATATATGGCACAGACTACTATAAGGGCAGAGTAGAAGTTAGATATTCGATTCACGCTGCCCTTGACAGGTGTTAGATTCTTCACTTCTGTGCCCGACACTCACTGTCACTCTATTGATTATTAAGCTCCAATCATATCTGTCAGAGGCCACAGACTGAAATAGGCTACCTCAGACAGGCTTGGCACAAGCTACTACATCTAGCAGATTCCAGAGGAACCTCTTCCTTTACCCCTGTATAGGAATTTGACCTTATAATGGGTCCACTGGATTTCTTCCATGGAAGTGCAGCTGGCCACAGGAGCAAACTAAAGGCAAGAAGGGTTGTCATGCAAGGTCAGGGCCATGAGGTAACATCAGCAACAACATTGGAAAGCAAGCGGATGGTCAAAATTCAAGGTGAGGTCAGAAACCGGGTGGAATCAAGAAGACAACACAAGAGTAAGGCACTGGAGCTGTAAACCAGGTAAGCTGAACTCATTGACTGACAGTCGCAGACAGAAACCAGGGAATCTGTCAGCGGGTTTTTGCTACCTCATCTGAGAGCGGTCTGATGTAGGAAAAGAGACCCTGAATCCAACTATGTATCACTTAGTTTACTGGGTGCAGCAATTGTGACACAGATTTTAGCATAAAACGGAGCTGAAAAAGTTAGCCCCGCCCTCACCAGGCTCTCTCTGTACATTGTATATAGACAGCTGCTTAACAGAGAAGGAGGCGTGGTCAGTCCAGCAAGGGCGTGCCAGCCAGTCAGGGCAATAATAATCACCATGTGAGAAAATCTTCATTGAAAGTAAACAGTACAAAGCTTGACAAGTGACACATCATTGAAATTTGTGTTATAGCTTCTAACTCCTACTGTCTTAAGATTACATAGCAAAAACCTACTGATAGATTCCATTTAAGTAGCAGAGTAATCAAAAACAATTAACCCCATAGATTCATGATCTAGCGACACCAAAAGTGCCAGGAATAAAACAGGACTGATGCTTTCTCACATCACCTGCAACAAAGGAGAGGCACCAAAGGAGTGGCTACTTTGAAGAACCTAGAATATAAGACATAATTTCAGCTGTTTCACACTTTTTTGTTAAGTATATAATTCCACATGTGTTAATTCATAGTTTTGATGCCTTCAGTGTGAATGTACAGTTTTCATAGCCATGAAAATACAGAAAAATCTTTAAATGAGAAGGTGTGTCCAAACTTTTGGTATGTACTGTATGTGTTGCATGCAAATTGTGCGTTTTGATCCAATGGTGTCTCCGGACCTCGCGACACCTCCCCAGTCCCAGAAAACACTGCCTCTTCTAACTTGATGGAAGTGGATGACATCTCCTGTGTCACCCACACAATGGTAGAAGTCTTGCTTCTGTGCAATTTAATTAGAGACCTACACAGGCATGATCAGAATTTAAAAGGCGATAGGCCACCTTTAAAATATAAATTAGAATAGCGAAAAGTCATTGCCTTCCCGAACACAAGCATGGGCATTCATTGCTGGCAGATCTTATTCCAGGTGACGGATGTTGGGGTTAAGAAACAGTTTAACCAAACACCTCTGTCTTCATATCACTGATCCAATGTGATCATGCATGTAGTAAGCCAGCACATTCCAGAACGCAGGTGCAGCATGAGAGGAGTCTTAGTGAAAATGCTACTATGAAGGGTAAAACTCATAGCTCATTAGTAGAATAAAGGGTGTAATGTCGTAGACATCAACGGGCAAAAAAACCTTGTAGACTGAAGATTTGTAGAACCACTTATTTAGGATTAAACAGGAGTACGACGCTGAGGAATACATTACAAGACTTCAAGAATAAGATTGGAAGATAAACTTGGCAGCTGCCATGACGATTCTGAAAATCTTTTATAGGAAAATGCGAGAAGAGCCAGAGAACTAAACTGATTTCATAAATCATTATTCGAAGGAATTTTACAATATAAAAATAATAGTAAAAGTTTGTGAATGATGTTATGTAATAACTCCAATGTCGTACGTGATGTTCGACACAAACACATCTCTGTTTTCTATTATGACTTATATTAATGTATAGTAGCGGACAGAAATTTTCTTTACATCCAAGTGAAACGTCATCCTTTTATTCCTTACAGATGGTTGGGTATTGTGGTTATATTTATACTTTATAGAACAACAGTACCAGATGGAAGCCATTGATTCCTGGAATACCTTATTGTGCACTGTTGCTTCAAAGTCCATGGATGGTCCAAATTCTGGGAAGAGGGGAAGTGGATGGGCTGCCGGTAACACATTTACCCCCACTGAAGGATGTATGACAAGAGTGAAACATGACTGAGAGGGCTAAAGATGGCAATATATCACTTTAATGACTTACATAATGCATTACTTACACTGTCTCTAAAGACATATCGCTATTCTTCAGCAGCAATGGTATGATAAAGAAGTGATATATGACATCTATTTAATACCTGACTGCCTAATAATATGTTATTTTCTTAAAGGAAATCTGTCACCAGATTTTTGCTACCTAGTCTGAAAGAAGAATAATGTAGGAGCAAATACTCTGATTCCAATTATGTATCACTTACTGGGCTGGTTAGTGTACTTTCTATACAATCATTGTTTTATCAGCAGGAGATAATTACTATAGGACTTGTAAACTTGCTGCCAGGTAATCCAACCACGCCTCCACCACTGATTGGCAGCTTTCTGCATATGCACATTAAACACAGAAATCTGCCAATTAGGGATGTGGTCAGGGTTATACAGGGCTCAGCATTTAGAGAACTGGTAGATCTACAGCAGGTAAAACAGTTTTCAATCAAAAGTACAGCACCCAGTAAAGGATATAATACATTTTCTCTGCCCATACGTCATGCTGCTCTCTGATTTGGTATCAAACACCTGGTGACAGGTTCCCTTTAAAGAGTTCATCTCACCAAGATAACCCATCCTTAACCTCTTAGTAACCAGGCCTGAAGAGGTCTTAATGACTCGCCATTTTTTTTCTTTTGTTTGTGCCTCTCCTCTTTTCAGCAGTCATAATTCTCTAGGTTATTGTGGTCATGTGGATTTGTATTATGTGTAGGTTTTTTAGGCGCTGCTTTTTTTATGTATGAAATAAAATGTATTTCATGAAAAGACAAAATAGACTTGTTTCGTATTTTTATTTTTTACAAAAAAATCCGATCTATACAAATAGAAAGTAATTACCCAAAAGAGAAAAATGTCATAAAGAGAAAAAAAAAATTAAAAACGTCAAAACTGACATTTATCAGTCATCGCAACTCTCCCAAAAAAGGTAATAAAGTATTACCAAGACATCCTATGTACCCCATAATAATACCATTAAAAACAACCGGAGACCCTACAAAAAACAAGCCATCAACAACTCCACTGGTGAAAAAATATAAAGTTGCAAATCTCAGAACAGCACACAACACAAACCCCTTTTTTTCCAAGTTCTCAATCTGCAAAAATATAAAACTAAACCACACAAGATAAATATCCCCAAAATTGTCCTAACCTGGAAAATTATGCTGCCAGATCATTTTTACCGCAGAATGCATCCATTGCTGCTGTAGTAACATTTTTTGGCTTGTCCAACCCTGGCTTCTCCTCAGCCCCGCCCAAAAACTGGTGTAAAAACTCCAAAAGTTATAAAATTTTTGCATTGAAAAACGTTTGCAATTATTCATGGTGTTTTCCGCTGACGTAAACACTTTGATGAATCAGGCCCTCTGACTATTAGCTTTTAGTCCTGTAACCTCGGTGTGATGTGTTTGTGTTACTTTAATCTTTTAGCGTTTTATTTTTGAGTTTTTGTATTTCCTTTATTTTTTTACTGCAGTCATAAAAAGTTTTCACTTTAAATTGTCTAAAGATCTTAGCAACATGGATAATAGTTGTTGTAACCAAGTGCATGCAGATATACAGTGGGTACGGAAAATATTCAGACCCCTTTACATTTTTCACTCTTTGTTTCATTGCAGCCATTTGGAAAATTCAAAAAAGTTCTTTTTTTCACATTAATTTACACTCTGCACCCCATCTTGACTGAAAAAAATAGAAATGTAGACATTTTTTCAAATCTAATAAAAAAGAAATACTGAAATATCACATGGTCATAAGTATTCAGACCCTTTGCTCAGACACTCATATTAAGTCACATGCTGTCCATTTCCTTGTGATCCTCCTTGAGATGGTTCTACTCATTCACTGGAGGCCAGCTGTATTTAATTAAACTGATAGGACTTGATTTAGAGAGGCACACTCCTGTCTATATAAGACATCACAGCTCACAGTGCATGTCAGACCAAATGAGAATCATGAGGTCAAAGGAACTGGTCAAGGAGCTCAGAGACAGAATTGTGGCAATGCACAGATCTGGCCAAGGTTACAACAGAATTTCTGCAGTACTCAAGGTTCCTAAGAGCACAGTGGCCTCCATAATCCTTTAATGGAAAAAGTTTGGGACCACCAGAAGTCTTCCTAGACCTGGCGTCCAGCCAAACTGAGCAATCGTGGGAGAAGAGCCTTGGTGAGAGAGGTAAAGAAGAACCCCAAAATCACTGTGGCTGAGCTCCAGAGATCCAGTAGGGAGATGGGAGAAAGTTCCACAAAGTCAACTGTCACTGCAGCCCTCCACCAGTCGGGCCTTTATGGCAGAGTGGCCCAAAGGAAGCCTCTCCTCAGTGCAAGACATATGAAAGCATAGAGTTGGCTAAAAAACACATGAAGGACTCCCAGACTATGAGAAATAAGATTCTCTGGTCTGATGAAACGAAGATAGATCTTTTTGGTGATAATTCTAAGCGGTATGTGTGGAGAAAACCAGGCACTGCTCATCACCTGCCCAATACAATCCCAACAGTGAAACACGGTGGTGGCAGCATCGTGCTAGGACGACTGGTTGTCATTGAAGGAAACCTGAATGCGGCCAAGTACAGAGATATCCTGGATGAAAACCTCTTCCAGAGTACTCTGGACCTCAGACTTGGCCGAAGGTTCACCTTCCAACAAGACAATGACCCTAAGCACACAGCTAAAATAACAAAGGAGTGGCTTCAGAACAACTCTGTGACCATTTTTGACTGGCCCAGGCAGAGCCCTGACCTAAACCCAATTGAGCATCTCTGGAGAGACCTGAAAATGGCTGTCCACCAACATTCATATTCCAACATGACAGAACTGGAGAGGATCTGCAAGGAAGAATGGCAGAGAATCCCTAAATCTAGGCGTGAAAAACTTGTTGCATCATTCCCAAAAAGACTCATGGCTGTACTAGCTCAAAAGGGTGGTTCTACTCAATACTGAGCAAAGGGTCTGAATACTAATGACTAGGGTTGAGCGACTTTTATTGTTATAGGATCGGGTCGGGTTTCACAAAACCCGACTTTCTCAAAAGTCGGGTCGAGTGAAATCGGCCGATCGTATAAAAAAGTCGGGGTCGGCCGAAACACGAAACCCAATGCAGTGCAATGGGATACTATGGTTCCCAGGGTCTGAAGGAGAGGAAACTCTCCTTCAGGCCCTGGGATCCATATTAATGTGTAAAATAAAGAATTAAAATAAAAAATATTGATATACTCACCTCTCCGACGCAGCCTGGACCTTACCGCTGGTAACCGGCAGCCTTCTTTGCTTAAAATTAGCGCATTCAGGGCCTTCCATGACGTCACGGCTTCTGATTGGTCGCGGCCGCCAATGTGACCGCCACGCGACCAATCACAAGCCGTGACGTAATTCTCAGGTCCTAAATTCCTAATTCTAGGAATTTAGGACCTGAGAATTACGTCACGGCTTGTGATTGGTCGCGTGGCGGTCACATGGGCGGCCTCGACCAATCACAAGCCGTGACGTCATCTAAGGCCCTGAACGCGCTCATTCTTAGGAAGGAAGGCTGCCGGAAAGAAGCCGAGGGTGAGTATATTCCTGTTAGGCCGGAGACACACTGGTGCGAGAGACGGCCGAGTCTCGCTGGTTAAAAGCAAGCTGTGGCACCTGCACTCCGGAGCGGAGCGTGCGGCTCCATAGCAATACATGGAGCTGCACGCTCAGCTCCGGAATGCAGGTGCCACAGCTTGCTTTTAACCAGCGAGACTCGGCCGTCTCTCGCACCAGTGTGTCTCCGGCCTTAGGTATATACTCACCCTCGGACGCGCCCTGCTTCTTTCCGGCAGCCTTCCTTCTTAAGAATGAGCGCGTTCAGGGCCTTAGATGACGTCACGGCTTGTGATTGGTCGCGGCCACCCATGTGACCGCCACGCGACCAATCACAAGCTGTGACGTAATTCTCAGGTCCTAAATTCCTAGAATTAGGAATTTAGGACCTGAGAATTACGTCACGGCTTGTGATTGGTCGCGTGGCGGTCACATGGGATGCCGCGACCAATCAGAAGCCGTGACGTCATGGAAGGCCCTGAACGTGCTCATTTTAAGCAAAGAAGGCTGCCGGTTACCAGCGGCGATGTCCAGGGGCCTCCGGAGAGGTGAGTATATCAATATTTTTTATTTTAATTCTTTATTTTACACTTAAATGTGGATTCCGATACCGATTTCCGATATCGCAAACATATCGGAACTCGGTCGTAATTCCGATACCAGATTCAGAAGATCGCCGACCTCATGGCCGACCCCACACAGGGGTCGGGCCGGGTTTCATGAAACCCGACTTTGCCAAAAGTCGGCGACTTCTGAAAATGGCCGACCCGTTTCGCTCAACCCTACTTATGACCATGTGATATTTGCAAAAATTACTACATTTCTGGGTTTTTTTTCAGTCAAGATGGGATGCAGAGTGTACATTAATGAGAAAAAATGAATTTTTTTTAAATTTACTAAATGGCTGCAATGAAACAAAGACTGAAAATTGTAAAGGGGTCTGAATACCTTCCGAACCCACTGTAGTATGACCTAAATTCCCACCATGATATATGGAAAGCATCATGAAGCTAGAACTTAAATTGCAAAATTGCTAAATATTCTTTCAGTCTTTCAGATTTTATCAACATTATTATTTTTTCTGTTTTCAAAAAAGGGCACTATTTTTAACAGAAGCACAATCAGGAACATTTATTAACACTTGCATACCACCAACAAACTGTCCTTGTAGTGGCCCACATCAATGGAGGTACACCCAAACGCTATTGATCTATGCTGGAGTAGACCCAAAAATTAAAAAAATAAATAAAAATATGTATTACATTTATATAGCATATAAAAGAGGAAATCAACTTTATTCCGACATTCTTTCTCATGTCACCAGACTCTTAGTGTCCATCATAGCTGTTAAATATAGCATCCCTATCACAAGCAGACAAAGCGTATTCACTCAATATCTTCTAACAAATGGAAAAAAGGGAACTGATATCCTACGAAAAGTCAGACAGAAGGTGACTTAATGTCTGCATGAGATGGGGGAACGTGCAAGATAAAGGCTGACATTGGCACAGCATGCCTCAGTATAGCCATATGTATTATTTGTAGGCATGATATTGTTTCCATTGTGACTGTTCTGATTATTTTACGCCACAAAAATAGATGATATAGTCAATAACTACTGGGTAATTGTAGCCAATTTTGCCCCAAAAGAGTAATGTTCTTTCTGACCCCACAAAGACAAATGTTTCCTGGATAAATCAAACATCCTTCAAAAATATGAAAATGATTGTTACCTTGAGGCAAAGCCTATTTGTTAGAGGGGTCCTATGTTTATGGGGTGATCTCAACATGTCGCTCTGCTGGAAACGTGAATGGTCAGATATAAGTGAATTCTGACAGTAAAAAGATGAATTTCCCTGGAGCACCACCACAATGTCCTGTGTAATTCTCCCACTTTTGATCTCTTTACTCAATCATTAGCAGCTGTGGTCTTTTCACTTTCTGTGGACAGATATCAGCATAGATATCAGGCATCTATCTCACAAATTATTTATCTATCTATTATTTATCTATTATCTATCTATCTACAGTGGGGAAAGTAAGTATTTGATACACTGCCGATTTTGTGTTTTCCCACCTACAAACAATGGAGAGGTGTGTAATTTGTATTGTATGTACACTTAAACTGTCAGAGACAGAATCTTAAAATAAAAAACTGAAAATCTCATTGTATGATTTTTACAAAGTTATTTTCATTTTATTGCATGAAATAAGTATTTGATACAATAGAAAAACAGAACTTAATATTTCGTACAGAAGCCTTTGTTTGCAATTACAGAGGTCAGACGTTTCCTGTAGTTCTTGACCAAGTTTGCACACACCGCAGCAGGGATTTTGGCCCACTGCTCCATACAGATCTTCTCCAGATCTCTCATGTTTTGGGGTGGTCACAGGGTAACATTGAGTTTCAGCTCCCTCCAAAGATTTTCTATCTAGTGACTGGCTAGGTCACTCCAGGACATTGAAATGCTTCTTACGGAGACACTTCTTAGTTGCCCTGCCTGTGTGTTTCAGGTCATTGTCATGCTGGAAGACCCAGCCAAGATCCATCTTCAATGCTCTTACTGAGGGAAGGAGATTGTTGGCCAAAATCTTGACTCCACCCATCCTCCCTTCAATATGGTTAGGTCATTCTGTTCCCTTTGCAGAAAACCACCCCCAAAGTTTGATGTTTCCCTCACCATGCTTCACAGTTGGGACAGTGTTCTTGGGGTTGTACTAGTCCTTCCTCTTCCTCCAAATGTGGCGAGTGGATTTGATACCAAAAAGTTCTATTTTTGTCTCATCTCACTACATGACCTTCTTCCATGCCTCCTCTGGATCATCTAGATGGTCACTGGCGACATTCAAACTGACCTGGACATGTGCTGGCGTGAGCAGGGGAACCTTGTGTGCCCTGCAGGATTTGTAATGTGTGTGGGACAATGAGTAAAAGTAAAAAAAATATATATATCACAGTGTAAAAATATATATTTTTTTAAATTGCCAAATAAAGAAAAAAAAATATTTCCAATAAATACATTTATGTAAATAAAAAAACAATAAAAGTACACATTTGGTATTGTGATGTCATAAAGGCTCGCTCTATAAAACTGTCCCACTAGTTAACCCCTTCAGTTAACTCCGTAAAAAAAAAACAAGGCAAAAAACAATGCTTTATCATCATACTGCCGAACAAAAAGTGCAATAAAGCGCGATCAAAAAGACAGATGTAAATAAAAATAGTAATGCTAAAAATGTCATCTTGTCCCGCAAAAAATATGCCACCATACAGCTGCATCAGCAGAAAAATATAAAAGTTATAGCTCTCAAAATAAGGCTATGCAAAAATATTTTTTTTCTATAAAATAGTTTTTATTGTGTAAAAGCGCCAAAACATTAAAAAAATATTAATGAGGCATCACTGTAATCGTACTGACCCGAAGAATAAGGCTATGTGTCCACGTTCAGGATTTTTTGCGTGTTTTTCATGTTTTTTCGGCAGTTTTCTGCTGCAAAAACCCATTAAAAATGCTTACATTAAGCATCCCATCATTTTAATGCATTTTGCAATTTTTGTGCCCATGCTGCATTTTTTTCTGCGAAAAAACGCATCGCGGAAAAAAACGCAGCATGTTTATTAAAAAATGCAAAAAATCCGCAAAAAAAACGTGAGTGGATTGCCTGCGAAAGGAGTCCAGATTTGCTCAGGAAAATTCTGCATACATTCCTGAATGTGGGCCCATAGCCTAAAGCTGCTTTATCAATTTTAACACACACAGAACAGCATAAAAAAATAAACAAAAAGCAATTCCTGAATTGCTGTTTTTTCTTTATTCTGTCTCCCAAAAATGAGAATAGAAAGCGATCAAAAAATGTCATGTGTCTGAAAATGGTACCAATAAAAATGTCATCTTGTCCCGCAAAAAATATGCCACCATACAGCTGCATCAGCAGAAAAATAAAAAAGTTATAGCTCTCAAAATATGGCTATGCAAAAATATATTTTTTTCTATAAGGCCGGTTTCACACGTCCAGATAATTCCGGTACCGGAGTTATCCGTGTCCGTGTGTCTGTGTGCTCACGTGGCACATCAGTGTGGCACACGTGCGTCAGCTGTATGCCACCCGTGTGCCGCCTGAGGACCACACTGACCATGCAGGAGAGACAGTGCTACAGTAAGCGTTGTCCCCTGCTTGTGGTGCTGAAGCCGGCATTCATCCCTTCTGTCCTGCTCGGCTGAAAGCAGCGCTTGCAGGAGAGAAGGGATGAAAGATCAAGTTTTTTTTTTTGTTTAAAATAAAGTTTGGGGGTCACCTCCCGCCTCCCATCCCCCGTGCGCCCGCCCGCTTGCAGAGAAATACTCACCCAGCTCCTGCGATGTCTCCTCTCAGCGCCGGCAGCTTGTCCTGTGTGAGCAGTCACGTGGTACCGCTCATTACAGTGATGAATATGCGCATATTCATCACTGTAATGAGTGGTACCATGTGACCGCTCACAGAGAACAAGCTGCCGGCGCTGACAGCAGACATCGCGGGAGCTGGGTGAGTATTTCTCTGCAAGCGGGCGGGTGCACGGGGAATGGGAGGCGGGAGGTGACCCCCAAACTCTATTTTTAACAAAAAAAACCTTGATTTTTCATCTCTTCTCTCCTGCAGGGGAGAAGAGATGAATGCCACCTTCAACACCACACACAGGGGGGACAGCGCTTACTGTAGCGCTGTCTCTCCTACCGCGGTACGTGCACACGTAGGAGAGTGCACACTGTTCTCTGTGTGCACGTGTGTGGGACGCTTTGCGGACCATGCTGCTGTAGATAAGCGGACATGTCTCCGTGTTTTCAACATGGACACATGGTCCGTGAAAACACGGAGACATGTGCATAGACCCATTCATTTGAATGGGTCTACGTGTGTCAGTGTCTCCAGTACGTGAGAAAACTGTCATTACACGTACCGGAGACACTGACGTGTGAAAGAGGCCTAAAATAGTTTTTATTGTGTAAAAGCACCAAAACATTAAAAAAATTAATGTGGCATCGCTGTAATTGCACCGACCCGAAGAATAAGGCTATGTGTCCACATTCAGGATTTTTTGCATGTTTTTCATGTTTTTTCGGCAGTTTTCCGCTGCAAAAACGGTTTAAAAACGCTTATGGAGCGCCCCCAGACACAGGGCCGCGGGGTACTCGGTACCGGGCTTCTCTGACTCAGTTCTGGGGTTGTTATGGTGGCTAGACCTGATCCGTGACCCTGCTAAGGGGCGTCCAATGAAAGGTGTAAATGGTGGTGTACGGTGCAGGTCGCAATGAATAATGAGGACACAGGGTTGCAGTCTCTTTATCTCTTTACTGAAGGCTTCAAGGTCCTCAATACAGAGTATGGTTAACAGGGCTGTAAGAGACCGGCCGGTCCGATGGCACCTCCAGAGTTCCCTTTGCAGGTGGAAATCTGTGCCTACCTTCTAGCGCCTGTGTGTTGTAGTACTTCCCTGCTGAGCACCACGGGATAGTCCTCACAACTGTTGTGTCTGCTTCTGATGTTATTTCCCACAACTTATGTCTGTTCTGATGTTCTTCTCCATCCCCCAGATGATATGGATAGGACGCACCCGTATGACGGGAAGTGTTGTGAACTCTATTTTTGGGCTCCCTCTAGTGGTCACAAGCGGTACTGTGTAGTGTTGTCTTTCTGCAGGTTGCAGCATCAGCTGGTTCGTTATCCTTGGTTGGTTTCCTATTTAGCCCACCTGGATACTCAGTTCCTTGCCTGCTATCAATGTATTCAGTGCTCTTCAGATTCCTTGTGTCTACCTTGCTCCCAGTCTCTCCAAGACAAGCTAAGTTTTTGTTTGATCATTTTTTGATTATCAGTGCTCATTATGTTTTTAGTCCAGCTCGCTAAAATGTGATTTCCTCGCTTGCTGGTTGCTCTAGGGGACTGAGGTTCTCCCCCCACACCGTTAGTTGGTGTGGGGGTTCTTGAAATCTCAGAGTGGATATTTTGTAAGGGTTTTTTACTGACCGCATAGATTCCCTTTTCTATTTTCTGCTATCTAGTATTAGTGGGCCTCATTTGCTGAATCTGCTTTCACCCCTGTGTATGTGCCTTCCTCTTACCTCACCGTTATTATCTGTTGGGGGCTTCTATATCTTTGGGGATTATTTCTCTGGAGGCAAGAGAGGTGTTTTCTTTCTCTCTAGGGGTAGCTAGTTCCTCAGGCTGGCTCGAGATGTCTAGGATTTTTAGGCACGTTCACCGGCTACTTCTAGTGTGTTTGGATAGGTTCAGATTTGCGGTCAGTCCAGTTTGCCATCTCCCTAGAGCTTGTCCTATGTTTGTTACTTAGCTGGAGTAATTTGTGATCCTCAACCACTAAGGATCATAACAGTATAGCAGGCCTAAAAGTGTTTAATGCATCGCAGAAGTGGGATAAAAAGAAGACCTGAGTACATTTTTATTTTTATTTTTTTCCCTCCCGCTTTTCCTTTGCTGCAGTCTGTTTAGCTTCTTTCATCCCCTTGAACTCTGGGTGGTTTTGAGCTCAGCTGCAGACATGAATGTTCAGACTCTGACTTCTAGTGTGGATCATCTTACTGCACGGGTACAAAGTATTCAGGATTTTGTTATTCATAGCCCTATGTCAGAACCAAAGATACCCATTCCTGAGTTGTTTTCTGGAGATAGATCTAGGTTTCTAAATTTTAAGAATAATTGTAAGTTATTTCTATCTCTGAGACCTCGTTCCTCTGGTGATTCCGCTCAGCAAGTTAAAATTGTTATCTCCTTGTTGCGTGGCGACCCTCAAGATTGGGCTTTCTCTCTGGCGCCAGGAGATCCTGCATTGCTTAATGTAGATGCATTTTTTTCTGGCTCTTGGACTGCTTTATGAGGAACCTAATCTTGAGAATCAGGCAGAAAAAGCGTTGCTGGCTATCTCTCAAGGTCAGGATGAAGCAGAGGTGTATTGTCAAAAATTTCGGAAATGGTCGGTGCTTACTCAATGGAATGAGTGTGCCCTGGCTGCAAATTTCAGAGAAGGTCTTTCTGAGGCCGTTAAGAATGTTATGGTGGGGTTTCCCACCCCTACAAGTCTGAGTGATTGTATGGCTTTAGCCATTCAGGTTGATCGGCGTTTGCGGGAGCGCAAATCTGCTCATCCTTTGGCGGTATTTTCTGGACAGAGGCCTGAGTCTATGCAATGTGACCGAACTCTGACCAGAATTGAGCCACAAAGTCATAGACGTCAAAATGGGTTGTGCTTTTACTGTGGTGATTCTACTCATGTTATCTCAGCATGCTCTGTCATGGTTCCCAATGGCAAGGGAACGTAAAAAACACATAAGTAACGAACGAGCTCTCGGGTGATGGAAACTCGAGTTGACCGTGAGCTAAATCTACCACACAACTAACAGTAGCCAGGGAGCATACCTACGGCTTCCTATATGCCACGCGCCAGCCGGAGGACTAACTACGCCTGGTAGAGGAAGAAACAGACCTGGCTTACCTCTAGGGAAATACCCCAAAAGATGATAGCAGCCCCCCACATGTAATAACGGTGAATTAAGAGGAAAAGACATACACAGTATGAAAGTAGATTTAGCAAAGAGAGGTCCACTTACTAGATAGCAGAAGGATACAAAAGAGGACTTCACGGTCAACTGAAAAACCCTTTCAAAAACCATCCTGAAATTACTTTAAGACTCCTGTGTCAACTCATGACACAGGAGTGGCAATTTCAGCCCGCAAGAGCTTCCAGCTACAGAGAATTACAAAAACTGCAAACTGGACAAAAGGTACAAAACAAAAGGACAAAGTCCACTTAGCTGATCAGCAGACTAGTAGCAGGAACATGCAACCGAAGGCTCTGGTTACAATGATGACCGGCAAGGAAATGACTGGAGAGCAAGGCTAAATAGGAAACTCCCAAACACTGATGGAAGCAGG
Organism: Ranitomeya variabilis; assembly: GCF_051348905.1. Taxonomy (NCBI): domain Eukaryota; kingdom Metazoa; phylum Chordata; class Amphibia; order Anura; family Dendrobatidae; genus Ranitomeya; species Ranitomeya variabilis. The sequence goes on from NC_135232.1 coordinate 612,485,474, forward strand.
TGAACAGAAGAAGCAAAGTGCAAACAAGTCACCAGTACCACCAGCAACCACCAGGGGAGCCCAAAAAGTGGATACACAACAGTACCCTCCCCTTAAGGAGGGGGCACCGAACCCTCACAAGAACCGCCAGGGCGATCTGGATGAGCCCTATGAAAGGCACGAACCAAATCCGAGGCATGAACATCAGAGGCAGTTACCCAAGAATTATCTTCCTGACCATAGCCTTTCCATTTAACCAGATATTGAAGTCTCCGTCTGGAAATACGGGAGTCCAAGATCTTCTCCACGACGTACTCCAATTCATCCTCCACCAGCACAGGAGCAGGAGGTTCAGTAGAAGGAACCACCGGTACCTCATATCTCCGCAACAACGACCGATGGAACACATTATGGATAGCGAAAGATGCCGGGAGGTCCAAACGAAAGGAAACAGGGTTAAGAATCTCCAAAATCCTATAAGGACCGATGAACCGAGGCTTAAATTTGGGAGAAGAAACCCTCATAGGGACAAAACGGGAAGACAACCACACCAAGTCCCCGACGCGAAGGTGGGGACCAACACGACGACGACGGTTAGCAAACTGCTGAGTCCTCTCCTGGGACAATTCCAAATTATCCACCACTTGTCCCCAAATCCGATGCAACCGATCCACCACCGCATCCACTCCAGGACAATCTGAAGATTCAACCTGACCAGATGAAAAACGCGGATGAAACCCTGAATTGCAAAAGAAAGGAGAAACCAAAGTGGCAGAACTAGCCCGATTATTAAGAGCAAACTCCGCCAACGGCAGAAAGGCAACCCAATCATCCTGATCCGCAGACACAAAACACCTCAAATAAGTCTCCAAAGTTTGATTAGTTCGCTCCGTCTGGCCATTGGTCTGAGGATGGAATGCAGACGAAAAGGACAAATCAATGCCCAACCTGGCACAGACTGCCCGCCAAAATCTAGATACGAACTGGGTACCCCTGTCAGAAACGATGTTTTCCGGAATACCATGCAAGCGAACCACATTTTGAAAAAACAGAGGGACCAACTCAGATGAGGAAGGCAACTTAGGCAATGGCACCAAATGAACCATTTTAGAAAAACGGTCACACACCACCCAGATGACAGACATCTTCTGAGAAACAGGGAGATCCGAGATAAAGTCCATAGAGATGTGCGTCCAAGGCCTCTTTGGAATAGGCAAGGGCAACAACAACCCACTAGCCCTAGAACAACAAGGCTTGGCCCGAGCACACACATCGCAAGACTGCACAAAAACACGCACATCTCAAGACAGGGAAGGCCACCAGAAGGATCTAGCCACCAAATCTCTGGTGCCAAAAATTCCCGGATGACCTGCCAGAGTAGAAGAATGAACTTCCAAGATGACTCTAGTGGTCCACTCGTCAGGAACAAACAGTCTACCAGACGGACAACGATCAGGTCTATCCGCCTGAAATTCTTGCAAAGCACGTCGCAAATCTGGAGAGACAGCAGACAAAACCACTCCATCCTTAAGGACACCAGCAGGTTCAGAATTCCCAGGAGAGTCAGGCTCAAAACTCCTAGAAAGAGCATCTGCTTTCACATTCCTAGAACCCGGTAAGTACGAGACCACAAAATTAAACCGGGAAAAGAACAACGACCAACGTGCCTGTCTAGGATTCAGGCGCCTGGCAGACTCCAAATAAATTAAATTCTTGTGATCAGTCAAAACTACCACCTGATGTCTGGCACCCTCAAGCCAATGACGCCACTCCTCAAATGCCCACTTCATGGCCAAAAGCTCCCGATTACCAACATCATAGTTTCGCTCGGCGGCCGAAAATTTTCGCGAAAAGAACGCACAAGGTCTCATCACTGAGCAGTCGGAACTTTTCTGCGACAAAACCGCCCCCGCTCCGATCTCGGAAGCATCGACCTCAACCTGAAAGGGAAGAGAAACATCAGGCTGGCGCAACACAGGGGCAGACAAAAAGCGGCGCTTAAGCTCCCGAAAGGCCTCCACGGCAGCAGGGAACCAATTGGCAACATCAGCACCCTTTTTAGTCAAATCCGTCAGAGGTTTAGCAACGCCAGAAAAACCAGCTATAAATTAAATCGACGATAAAAATTAGCAAAGCCCAAGAATTTCTGGAGACTCTTCAGAGAAGTAGGCTGCGTCCAGTCGTAAATAGCCCGAACCTTGACAGGGTCCATCTCAATAGAAGAAGGGGAAAAAATATACCCCAAAAATGAAATTTTTTGAACCCCAAAAACACACTTTGAACCCTTTACACACAAAGAATTCTCCCGCAAAACCTGAAAAACCCTCCTGACCTGCTGAACATGAGACTCCCAGTCATCAGAAAAAATCAAAATATCATCCAAGTACACAATCATAAATTTATCCAAATATTCCCGGAAAATATCATGCATTAAGGACTGAAAGACAGAAGGTGCATTAGAAAGGCCGAAAGGCATTACCAAATACTCAAAATGGCCCTCAGGCGTATTAAATGCGGTCTTCCACTCATCCCCCTGCTTAATTCGCACCAAATTATACGCCCCACGAAGATAAATCTTAGAGAACCACTTAGCCCCCCTTATGCGAGCAAACAAATCAGTCAGCAAAGGCAACGGATACTGATATTTGACTGTAATTTTATTCAGGAGACGATAATCAATACAAGGCCTCAGAGAGCCATCCTTTTTAGAGACAAAGAAAAACCCGGCTCCTAAAGGTGATGAAGAAGGACGAATATGTCCCTTTTCCAGGGACTCCTTAATATACTCGCGCATAGCAGCATGTTCAGGTACAGATAGGTTAAACAAACGACCCTTTGGAAATTTACTGCCAGGAATCAGATCTATGGCGCAATCACAATCCCTGTGAGGAGGGAGTGAACCAATCTTAGGCTCTTCAAAAATATCACGATAATCAGACAAAAATGTCGGAATCTCAGATGGAATAGATGACGAAATGGACACCATAGGAGTGTCCCCATGAGCCCCCCGACATCCCCAGCTTAACACAGACATAGCCTTCCAGTCAAGGACTGGGTTATGAGACTGTAACCATGGTAATCCAAGCACCAAAACATCATGCAAATTGTACAACACAAGGAAGCGAATCACCTCCTGATGGTCTGGAGTCATACGCATAGTCACTTGCGTCCAGAACTGTGGTTTATTACAAGCCAAAGGTGTAGAATCAATACCCTTCAGAGGTATAGGGACTTCCAGAGGCTCTAAATCAAACCCACAGCGCCTGGCAAAGGACCAGTCCATAAGACTCAGAGCGGCGCCCGAGTCCACATAGGCATCCACGGTAATAACTGATAATGAACAAATCAAGGTTACAGACAAAATAAATTTGGACTGTAAAGTGCCAATTGAAATGGACTTGTCAACCTTCCTAGTACGCTTAGAGCATGCCGATATAACATGAGCAGAATCACCACAATAGAAGCATAACCCATTTTTACGCCTATAATTCTGCCGCTCGCTTCTGGACATAACTCTGTCACATTGCATTTTCTCTGGCGTCTCTTCAGAAGATACCGCCAAATGGTGCACGGGTTTGCGCTCCCGCAAACGCCGATCAATCTGAATTGCCATTGTCATGGACTCATTCAGACCTGTAGGCGCAGGGAACCCGACCATAACATCTTTAACGGCATCAGAAAGGCCCTCTCTGAAATTTGCCGCTAAGGCGCACTCATTCCACTGAGTAAGCACAGACCACCTACGAAATTTTTGGCAGTATATCTCCGCTTCATCTTGCCCTTGAGATAGGGCTATCAAAGCTTTTTCAGCTTGAATCTCCAAATTAGGTTCCTCATAAAGCAACCCTAAAGCCAGGAAAAACGCATCCACATTGAGCAACGCAGGATCCCCTGGTGCCAATGAAAATGCCCAATTTTGAGGGTCACCTCGCAGCAAAGAGATTACAATCTTAACCTGCTGGACAGGATCTCCTGAGGAGTGAGGTCTGAGAGAAAGGAATAATTTACAATTATATTTGAAATTCAAAAACCGAGATCTATCTCCGGAAAACACCTCTGGTGTAGGGATTTTAGGTTCAGAAATAGGAGCATGTATAACAAAATCTTGTAAATTTTGAACCTTCGTAGCAAGATTATTTAAACCTGCAGCCAAACTCTGGACATCCATGTTAAACAGCTAAGGTCAGAGCCATTCAAGGGTTAAGAGGAGGTAAGAAGCAGCTAGACAGCAATTAAGGGCTAGGCAGCAAAACTCTGAGGGAAAGAAAAAAAAAAAAATTTCCTTTCAGCACTTCTTTTTCTCCTGCTTCAGCCCAAACAATTAACACTTTGTAGGCCGGTCATAGTGTCATGGTTCCCAATGGCAAGGGAACGTAAAAAACACATAAGTAACGAACGAGCTCTCGGGTGATGGAAACTCGAGTTGACCGTGAGCTAAATCTACCACACAACTAACAGTAGCCAGGGAGCATACCTACGGCTTCCTATATGCCACGCGCCAGCCGGAGGACTAACTACGCCTGGTAGAGGAAGAAACAGACCTGGCTTACCTCTAGGGAAATACCCCAAAAGATGATAGCAGCCCCCCACATGTAATAACGGTGAATTAAGAGGAAAAGACATACACAGTATGAAAGTAGATTTAGCAAAGAGAGGTCCACTTACTAGATAGCAGAAGGATACAAAAGAGGACTTCACGGTCAACTGAAAAACCCTTTCAAAAACCATCCTGAAATTACTTTAAGACTCCTGTGTCAACTCATGACACAGGAGTGGCAATTTCAGCCCGCAAGAGCTTCCAGCTACAGAGAATTACAAAAACTGCAAACTGGACAAAAGGTACAAAACAAAAGGACAAAGTCCACTTAGCTGATCAGCAGACTAGTAGCAGGAACATGCAACCGAAGGCTCTGGTTACAATGATGACCGGCAAGGAAATGACTGGAGAGCAAGGCTAAATAGGAAACTCCCAAACACTGATGGAAGCAGGTGAACAGAAGAAGCAAAGTGCAAACAAGTCACCAGTACCACCAGCAACCACCAGGGGAGCCCAAAAAGCGGATACACAACAATGCTCTAAACGCTTAAAAAAATCGCTAAACCTGTCACTAGGGTTGAGCGAAACGGGTCGATCATTTTCAAAAGTCGCCGACTTTTGGCTAAGTCGGCGTCTCATGAAACCCGATCCGACCCCTGTGCTTGTCGGCCATGCGGTACGCGACTTTCGCGCCAAAGTCGCGTTTCAATGACGCGAAAAGCGCCATTTCTCAGCCAATGAAGGTGAACGCAGAGTGTGGGCAGCGTGATGACATAGATCCTGGTCCCCACCATCTTAGAGAAGGGCATTGCAGTGATTGGCTTGCTGTCTGCGGCGTCACAGGGGCTATAAAGGGGCGTTCCCGCCGACCGCCATCTTACTGCTGCTGATCTGAGCTTAGGGACAGGTTGCTGCCGCTTCGTCAGAAGCAGGGAGAGCGTTAGGCAGGGTCCACTAACCACCAAACCGCTTGTGCTGCAGCGATTTGCACTGTCCAACACCACCTTCGGTGTGCAGGGACTGTGGAAGCTATTTTTTTTTTTTTTTCCCCTCAGCGCTGTAGCTCATTGGGCTGCCCTAGAAGGCTCCGTGATAGCTGTATTGCTGTGTGTACGCCACTGTGCAAACCAACTGCTTTTTTCAAAGCACATATCCTCTTGTTCCTTCCTTTCTGCACAGCTATCTTTTTTGTTTGTCCACACTTTTTATTTAATTTGTGCATCAGTCCACTCCTATTGCTGCCTGCCATACCTGGCTTAGATTACTGCAGGGAGATAGTAATTGTAGGACAGTCCCTGTTTTTTTTTTGTTTTTTTTGTGGGAGATTAAGATTGGCATTTCTGCTACAGTGCCATCCCTGTGTGTGCCATCTCTCACTGAGTGGGCCATAGAAAGCCTATTTATTTTTTCCGTGATTTGTGTTCTAAATTCTACCTCAACACAAAAACACTACATCAATCAGTGGGAGAAAAATATTGGCCTCAGTCAGGGCTTGTGTGTCACTGCTGTGTGTGCTATCTCTCATTCAGTGGGCTATAGCAAGCCTATTTATTTTATTTTTTTTTTTTAATATTATTTGGTTTCTAAAGTCTCCCTGAAAAAAAAAAAAATACCTAAAAAAACAGTGGGAGAGTAATATTGCCCTTTCAGCTTGTGTGCCAGGCTTGACTCCTGGGTGTGCCACCTCTCTCTCTCATTCAGTGGGCCATAGAAAGGCTATTTTTTTTTTTTGGTTTTTTTAATATTATTTGGTTTCTAAAGTCTCCCTGAAAAAAAAAAAAAAAACATAAAAAAACAGTGGGAGAGTAATATTGCCCTTTCAGCTTGTGTGCCAGTCTTGACTCCTGGGTGTGCCACCTCTCTCCCTCTCATTCAGTGGGCCATAGAAAGCCTATTTATTTTTTTTTTTAAATATTATTGGGTTTCTAAAGTCTCCCTTAAAAAACAAAAAATACATAAAAAAACAGTGGGAGAGTAATATTGCCCTTTCAGCTTGTGTGCCAGTCTTGACTCCTGGGTGTGCCACCTCTCTCCCTCTCATTCAGTGGGCCATAGAAAGCCTATTTATTTTTTTTTTTAAATATTATTGGGTTTCTAAAGTCTCCCTTAAAAAACAAAAAATACATAAAAAAACAGTGGGAGAGTAATATTGCCCTTTCAGCTTGTGTGCCAGTCTTGACTCCTGGGTGTGCCACCTCTCTCTCTCATTCAGTGGGCCATAGAAAGGCTATTTTTTTTTTGGTTTTTTTAATATTATTTGGTTTCTAAAGTCTCCCTGAAAAAAAAAAAAAAAAACATAAAAAAACAGTGGGAGAGTAATATTGCCCTTTCAGCTTGTGTGCCAGTCTTGACTCCTGGGTGTGCCACCTCTCTCCCTCATTCAGTGGGCCATAGAAAGCCTATTTATTTTTTTTTTTAAATATTATTGGGTTTCTAAAGTCTCCCTTAAAAAACAAAAAATACATAAAAAAACAGTGGGAGAGTAATATTGCCCTTTCAGCTTGTGTGCCAGTCTTGACTCCTGGGTGTGCCACCTCTCTCTCTCATTCAGTGGGCCATAGAAAGGCTATTTTTTTTTTTTGGTTTTTTTAATATTATTTGGTTTCTAAAGTCTCCCTGAAAAAAAAAAACAAAACATAAAAAAACAGTGGGAGAGTAATATTGCCCTTTCAGCTTGTGTGCCAGTCTTGACTCCTGGGTGTGCCACCTCTCTCTCTCATTCAGTGGGCCATAGAAAGGCTATTTTTTTTTTTGGTTTTTTTAATATTATTTGGTTTCTAAAGTCTCCCTGAAAAAAAAAAAAAAAACATAAAAAAACAGTGGGAGAGTAATATTGCCCTTTCAGCTTGTGTGCCAGTCTTGACTCCTGGGTGTGCCACCTCTCTCCCTCTCATTCAGTGGGCCATAGAAAGCCTATTTATTTTTTTTAAAAAATATTATTGGGTTTCTAAAGTCTCCCTTAAAAAACAAAAAATACATAAAAAAACAGTGGGAGAGTAATATTGCCCTTTCAGCTTGTGTGCCAGTCTTGACTCCTGGGTGTGCCACCTCTCTCCCTCTCATTCAGTGGGCCATAGAAAGCCTATTTATTTTTTTTTTTAAATATTATTGGGTTTCTAAAGTCTCCCTTAAAAAACAAAAAATACATAAAAAAACAGTGGGAGAGTAATATTGCCCTTTCAGCTTGTGTGCCAGTCTTGACTCCTGGGTGTGCCACCTCTCTCTCTCATTCAGTGGGCCATAGAAAGGCTATTTTTTTTTTTGGTTTTTTTAATATTATTTGGTTTCTAAAGTCTCCCTGGAAAAAAAAAAAAAACATAAAAAAACAGTGGGAGAGTAATATTGCCCTTTCAGCTTGTGTGCCAGTCTTGACTCCTGGGTGTGCCACCTCTCTCTCTCATTCAGTGGGCCATAGAAAGGCTATTTTTTTTTTGTTTTTTTTAATATTATTTGGTTTCTAAAGTCTCCCTGGAAAAAAAAAAAAAAACATAAAAAAACAGTGGGAGAGTAATATTGCCCTTTCAGCTTGTGTGCCAGGCTTGACTCCTGGGTGTGCCACCTCTCTCTCTCATTCAGTGGGCCATAGAAAGGCTATTTTTTTTTTTGGTTTTTTTAATATTATTTGGTTTCTAAAGTCTCCCTGAAAAAAAAAAAAAAACATAAAAAAACAGTGGGAGAGTAATATTGCCCTTTCAGCTTGTGTGCCAGTCTTGACTCCTGGGTGTGCCACCTCTCTCCCTCTCATTCAGTGGGCCATAGAAAGCCTATTTATTTTTTTTTTTAAATATTATTGGGTTTCTAAAGTCTCCCTTAAAAAACAAAAAATACATAAAAAAACAGTGGGAGAGTAATATTGCCCTTTCAGCTTGTGTGCCAGTCTTGACTCCTGGGTGTGCCACCTCTCTCCCTCTCATTCAGTGGGCCATAGAAAGCCTATTTATTTTTTTAAAAAAATATTATTGGGTTTCTAAAGTCTCCCTTAAAAAACAAAAAATACATAAAAAAACAGTGGGAGAGTAATATTGCCCTTTCAGCTTGTGTGCCAGTCTTGACTCCTGGGTGTGCCACCTCTCTCCCTCTCATTCAGTGGGCCATAGAAAGCCTATTTATTTTTTTTTTTTAAATATTATTGGGTTTCTAAAGTCTCCCTTACAAAAAAAAAAAATACATAAAAAAACAGTGGGAGAGTAATATTGCCCTTTCAGCTTGTGTGCCAGTCTTGACTCCTGGGTGTGCCACCTCTCTCTCTCATTCAGTGGGCCATAGAAAGGCTATTTTTTTTTTTGGTTTTTTTTAATATTATTTGGTTTCTAAAGTCTCCCTGAAAAAAAAAAAAAAAACATAAAAAAACAGTGGGAGAGTAATATTGCCCTTTCAGCTTGTGTGCCAGTCTTGACTCCTGGGTGTGCCACCTCTCTCTCTCATTCAGTGGGCCATAGAAAGGCTATTTTTTTTTTTGGTTTTTTTAATATTATTTGGTTTCTAAAGTCTCCCTGAAAAAAACAAAAAAAACATAAAAAAACAGTGGGAGAGTAATATTGCCCTTTCAGCTTGTGCGCCAGTCTTGACTCCTGGGTGTGCCACCTCTCTCTCTCTAATTGTGGGCCATAGAAAGCCTTTTTTTTTTTTTTTTTTTTAATATTATTTGGTTTCTAAAGTCTCCCTGAGAAAAAAATATAAATAAATTAGGTGGGAGATTAATATTGACATTAGTGCTTGAGTGACAGTCCTGCGTGTGTGTCATCTCTGTGATTTTGTGCCACAGAAAACAGAGTGTGTAACATTGTGCCTGATTTTCCTTGTGGTCTCACCAACCTGTTAAGGGATATTGAAATCATACTGAAGTTATAGCTCACCGTGTAAGTTGTTTGACAGCAACAAATAAAGTTACTTTGGTTAAGATTTTAAAACAATGAGGAAGTCTGGTGCAAGAGGTCGTCGTGGGCGTTCATTGTCAGCTGGTAATGATGGTAGTGGTGGTGGAGCATCAGGTGGTCGTGGGGATAAAAATATTCCACCTAAGTCTGGAGCTGTGGAGCCAGTTTCGTCGTCAGGCTACACAAGGCCTCGAACGCTCTCTTTTCTGGGAGTAGGAAAACCGCTTTTAAAGGCGGAGCAGCAACAGCAAGTTTTGGCTTACATTGCAGACTCAGCCTCTAGCTCTTTTGCCTCCTCTTCCGAAACTGGTAAATGTAAAAGCAGCGTGTCGCTTGTGGATGTTCACGGTCAGGGACAAGTCGCTTCCTTGTCCTCCTCAGCAAAAACTACAACAAGAGAGAAGGATGCAGCAGGCGACACAACGGGTCACTCCATGGAGCTCTTTACACATACCGTCCCTGGCTTAGAAAGTGAAACATTTAACAGGCCATGCCCATTACAAGTATATTCTGACATGGAGTGCACTGATGCACAGCCACAGCCAGAGTACTATGCTGCTCCTTTGACTCAGACCACCACATTGCCCTCTCAGGGTACAGATCCACAATCAGACCCTGATGAGACTATGTTGCCCCGCCACAAACGCTATACCACCGACCGACACAGTGACACAGACGAAGTTGCACACGAGCTCGAAGAGGAGGTAATAGATGACCCAGTTATTGACCCCGATTGGCAGCCATTGGGGGAACAGGGTGCAGGCGGCAGTAGTTCAGAAGCGGAGGTGGAGGAGGGGCCGCAGCAGGCATCAACATCGCAACAGGTTCCATCTGCCGGGCCCGTATCTGGCCCAAAACGCGTGTCAAAGCCAAAACCTGTTGGAGCACAGCGTTGCCATCCGGTTAAAGCTCAGTCTGCAATCCCTGAAAAGGGATCCGAGTCTAGGAAGAGTGCAGTCTGGCATTTTTTTAAACAACATCCAACAGATCAGCGCAAAGTCATTTGTCAAAAATGTTCAACTAGCTTAAGCAGAGGTCAGAATCTGAAAAGTCTAAATACTAGTTGCATGCATAGACACTTAACCACCATGCATTTTCAAGCCTGGACTAACTACCAAACGTCCCTCAAGGTTGTAGCACCCTCGGCCAATGAAGCTAGTCAGCAACGCAACATCCCTTCCGTCACTGTAAGGCCACCATTTTCTGCACCACCGGCAGTATCTGTGCAGGTTTCTTTGCCAGCCAAAAGCAGTCAGGGTCAGGGAACCACCAGTTTTGTAGGAGGAAATATTGCATCTAGGGCACCGGCGGAAACAATACCGTCTCCAACCGTCTCTCAGTCTGCCATGTACACCGGCACACCCGAAAGTTCCACGATCTCCAGCTCTCCAGTCCAGCTCACCCTACATGAGACTCTGGTTAGAAAAAGGAAGTACTTATCCTCGCATCCGCGTACACAGGGTTTTAACGCCCACATAGCTAGACTAATCTCGTTAGAGATGATGCCCTACCGGTTAGTTGAAAGCGAAGCTTTCAAAGCCCTGATGGAGTACGCTGAACCACGATACGAGCTACCCAGTCAACACTTTTTTTCCAGAAAAGCCATCCCAGCCCTGCACCAGCATGTTAAACAGCGCATCGTCCATGCACTCAGGCAATCTGTGAGTACAAAGGTGCACCTGACTACAGATGCATGGACCAGTAGGCATGGCCAGGGACGTTATGTGTCCATCACGGCACACTGGGTGAATGTGGTGGATGCAGGGTCCACAGGCGACATCAATTTAGGGACAGTTGTGCCTAGCCCACGGTCTAGGAAACAGTTGGCTGTAGGCGTTCGCACCCCCTCCTCCTCCTCCTCCTCGTCCTCCTGCAGAAGCTACAGCTCTTCCACAGAACGCAGTCTGCCAACCACTCCATCGGCAGATGACACTGTTGCACACCAGTTGTCCCATTATGGGCCAGCTACTGCCAAGCGTCAGCAGGCTGTATTGGCTATGAAGTGCTTGGGCGACAACAGACACACCGCGGAAGTTCTGTCCGAGTTCTTACAACAAGAAACGCAGTCGTGGCTGGGCACAGTAGATCTTGAGGCAGGCAAAGTAGTGAGTGATAACGGAAGGAATTTCATGGCTGCCATCTCCCTTTCCCAACTGAAACACATTCCTTGCCTGGCTCACACCTTAAACCTGGTGGTGCAGTGCTTATTGAAAACTTATCCTGGGTTCTCCGACCTGCTCCTCAAAGTGCGTGCACTTTGCTCACATATCCGACGTTCGCCTGTACACGCCAGCTGTATGCAGACCTATCAGCGGTCTTTGAACCTTCCCCAGCATCGCCTAATCATAGACGTTGCAACAAGGTGGAACTCAACACTGCACATGCTTCAGAGACTGTGCGAACAGAGGCGTGCTGTTATTTATTTGTGGGAGGATACACGGGCAGGCAGTAGGATGGCAGACATGGAGTTGTCAGGTGTGCAGTGGTCTAAGATACAAGACATGTGTCAAGTCCTTCAGTGTTTTGAGGAATGCACACGGCTGGTTAGTGCAGACAACGCCGTAATAAGCATGAGCATCCCCCTAATGCGTCTGCTGATGCAAAGTTTGACGCACATAAAGGAGCAGGCGTCTGCACCAGAGGAAGAGGAAAGCCTTGATGACAGTCAGCCATTGTCTGGTCAGGGCAGTGTACAGGACGAGGTAGCGGGCGAAGAGGAGGTGGAGGACGAGGAGGATGATGGGGATGAGTATATTTTTAATGCCGAACCTTTCCCGGGGGCACAGGAAATTGGTTGCGTGTCACGGCCGGGTTCTGGTTTTTTGAGGGACACAAGTGACGTAGATTTGCCTGCAACTGCCCCTCAACCAATCACAACCGGAGATTTGACAACTGGAACTTTGGCCCACATGGCGGATTATGCCTTACGTATCCTAAAAAGGGACACACGCATTACGAAAATGATGAACGATGACGATTACTGGTTGGCCTGCCTCCTTGATCCACGCTATAAAGGCAAATTGCAAAATATTATGCCACATGAGAACTTGGAACTAATATTAGCAACCAAACAATCAACTCTTGTTGACCGTTTGCTTCAGGCATTCCCAGCACACAGCGCACGTGATCGTTCTCACACGAGCTCCAGGGGGCAGCAGACTAGGAGTGTTAGGGGTGCACACATCAGAAGTGGCGTTGGACAGAGGGGTTTTCTGACCAGGTTGTGGAGTGATTTTGCTATGACCGCAGACAGGACAGGTACTGCTGCATCAATTGAAAGTGACAGGAGACAACATTTGTCCAGTATGGTTACTAACTATTTTTCATCCCTTATCGATGTTCTCCCTCAACCGTCATTCCCATTTGATTACTGGGCCTCCAAATTAGACACCTGGCCAGAATTGGCAGAATATGCATTGCAGGAGCTTGCTTGCCCGGCAGCAAGTGTCCTATCAGAAAGAGTATTCAGTGCTGCAGGTTCAATATTAACCGAAAAAAGGACTCGTCTGGCTACCCAAAATGTTGACGATCTAACATTCATTAAAATGAACCACAACTGGATTTCGAAATCTTTTGCCCCACCTTGCCCGGCCGACACCTAGCTTTCCTATGAAAGGCTCTTGCCTGTGAATTACTTTTCTAATGTCTAATTTGCTGCAGCTGATTGTACAGCATACGACATGTTTACACCTCCCTAAATGGCCAAACTCCCCACACGGGGCCGTGGTATCGCGACTTGGCGCAAGCACCCGTGAGACTGCTGTTTGTCTGAAGAGGTGGGTGTGCTCGCTTTTGGTTGACGGCATTGCTACTGGGTCCCTCATAGTACAATGTAGTGTCTCTGGCGGTGGTGGTGCGCACCCAACGTCAGACACACCGTTGTAACATGAGGGGCCCTGGGGCGGTCCCGCCGGCCTCTAGAGAGTTCCCCCCTACCCCAGCTCAAAATGTGCTCTACCACATGCAAAATTATGTCGCACAGCTCCACCAATCTTTAGTCTATTCGCTGACATCATTCAATGTCTGGCACTGACAATACACATTTGTAGACATCTATGATGCAACTTAAAGTAGTCTGTGTCTGTGTCCTATATTGGCACCATTAAATAGTTACTGCCAAATTACTATGTCAGAAACTCAGCAGATGAGCCCACCCCTGTACCTAAGTATGCCACCTTTTTTTTTGTTTTGGTTGTTTTGCGAGACATTAACATCTATTTATATTTTGGGAGTACTGGGACAGACACTCCTTGCACTACTCCTCCACTCACCACCAAGCTGCCCGTGTATCCATGTAACCGCTGTAAAACTGCCATGAGCCTATTGTTTGTTATTTTAGGCCTTTGAAGCCTGTCTGCGGTCCCTCCTTCCACTAGTCCTCCACTGACCAGACCACTGCTGCCCGTGTACCCCTGGAACCAATTATAAAGTGCCTACAGCCAGCCCATTTTTTTATGTTAGGCCTTTGAAGCCTGTCTGCGGTCCCTCCTTCCACTAGTCCTCCACTGACCAGACCACTGCTGCCCGTGTACCCCTGGAACCAATTATAAAGTGCCTACAGCCAGCCCATTTTTTTATGTTAGGCCTTTGAAGCCTGTCTGCGGTCCCTCCTTCCACTAGTCCTCCACTGACCAGACCACTGCTGCCCGTGTACCCCTGGAACCAATTATAAAGTGCCTACAGCCAGCCCATTTTTTTATGTTAGGCCTTTGAAGCCTGTCTGCGGTCCCTCCTTCCACTAGTCCTCCACTGGCCAGACCACTGCTGCCCGTGTACCCCTGGAACCAATTATAAAGTGCCTACAGCCAGCCCATTTTTTTATGTTAGGCCTTTGAAGCCTGTCTGCGGTCCCTCCTTCCACTAGTCCTCCACTGGCCAGACCACTGCTGCCCGTGTACCCCTGGAACCAATTATAAAGTGCCTACAGCCAGCCCATTTTTTTATTTTAGGCCTTTGAAGCCTGTCTGCGGTCCCTCCTTCCACTAGTCCTCCACTGACCAGACCACTGCTGCCCGTGTACCCCTGGAACCAATTATAAAGTGCCTACAGCCAGCCCATTTTTTTATGTTAGGCCTTTGAAGCCTGTCTGCGGTCCCTCCTTCCACTAGTCCTCCACTGACCAGACCACTGCTGCCCGTGTACCCCTGGAACCAATTATAAAGTGCCTACAGCCAGCCCATTTTTTTATGTTAGGCCTTTGAAGCCTGTCTGCGGTCCCTCCTTCCACTAGTCCTCCACTGACCAGACCACTGCTGCCCGTGTACCCCTGGAACCAATTATAAAGTGCCTACAGCCAGCCCATTTTTTTATGTTAGGCCTTTGAAGCCTGTCTGCGGTCCCTCCTTCCACTAGTCCTCCACTGGCCAGACCACTGCTGCCCGTGTACCCCTGGAACCAATTATAAAGTGCCTACAGCCAGCCCATTTTTTTATGTTAGGCCTTTGAAGCCTGTCTGCGGTCCCTCCTTCCACTAGTCCTCCACTGGCCAGACCACTGCTGCCCGTGTACCCCTGGAACCAATTATAAAGTGCCTACAGCCAGCCCATTTTTTTATGTTAGGCCTTTGAAGCCTGTCTGCGGTCCCTCCTTCCACTAGTCCTCCACTGACCAGACCACTGCTGCCCGTGTACCCCTGGAACCAATTATAAAGTGCCTACAGCCAGCCCATTTTTTTATGTTAGGCCTTTGAAGCCTGTCTGCGGTCCCTCCTTCCACTAGTCCTCCACTGACCAGACCACTGCTGCCCGTGTACCCCTGGAACCAATTATAAAGTGCCTACAGCCAGCCCATTTTTTTATGTTAGGCCTTTGAAGCCTGTCTGCGGTCCCTCCTTCCACTAGTCCTCCACTGACCAGACCACTGCTGCCCGTGTACCCCTGGAACCAATTATAAAGTGCCTACAGCCAGCCCATTTTTTTATGTTAGGCCTTTGAAGCCTGTCTGCGGTCCCTCCTTCCACTAGTCCTCCACTGGCCAGACCACTGCTGCCCGTGTACCCCTGGAACCAATTATAAAGTGCCTACAGCCAGCCCATTTTCTTATGTTAGGCCTTTGAAGCCTGTCTGCGGTCCCTACTTTAAATACTCCTCCACTCACCACCAAGCTGCCTGCCCGTCTATCCATGTAACCGCTGTAAAACTGCAATGAGCCTATTGTTTGTTATTTTAGGCCTTTGATAGCCTGTCTGCGGCCCCTACTTGCAATACTCCTCCACTGACCACAATGCTGCCTGGAGTGTCTGCCTGTGTATCCATGTAACCGATGTAAAACTGCCATGACTGCCTACTGTTTGTTATTTTAGGCCTTTGATAGCCTGTCTGCGGCCCCTACTTGCAATACTCCTCCACTGACCACAATGCTGCCTGGATTGCCTGCCTGTGTATCCATGTAACCGATGTAAAACTGCCATGACTGCCTACTGTTTGTTATTTTAGGCCTTTGATAGCCTGTCTGCGGCCCCTACTTGCAATACTCCTCCACTGACCACAATGCTGCCTGGAGTGCCTGCCTGTGTATCCATGTAACCGATGTAAAACTGCCATGACTGCCTACTGTTTGTTATTTTAGGCCTTTGATAGCCTGTCTGCGGCCCCTACTTGCAATACTCCTCCACTGACCACAATGCTGCCTGGATTGCCTGCCTGTGTATCCATGTAACCGATGTAAAACTGCCATGACTGCCTACTGTTTGTTATTTTAGGCCTTTGATAGCCTGTCTGCGGCCCCTACTTGCAATACTCCTCCACTGACCACAATGCTGCCTGGAGTGCCTGCCTGTGTATCCATGTAACCGATGTAAAACTGCCATGAGTGCCTACTGTTTGGTATTTTAGGCCTTTGATAGCCTGTCTGCAGCCCCTACTTGCAATACTCCTCCACTGACCACACCAATGCTGCCCGTGTACCCCTGGAACCTATTTAAAAGTTCATAGAGCCTAGTTATATATTTTATTTACTATTAATAAGGCCATGATGGACTACGCTGTACCACGCTACAAGCTAACCAGTCGACACTTCTTTTGCGAGAAAAGCCATCCCAACCCTCCACCAGCATGTAGAAGACCGCATTGTCCATGCACTCTGGCAATCTGTGAGTACAAAGGTGCACCTGACAACAGACGCATGGACCTGTAGGCATGGCCACGGAAGATTACGTGTCCATTACGGCGCAATGGGTTAATGTGTTGGATGCATGGTCCACAGGGGACAGCCTACTAAGTCTGTCTGCAGTCCCTAATTCAAATTGTCCTCCACTGTCTAAATCGGAGCTTCCACCTTCTGGCTTTCGGCCTATAGTATCAGAAATTAAACTGCATTTGGCCTTCAACTTTGGTTAGGGCCTACTAACGGCTTCTGCCCCTCCCTGGTGTTGCCCTCAACTAAATAAAGCTGAGCTTCAACCTTCTGCTCCAAATTACCATTTTAAAAAATGCAATAGGCTTTTCCGGCCTACTAAAGGTGTCTGTCTGTGTGCCCCTGCCTGGTGTTGTCCTCAACTGAATAAAGCTGAGCTTCAACCTTCCGGCTCTCATTAAGTGGTTTTTAAAAAACAAAATGGTGGTTAGGGCCTACTAACGGCTTCTGCCCCTCCCTGGTGTTGCCCTCAACTAAATAAAGCTGAGCTTCAACCTTCTGCTCCAAATTACCATTTTAAAAAATGCAATAGGCTTTTCCGGCCTACTAAAGGTGTCTGTCTGTGTGCCCCTGCCTGGTGTTGTCCTCAACTGAATAAAGCTGAGCTTCAACCTTCCGGCTCTCATTAAGTGGTTTTTAAAAAACAAAATGGTGGTTAGGGCCTACTAACGGCTTCTGCCCCTCCCTGGTGTTGCCCTCAACTAAATAAAGCTGAGCTTCAACCTTCTGCTCCAAATTACCATTTTAAAAAATGCAATAGGCTTTTCCGGCCTACTAAAGGTGTCTGTCTGTGTGCCCCTGCCTGGTGTTGTCCTCAACTGAATAAAGCTGAGCTTCAACCTTCCGGCTCTCATTAAGTGGTTTTTAAAAAACAAAATGGTGGTTAGGGCCTACTAACGGCTTCTGCCCCTCCCTGGTGTTGCCCTCAACTAAATAAAGCTGAGCTTCAACCTTCTGCTCCAAATTACCATTTTAAAAAATGCAATAGGCTTTTCCGGCCTACTAAAGGTGTCTGTCTGTGTGCCCCTGCCTGGTGTTGTCCTCAACTGAATAAAGCTGAGCTTCAACCTTCCGGCTCTCATTAAGTGGTTTTTAAAAAACAAAATGGTGGTTAGGGCCTACTAACGGCTTCTGCCCCTCCCTGGTGTTGCCCTCAACTAAATAAAGCTGAGCTTCAACCTTCTGCTCCAAATTACCATTTTAAAAAATGCAATAGGCTTTTCCGGCCTACTAAAGGTGTCTGTCTGTGTGCCCCTGCCTGGTGTTGTCCTCAACTGAATAAAGCTGAGCTTCAACCTTCCGGCTCTCATTAAGTGGTTTTTAAAAAACAAAATGGTGGTTAGGGCCTACTAACGGCTTCTGCCCCTCCCTGGTGTTGCCCTCAACTAAATAAAGCTGAGCTTCAACCTTCTGCTCCAAATTACCATTTTAAAAAATGCAATAGGCTTTTCCGGCCTACTAAAGGTGTCTGTCTGTGTGCCCCTGCCTGGTGTTGTCCTCAACTGAATAAAGCTGAGCTTCAACCTTCCGGCTCTCATTAAGTGGTTTTTAAAAAACAAAATGGTGGTTAGGGCCTACTAACGGCTTCTGCCCCTCCCTGGTGTTGCCCTCAACTAAATAAAGCTGAGCTGCAACCTTCTGCTCCAAATTACCATTTTAAAAAATGCAATAGGCTTTTCCGGCCTACTAAAGGTGTCTGTCTGTGTGCCCCTGCCTGGTGTTGTCCTCAACTAAATAAAGCTGAGCTTCAACCTTCTGCTCCAAATTACCATTTTAAAAAATGCAATAGGCTTTTCCGGCCTACTAAAGGTGTCTGTCTGTGTGCCCCTGCCTGGTGTTGTCCTCAACTGAATAAAGCTGAGCTTCAACCTTCCGGCTCTCATTAAGTGGTTTTTAAAAAACAAAATGGTGGTTAGGGCCTACTAACGGCTTCTGCCCCTCCCTGGTGTTGCCCTCAACTAAATAAAGCTGAGCTTCAACCTTCTGCTCCAAATTACCATTTTAAAAAATGCAATAGGCTTTTCCGGCCTACTAAAGGTGTCTGTCTGTGTGCCCCTGCCTGGTGTTGTCCTCAACTAAATAAAGCTGAGCTTCAACCTTCTGCTCCAAATTACCATTTTAAAAAATGCAATAGGCTTTTCCGGCCTACTAAAGGTGTCTGTCTGTGTGCCCCTGCCTGGTGTTGTCCTCAACTGAATAAAGCTGAGCTTCAACCTTCCGGCTCTCATTAAGTGGTTTTTAAAAAACAAAATGGTGGTTAGGGCCTACTAACGGCTTCTGCCCCTCCCTGGTGTTGCCCTCAACTAAATAAAGCTGAGCTGCAACCTTCTGCTCCAAATTACCATTTTAAAAAATGCAATAGGCTTTTCCGGCCTACTAAAGGTGTCTGTCTGTGTGCCCCTGCCTGGTGTTGTCCTCAACTAAATAAAGCTGAGCTTCAACCTTCTGCTCCAAATTACCATTTTAAAAAATGCAATAGGCTTTTCCGGCCTACTAAAGGTGTCTGTCTGTGTGCCCCTGCCTGGTGTTGTCCTCAACTAAATAAAGCTGAGCTTCAACCTTCTGCTCCAAATTACCATTTTAAAAAATGCAATAGGCTTTTCCGGCCTACTAAAGGTGTCTGCCCCTCCCTGGTGTTGTCCTCAACTGAACAAAGCTGAGCTTCCACATTCTGGCTTTCGCCCTATACTATCAGATATTAAACTGCATTTGGCCTACTAGTGTGGTTAGGCCCTTGAAACAGTGTCTGCTGCTCTTGGGTTTGCTACTCCACTGAACAAAGCAATGCCGCCTGTTTAGTCCTGTTACCAATTTTGAACTGCATTTAGCCTACTTTATTCTTTGGCCCTATATCTGTTTCCTCCTCATCCTGCCCATTGCCCAGCCACTGCTAAATGAGTCTGCTGGTACATTGACCTAGACCACTACATTCCCCTTGTACTCTACACAGCCAGAATCTGACCCTGCTGAAAGTAAGGTTCCCCTTCCCGCATGTTATACCACCTTACACAGGGACAAAGAGGAAGGTGCAGATGAAAGTGCAGGTTCCTTCATCAGGTGGGGGGGCATACTCGTTGGCGACGTCACTGGCACAGGGCCCCTCAGAGTACGCAAAAGTGTCGCTGCTGGTGGGAGGCGCCCCCGCCATGCAAACACACCGCCGTACTTTGAGGGGCCCTGTGCCAGTGCCAATGCGAACGAGTGGGCCCCCCCCTGCTTGCTCAGGATCACAGCACTTGCAACGTTTAAATACTTACCTTTCCCTGCAACACTGCCGTGACGTAGTCCGCATTTCCTGGGCCCACGAAAAACTTGAGCCAGCCCTACTCCCCCCACAACTTTCCCCCAATTCCCTATGCCCAACTATTATTATACAGTTAATTAAGATTGGCAAGCTTCAGAAACAAGAATGGATGTTTTTGGCATTAAAATGGGCACTGTAGGTGTTTTCCTGGCCTCCACTCACTGCCGACTATGCTTCCCCATTGACTTGCATTGGGTTTCGTGTTTCGGTCGATCCCCGACTTTTAGCGATAATCGGCCGACTGCACTCGACTCGACTCTGGACAAAATCGGGATTCCAAAACCCTACTCGATCTTAAAAAAATGAAAGTCGCTCAACCCTACCTGTCACCATTGGTACTATACAGCCTAAATTTATTTTGTCTGTTACTTTGATTTGTTCTTTGTCGTCCTACCCGGTTATGGCTTTTGTGGATTCGGGTGCTGCCCTGAATCTGATGGATTTGTCGTTTGCCAGGCGCTGTGGTTTTGTCCTGGAACCTTTGGAATTTCCTATTCCTCTGAGGGGAATTGATGCTATGCCATTGGCTGAGAATAAGCCTCAGTATTGGACGCAAATGACCATGTGCATGACTCCCGTACATCAGGAGGTGATTCGCTTTCTTGTTCTGCATAATTTGCATGATGTTGTCGTTTTGGGTCTGCCATGGCTGCAAGCTCATAATCCAGTTTTAGATTGGAAAGCTATGTCTGTGTCGAGTTGGGGTTGTCAGGGAATTCATGGCGATACTCCGTTGGTGTCTATTGCTTCTTCCACTCCTTCTGAGGTCCCTGAGTTTTTGTCTGACTTCCAGGATGTACTTGATGAGCCCAGGTCCAGTGCCCTGCCCCCTCATAGGGATTGTGACTGTGCTATAAATTTAATTCCTGGTAGTAAATTCCCTAAGGGACGACTTTTTAATTTGTCTATACCAGAGCATGCCGCGATGCGGAGTTATATAAAGGAGTCTTTGGAGAAGGGACATATTCGCCCATCCTCTTCCCCTCTTGGTGCAGGATTTTTTTTTGTGGCCAAGAAGGACGGTTCTTTGAGACCTTGTATAGATTATCGTCTTCTGAATAAAATTACAGTCAAATTTCAGTATCCTTTGCCACTATTGTCTGATTTGTTTGCTCGGATTAAGGGTGCCAGTTGGTTCACCAAGATAGATCTCCGTGGTGCGTATAACCTTGTGCGCATTAAGCAGGGAGATGAATGGAAAACAGCATTTAATACGCCCGAAGGCCATTTTGAGTACTTAGTGATGCCTTTTGGACTCTCTAATGCTCCTTCTGTGTTTCAGTCCTTCATGCATGACATCTTCCGAGAATATCTGGATAAATTTATGATTGTTTATCTGGATGACATTTTGGTCTTTTCTGATGATTGGGAGTCCCATGTGAAGCAGGTCAGGATGGTGTTTCAGGTCCTGCGTGCTAATGCTTTATTTGTGAAGGGCTCAAAATGCCTCTTCGGAGTACAGAAGGTCTCCTTTTTGGGTTTTATTTTTTCTCCTTCTACTATGGAGATGGACCCAGTCAAGGTCCAGGCTATTCATGACTGGACTCAGCCCACGTCTGTTAAGAGTCTTCAGAAGTTCTTGGGTTTTGCTAATTTTTACCGTCGTTTCATCGCTAATTTTTCTAGCGTGGTTAAACCTTTGACGGATTTGACCAAGAAGGGTTCTGATGTGACTAATTGGTCTCCTGCGGCCGTGGAGGCCTTTCGGGAGCTGAAGCACCGGTTTTCTTCAGCTCCAGTCTTATGTCAGCCAGATGTCTCTCTCCCCTTCCAGGTCGAGGTTGATGCTTCTGAGATTGGAGCAGGGGCTGTTATGTCATAGGAGAAGGCTCAGCACTTTGCCAACCGCCGCCGCGGTGTGGGTCCCCGACTTCGTGTTGGGGATTTGGTGTGGCTGTCTTCTCGGTATGTTCCTATGAAGGTCTCCTCTCCTAAATTCAAGCCTCGCTTCATCGCTCCTTATAAGATCTTGGAAATCCTTAACCCAGTGTCTTTTCGTTTGGATCTCCCAGCATCGTTTGCCATTCATAATGTGTTCCATAGGTCTTTGTTGCGGAGGTATGTGGTACCTGTGGTTCCTTCTGTTGAGCCTCCTGCTCCGGTGCTGGTGGAGGGCGAATTGGAGTACGTGGTGAAGAAGATTTTGGATTCTCGTATCTCTAGACGGAGGCTGCAGTATTTGGTTAAGTGGAAGGGCTATGGTCAGGAGGATAATTCCTGGGTTGTTGCCTCTGATGTTCATGCGGCCGATTTGGTTCGTGCCTTCCACACGGCTCATCCTGATCGCCCTGGGGGTCTTGATGAGGGTTCGGTGACCCCTCCTCAAGGGGGGGGCACTGTTGTGAACTCTATTTTTGGGCTCCCTCTAGTGGTCACAAGCGGTACTGTGTAGTGTTGTCTTTCTGCAGGTTGCAGCATCAGCTGGTTCGTTATCCTTGGTTGGTTTCCTATTTAGCCCACCTGGATACTCAGTTCCTTGCCTGCTATCAATGTATTCAGTGCTCTTCAGATTCCTTGTGTCTACCTTGCTCCCAGTCTCTCCAAGACAAGCTAAGTTTTTGTTTGATCATTTTTTGATTACCAGTGTTCATTATGTTTTTAGTCCAGCTCGCTAAAATGTGATTTCCTCGCTTGCTGGTTGCTCTAGGGGACTGAGGTTCTCCCCCCACACCGTTAGTTGGTGTGGGGGTTCTTGAAATCTCAGAGTGGATATTTTGTAAGGGTTTTTTACTGACCGCATAGATTCCCTTTTCTATTTTCTGCTATCTAGTATTAGTGGGCCTCATTTGCTGAATCTGCTTTCACCCCTGTGTATGTGCCTTCCTCTTACCTCACCGTTATTATCTGTTGGGGGCTTCTATATCTTTGGGGATTATTTCTCTGGAGGCAAGAGAGGTCTTTTCTTTCTCTCTAGGGGTAGTTAGTTCCTCAGGCTGGCTCGAGACGTCTAGGATTTTTAGGCACGTTCACCGGCTACTTCTAGTGTGTTTGGATAGGTTCAGATTTGCGGTCAGTCCAGTTTGCCATCTCCCTAGAGTTTGTCCTATGTTTGTTACTTAGCTGGAGTAATTTGTGATCCTCAACCACTAAGGATCATAACAGGGAAGGCCTGGAGTTCTTCTGGGACCCTAGAGTCGCCCCTCTCCCACAGTTGCCCCCTATGTCTTCTTAGGTGATTTTAGTGAGACAGCCAACCTAAAATCAACTGTCCTGCCTCTGTTTGAAGTATTGCTTGGAGCCTAATACTTCCTCGGCGTTCTGGCCACCGGCTACGCGCCTCAATAGGATGTTGCCTCGATCTTACAGCACGACTCCTATTGGTGTTATCTCCTTTCTGCTTTGATCTCGTTTCTCACTCTCCACAATAAACCACGCTTCTTGTCCTTTCTTGAGATATCGCCGCGATGTAGTGCAGGCGCGGTTCCTTAACATTCTTTAATGTTCGCTAGGCCTCTGTCAGGATCCCACCCCTGACAGGGACCCCCCTGAATCTTCCCCTGCAACACCCTCTGCCACAGGATGTTGCCTGGTTCCAACCCAGTCAGCTTTCTGTCTAACTTTCTATCTAGCCCCCTGTTTTACCAGATTGTGAGGAGTGGCCTAATACATAGCGCCCTTAGCTCCCCCTAGAGGCCAGACTATGAAGTGTATTGGTGTCTGTGATACCTGGTCAGGTGAACTCCTTCAGTGCCATCAGACGTACCATCACTCCCCTTAGCGGCGGAGCATCAGTACTGCAACGACCAGGACTCTGGGGCGCTGCACTTACATTAAGCATCCCATCATTTTAATGCATTCCGCAATTTTTGTGCCCATGCTGCGTTTTTTTCTGCGAAAAAATGCATCGCGGAAAAAAACGTAGCATGTTCATTAAAAAACGCAAAAAATCCGCAAAAAAAAATGTGAGCGGATTGCCTGCGAAAGGAGTCCAGATTTGCGCAGGAAAATTCTGCATACATTCCTGAACGTGGGCCCATAGACTAAAGCTGCTTTATCAATTTTAACACACATAGAACAGCATAAAAAAACAAACAAAAAGCAATTCCTGAATTGCTGTTTTTTGTTTATTCTGTCTCCCAAAAATCAGAACAGAAAGCGATCAAAAAATGTCATGTGTCTGAAAATGGTACCAATAAAAATGTCAGCTCGTCCTGCAAAAGACAAGCCATAACATGACTCTGTGGGCCAAAATATGAAAAAATTATAACTCTCAAAATATGGTGATGCAAAAACTAGTTTACACAATAAAAAGCGTATTTTAGTGTGTGACAGCAGCCAAACATAAAAGCACAATATAAATATGGTATCGCTGTAATCGCACCGACCCGAAGAGTAAAGTCGCCTAATCACTTATACTGCATGGGGAACGGCGTAAAAAATAAATAAAACCAATTCTTCACATGCTGTTGATTTTTCCATTCTGCCTCCCAAATATCGCAGTAAGGCTCTGCGCACATTTATCCTGTGCTCTATACTGAGTGCTTACATCGGGGTTTCCGTGTAAAACTCTCAAATACGTGATTCAGACAGAATCCCCTGCAGAAAAGTAATTATAGTGAGGCAGATGCAGGGACTGTAGACACCATAGGACCTGTGATCCGACGGTGTCCATCTTTTTAGGATTGCATAAAAGTGCCGTCTGCCACAGTTTTGTGCACTTCTGAAAAGAAGGACACTGCTGAACAGAGGCCAGACAGAGTCCAGAGTAAAACTACTGTCTCATTATAGTGAATGGATTCCTCGGGGATTTCATCTGTCACGTCACTTGGAGATTTAGATGGAAACCCCAAAGTAAGTGCTCAGCATAGAGTGCCGGATAACTGTGATCCCAAATGTTATGTAAAATGTTCCCAATAAAAGCTTCAACTCAATCCACAAAAAAAGCAAGTCCCCACTACGGTCTTTCATCTGTTAATGGAAATATAGGGGGCTTCCACGTTACTGGTAGCACAAAGGCTCTGGAAAAGGTAAATGGCTCCTCACTCTCCAAAAGAAATTCAGTAAATTCTCAGCTCCCGAATCCAAATGCCCCCCCTTCCTTCTGAGCCCCAGCATGCCTAAACCACATATAGTGCCCATATGTTGGGCATTTCTGTAGTGATGAGTAGAGTTGAGCGACTTTTACTTTTTTAGGATCGAGTCGGGTTTCGCGAAACCCGACTTTATCAAAAGTCGGGTCGGGTGAAATCGGCCGATTATTGCGAACAGTCGGGGATCCGACTGAAACACGAAACCCAATGCAAGTCAATGGGGAAGCAAAGTCGGCAGTGAGTGGAAAACAGGAAAACACATACAGTGCCCATTTTAATGCCAAAAACATCAATTCTTGTTACTTAAGCTTGTCAATCTTAATTAACCTTATAATAATAGTTAGGCATTGAAAATTGGGGGTCATTTGGCTAAAGTTGTGGGGGGTAGGGCTGGTTCAAGTTTTTCGTGGGCCCAGGAAACGCGGACTACGTCACGGCGGTGGAGAAGGGAGAGGTAAGTATTTCAACTTTGCAAGTGCTGTGATCCTGAGCAAGCAGGGGGGGTACACTCGTTCGCATTGGCACTGGCACAGGGCCCCTCAAAGTACGGCGGTGTGTTTGACGGCGGGGGCGTCTCCCACCGGCAGAGACACTTTTGCATACTCTGAGGGGCCCTGTGCCAGTGACGTCGCCAACTAGTATGCCCCCCCACCTGATAAAGGAACCTGCACTTCCATCTACACCTTCCTCTTTGTCCCCGTGTAAGGTGGAATAGTATGCGGGAAGGGGAACCAGACTTTCAGCAGGGTCAGATACTGGCTGTGTAGAGTGGAAGGGGAATGTAGTGGTCTGGGTCAATGTACCAGCAGACTCATCTAGCAGTGGCTGGGCAATGGGCAGGATGAGGAGGAAACACAGATATAGGCCCAAAGAATAAAGTAGGCTAAATGCAGTTCAAAATTGGTAACAGGACTAAACAGGCGGCATTGCTTTGTTCAGTGGAGGAAAACTAATGAGTGGCAGACACAGTTAGTAGGCCCAAGTAACAAAGTGGGCCAAATGAAGTTCAAAATTCGTAACAGGAGTAAACAGGCGGCACTGCTTTGTTCAGGGGAGGAGGACAACAAGAAGCGTCAGACACCGTTAGTAGGCCCAACCAAACAAGTAGGCCAAATGCAGTTTCATATTTCATATAGGCTGAAAGCCTGAAAATTGAAGCTCAGCTTTGTTCAGTGGAGGAGAAAAGCAAGCAGCGGCAGACACCGTTAGTAGGCCCAACCAAACAAGTAGGCCAAATGCAGTTTCATATTTCATATAGGCTGAAAATTGAAGCACAGCTTTGTTCAGTGGAGGACACAGGTAGTAGGCCTAAAATAAAAAAAGTTGGCTAAATGCAGTTTAAAATAGGTTACAGGGGTACACAGGCGGCATTGGTTTGATCAGCGGAGGACAATTGTAAGGAGTGGCGCAGACCCACTTAGTAGGCCTAAAATAAAAAAGTTGGCTCAATGCAGTTTAAAATAGGTTACAGGGGTACACAGGCGGCATTGGTTTGTTCAGCGGAGGACAATTGTAAGGAGTGGCGCAGACACACTTAGTAGGCCAAAAATAAAAAAGTTGGCAAAATGCAGTTCAAAACTGGTAAAAGGAGTAAACTGGCGGCATAGGTTTGTTCAGTGGAGGACAACTGTAAGGAGTGGATGACACAGTTAGTAGGCCAAAATAATAAAGTGAGGTAAATGTCTGCCAAAAATTTTTTCATAAATAAACAGGTGGCATAGCTATGTACAGGGGTGGGCTCCTCTGCTGAGTAGCAGACAGTGGTAGTTGGCGCAAAGTATTAAATGGTCTAAATGGAGGCCAGGGCCCCTGTATATTTTTACTATCATCTATCATTTCAACACATTTTTATTGGCAGTGCCATTGAAGGATTTAACAGCACAGACTACACAGTGGTGGAGCCAGGAGAGGTAAGTTTTGCAAGTGGTAGAGCGCTGTTCGAGCTGGGGGGGGACACTCTCTCGTGGGCGGCGGTACTGACCCAGGGCCCCTCATATTACGACGGTGTGTCTGACGTTAGTTGTGCACCACCACCGTCAGAGACACTTCATTGTACTATGAGGGACCCTGTGCCAGTGCCGTCGCCCAAGAGTGGGCACACCCACCTGTCCAGGCAAACGGCACTCGTACGGGTGCTTGCGCTAGGTGGTGACCATGGCCCTGTGGGGGGAGTCAGCCCATTTAAGGAGGTAAACGAATGGCCTATGGTGGACATTCAGCAGCTGCAAATGGAGGAATTGGAGCAGTCAGTAAGAGGAGTCCAAAAGCAAGACATTTTTCAGGCAAGCTACGTGTCAGCAGGGGAAGGTGGGGAAAAATAATTAGAAATCCATGATTGGTTCATTTTAATG
Organism: Ranitomeya variabilis; assembly: GCF_051348905.1. Taxonomy (NCBI): domain Eukaryota; kingdom Metazoa; phylum Chordata; class Amphibia; order Anura; family Dendrobatidae; genus Ranitomeya; species Ranitomeya variabilis. The sequence continues at coordinate 612,512,686 of NC_135232.1, forward strand.
AAGGTTAGATCATCAACATTTTGGGTAGCCAGAAGAGTCCTTTTTTCGGTCAGTATTGAACCATCAGCACTAAAGACTTTCTGATAGCACACTAGCAGCTGGGCAAGCGAGCTCCTGTAATGCATATTCTGCCAATTCAGGACAGGTTTCTATTTTAGATGCCCAGTAATCAAAGGGGAATGACGTGTGAGGGAGAACATCGATAAGGGAGGAAAAATAGTTTGTAACCATACTGGACAAATGTTGTCTCCTGTCACTTTGAATCGATGCATACCTGTCGTGTCTGCAGTCATTACGAAATCACTTCACAAACTGGTCATAAAACCCCTCTGTCCAACGCCACTTCTGATTTGTGCACCTCTAACACCTCTGCCATGTTGCCCCCTGCAGCTCGTGTGTGAACCATCACCGCCGCTGTGTGCTGGGAATGCCTGAACCAAATGGTCTACAAGAGTTGCTTGTTTGGTAGCCAATATTTGCTCAAGGTTCTCATGTGGCATGATATTTTGTAATTTCCCTTTGTAGCGTGGATCTGCAGCGCCCCAGAGTCCTGGTCGTTGCAGTACTGTAGCTCCGCCGCTAAGGGGGGCTATGGTACGTCTGATGGCACTGAAGGAGTTCATTTGACCAGGTATCACTGACACCAATACCTGTTGCCCCAACCATGACTGATCCGGACTTGACAGACCTTGTTACTCTCACCACCGTCCACCTTGTGGCGGCTACCGAACTTGCAAACAGGGTTAGCCTTCAGATCTAGACACCAGGTGATCTGACGGCACCTGAGAGATCAACCACCGGTACTGATACCGCATCGGCCGCGGATCAGAGACCACCCCCTGCACTGCAAGAAAACTAAGTAAGCAAGAATGCTTTAATGATTGTAAATAGTTCATTGTTTTTCTGCTGTTTTGCTGCTAAAACCCGTCCTGGGTTAACTTAACTCTTAAAGGGATCCCTTTGTTGACCCGGGATCCCTATTGCCTTTTGTTTGTTTTCTACTTCTTGCCTCAGTTATCAAGAGACTGCCGAATCATGGACGGTGAATGATTCAAAAACTGATGTTGTAAATAGTTTGCACCTTCTTAAAGGTGCTCTCTACTGGTTTTATACAAGGAAAGGACTCTTTGCGAAGACACTGGTCTTGGAACCAGCATCGGAGTCCTTACTGCGAACAGACTTGCAGCTTGAGAAGTTGCACTACCTCATAGAGACTTGGGTTCCTCTTAAAGGGAATGTTCACGTATTGCACTTATGAACAGTGTTGCCTTAAGATGGTTAAATGGCAATAATGTCTTGAAAGAAGAAGTTAAATGTAATTAAACTAGTTGATTGTAAGAAAATGTTGGTAATATACTCTGAAATAAAGTCCTGTAAAGGTGAAAGTTAGAAGAAAGATGCAGCAGACCCGTAGGGGTAGACATAGCGTCCTGCATACATGTCAGTAAGAAAGTAATGAAGGAAGTTTAATGTTTTATTTAATAGAAAGTGTTTAATAATGTGCTAGAAAATGGGGACAGGAAGTGAACCCGTAGGGGTTAGTGGTGAGTCCTCTTAAGAGCCATACAGAAATGGCTCAGTAATCCGAACCGAAAGATGGATGATATGTTCTATACTGTGTATAGTAGTAGAAAGACAGTAGGCCCGGGCAGAAAGGGGCGGTCCTGTAACAGAAAGGAAAGGCAGTAGGTCTGGAGCAGTTAGGACAGGCGGTCCTGTCAATGTAAAGAAGGAGAATGCATAAAAGTTGATTAGCCTTATAATGTTTTATAAGAAGGTCTTTAGTGGATCCAGCGAGTACGTCCTTAAAGGCAATGTTAAATTATTGTTCAAAAATTTTGCACTTAGTAGAATACCCGGTTGGGTAAGAAAAGTTATTTAAAATAGTTAACCATGTTTGTAACGTTCAAGTGTCCTCACCTCCCATAAAGGGAAGCTCTGTTAAAAAGTTTACTTGTAATTGCAATTTCAAAATTGTATGTCTTTTTGCTGACATGTATTGTTGTTTTCTTCCCAGTCCAGGAGTACTGGTTTTAACCGGGGGGAGTGCAGCGCCCCAGAGTCCTGGTCGTTGCAGTATTGTAGCTCCGCCGCTAAGGGGGGCTATGGTACGTCTGATGGCACTGAAGGAGTTCATCTGACCAGGTATCACAGACACCAATACATTTCACAGTCTGGCCTCCAGGGGGAGCTAAGGGTTCTATTTATTAGGCCACTCCTCACAATCTGGTAAAACTGGGGGTTAGGCAGGAAGTTAGAAAGGAAAGCTGACTGGGTTGGAACCAGGCAACACCTTGTGGCAGAGGGTGTTGTAGGGGAAGATTCAGAGGGGTCCCTGTCAGGGGTGGGATCCTGACAGAGGCCTAGCAACCAGAGAGAACGTTACGGGACCGTGCCTGCATGATATAGCGGCGGTACCCCAAGAAAGGACAAGAAGCGAGGTTTATTGTGCTGAGTGAGAAACGAGATCAACGCAACAAGGGGAATACCAGTAGGAGTCGTGCTGTAAGACGAGGCAACATCCTATTGAGGCGCATAACCGGTGGCCGGAACGCCGAGGAAGTATAGAGCTCCAAGCCAAACTTCAAACCTACGGCAGGACAGTCAGTTATAGGCGGGCTGTCTCACCCAATTGACCTAGGAAGACACAGGGGGGTAACAACAGGAGTGGGGCAACGCTAGAGTCCCGGAAGAGCTCCGAGCCTCCCCGTCATACGGGTGCGTCCTAACCATAAGATCTGGGGGACGTGGAAGAACATCAGAATCGAGTTGTGAGGGAACATGAGAAACAGACACAACAGTTGTGAGGACTATCCCGTGGTGCTCAGCAGGGAAGGACTACAACACACAAGCGCTAGCAGGTAGGCACAAATTTCCACCTGCAAAGGGAACTCTGGATGTGCCATCGGACCGACCAGGCTTGCGCAGCCCGGTTAACCGTATTCCGGACTGAGGATCCTGAAGCCTTCAGTAAAGAGGTAAAGAGACTGCAACCTGGTGTCCTCGTTATTTACTGCAACCTGCACCGCACTACCACCATCATCTACACCCTATTATTTGGGCGCCCCTCAGCAGGGTCACGGACCAGGCCTAGCCACCGTGACAACCCCAGAGCAGAGACTCAGAGGCCCGGTACCGGGTACCCCTCGGCCCTGCGACAGTGGGGGCGCTGCAGATCCAGGAGGCAGGCCAACCAGTAATCGTCATCGGTCATCTTTTTTATAATGCGGGGGTCCCTTTTTAAGATACGCAAGGCATAATCAGCCATGTGGGCCAATGTTCCAGGTGTCAATTCACTGCTTGTGCTGGGTTGAGGAGCACTTTCTTGCAAATTAACATCACTTGTCTCCCGCAAAAACCCTGTACCTGACCTTGCAACGCCACCAGTTTCTATTGCCCCCTGAGAAGCATCCTCCTCCCATAAATATTCATCCCCATCATCCTCCTCCTCCTCCTCCTCTTCGTCCGCCACCTCGTCCAGGAGAGTTCCCTGAGCAGACAATGGCTGACTGTCATCAAGGCTTCCCTCATCCTCGGCTGCAGACGCCTGCTCCTTAATGTGCGTCAATCTTTGCATCAGCAGACGCATTAGTGGGATGCTCATGCTTATGATGGCGTCTTCTGCACTTACCACCCGTGTGCATTCCTCAAAACACTGAAGGACTTGACAGAGGTCTTGTAGCTTTGACCACTGCACACTAGACAACTCCATGTCTGCCATCCAACTGCCTGCCCGTGTATGTGTATCCTCCCACAAATACATTACAGCACGCCTCTGTTCGCACAGCCTCTGAAGCATGTGCAGTGTGGAGTTCCACCTTGTTGCAACGTCGATTATTAGGCGGTGCTGGGGAAGCTTCAGCGATCGCTGATGGTTCTGCATACGGCTGGAGTGTACGGGCGACCGGCGGATGTGTGAGCAAAGTCTTCGCACCTTCAGGAGCAGGGGGTAACCCCGGATAACTTTTCAGGAAGCACTGCACCACCAGGTTCAAGGTGTGAGCCAGGCAAGGTATGTGTTTCAGTTGTGAAAGGGCTATGGCAGCCATAAAATTCCTTCCGTTATCACTGACTACCTTTCCTGCCTCAAGATGTACACTGCCCAGCCATGACTGAGTTTCTTGCTGCAAGTACTCTGACAGTACATGTGTCTGTTGTCGCCCAAACACTTCATTTCCAACACAGCCTGCTGATGCTTACCACTAGCTGTTCCATAATGGGACACCTCGTGTTCAACACTGGCAGCTGCGGATGGAGTGGTAGGGCGACTGCACTCTGTGGACGAGCTTTCGCTTCTGGAGGAGGAGAAGGAGGAGGAGGAGGGGTGTCGAACGCCTTCTGCCAACTGTTTCCTAGACCGTGGGCTAGGCAGAACTGTCCCACTATGGCTGTCCCCTGTGGACCCTGCATCCACCACATTAACCCAGTGCGCCATGATGGACACGTAACGTCCCTGGCCATGCCTACTGGTCCATGCATCTGTTGTGAGGTGCACCTTTCTACTGACTGATTGCCTGAGTGCATGGACAATGCGGTCTTTGACATGCTGGTGGAGGGCTGGGATGGCTTTTCTCGCAAAGAAGTGTTGACTGGGTAGGTCATAGCATGGTACTGCGTAGGCCATCAGGGCTTTGAAAGCGTTCAACCAACCGGTAGGGCATCATCTCTAACGAGATTAGTCTAGCAATGTGGGTGTTCAAACCCTGTGTACGCGGATGAGAGGATGAGTACTTCCTTTTCCTAATGAGAGTCTCTTGTAGGGTGAGCTCAACTGGAGAGCTGCATATGGTGGAACTAGCGGGGGTGGTGGTGGACAAGGCAGATTGAGAGAGGGTTGGTGATAGTATTCTTGATGTTGGCCTACATACAGTGTTTCCTACCAAGAACCTGGTGATTCCCTGACTGCCTTGCCCTTGCAACGATACCTCCACATTTGCTGCAGGTGGTGTCCTAAACGGTGGGCTTACAGTGAGGGAAGCAATGTAGCGTTGCTGACTACCTTCATTCTGAGCGGGTGCACCAATGTTACGGGACGTTTGGTAGTTAGTCCAGGCTTGCAAGTGCATGCTGGTTAAACATCTACGCATGCACGTTGTATTTAAATTTAGGGGATTCTTCCCTCTGCTAAAGGTCTTTTAGCATTTCTTACAGATAACTTTGCACTGATCATTCGGATCTTGGTTAAAAAACTCCCACACTGCACTCTTCCTACTATCGAATACCTTTTCAGGCATTGCACGCTGTGCTACTTTCACCGGATGGCCACGCTGTCCTAAATCTGTTTTTGTTTTAGACACACATTTTTGGCCTGATACGGGCCTGCCAGATGAAAGCTGTTGCGATGTTGATGCCTGCTGCGGATCATCCTCCTCCGCTTCAGAGCTACTGCAAGCGGCACCCTGTTCCCCCAATGGCTGCCAATCTGGGTCAACAACTGGGTCATCTATCACCTCCTATTCAATGTCCTGTGCACCTTCCTCTGTGTCACCGTGTAAGGTGCTATAGCGTTCGGGACGGGGCACCATAGTCTCATCAGGGTCAGATTCTGGCTAAGGACACTGCGAGGGCAATGTAGTGATATGAGTCAATGGAACAGCATAATAATCTAGCTGTGGCTGTGCATCTGTGCACTCCATGTCCGATTCATCTTGTAATGGGCTGTTAACTATTTCCCTTTCCAACCCTGGCACGGTATGTGTAAAGAGCTCCATGGAGTAAACTGTAGTGTCACCTGCCGCATCCTTCACTTTTGCTTTGGGTGAAGGACACAAGGAAGCAACTTGTTCCTGACCGGGAGCATCCACTGATGACTCACTGCTTTTATATTTCGAACTTTCTGAAGAGGAGGCGAAAGAGCTAGAGGCTGAGTCAGCAATGAAAGCCAAAACTTGTTCCTGTTGCTCCGGCTTTAAAAGCGGTTTTCCTACTCCCAGATAAGGGAGCCTTCGAGGCCTTGTGTAGCCAGACGATGACGCTTTCTGAACAACTCGAGCCTTAGGTGCTATTTTGCTTTTCCCACTACCACCAGATGCTCCACCACCACCACCACCATCATTACCAGCTGGCAATGACTGCCCACGGCCTCTTCCACCAGACTTCCTCATTTTTGGGAAAATGTAACCAAACTAACAACCGTTATATGGTACTGTAAAACAAGGTAGAAGGTGTATATAAACTTGTTGGCAATTTAAATCTCCCTTTTTTGTGTGGGAGACTGCTGCAAAAACCAGGCCCACTATATTACACTACACAATGTAAGTGGCAGAACGTGGCTGGCAGATATACGACAAACAGAACTGACGCAGATCCACTTAGTGGAAATTTAAATCTCCCTTTTTTGTGTGGGAGACTGCTGCAAAAACCAGGCCCACTGTATTACACTACACAATGTAAGTGGCAGAAAGTGGCAGGCAGATATACGACAAACAGAACTGACGCAGATCCACTTAGTGGCAATTTAAATCTCCCTTTTTTGTGTGGGAGACTGCTGCAAAAACCAGGCCCACTGTATTACACTACACAATGTAAGTGGCAGAAAGTGGCTGGCAGATATACGACAAACAGAACTGAAGCAGATCCACTTAGGGGCAATTTAAATCTCCCTTTACTATGTGGGAGACTGCTGCAAAAACCAGGCCCACTGTATTACACTACACAATGTAAGTGGCAGAAAGTGGCAGGCAGATATACGACAAACAGAACTGACGCAGATCCACTTAGTGGCAATTTAAATCTCCCTTTTTTGTGTGGGAGACTGCTGCAAAAACCAGGCCCACTGTATTACACTACACAATGTAAGTGGCAGAAAGTGGCTGGCAGATATACGACAAACAGAACTGAAGCAGATCCACTTAGGGGCGATTTAAATCTCCCTTTACTATGTGGGAGACTGCTGCAAAAACCAGGCCCACTGTATTACACTACACAATGTAAGTGGCAGAAAGTGGCAGGCAGATATACGACAAACAGAACTGACGCGGATCCACTTAGTGGCAATTTAAATCTCCCTTTTTTGTGTGGGAGACTGCTGCAAAAACCATGCCCGCTGTATTACACTACACAATGTAAGTGGCAGAACGTGGCTGGCAGATATACGACAACAGAACTGACGCAGATCCACTTATGGGCAATTTAAATCTCCCTTTTTTGTGTGGGAGACTGCTGCAAAAACCAGGCCCACTGTATTACACTACACAATGTAAGTGGCAGAACGTGGCTGGAAGATATATAAAAAAAAAGGGACCGTACTACAATAACAATCTCCCTGCAATGATCTCAGGACAAGTATGGCAGCAATAAAAAAGACTGCTGCACACAAAAATGTGGACAAATAAACAATAGAACTGTGCAGAAAGGAGCAACAGGATTTTTGCTTTTACAAAAGCTGTTGGTTTGCACAGCGGCGTACAAACAGCAATGCAGCTATCAGGGAGCCTTTTAAGCTACAGAGCTGATGCACAGAAATCTAGCCTCCACTGTCCCTGCAAAGAAAAGGTGGTGTTGGACAGTGGAAATCGCTACAGCACAAGCGGTTTGGGGGTTAATCTTTCCTCCATAACAATATCCCTGCTTCTGATGAAGCTGCAGCAACCTCTCCCTATGCTCAGATCGGCAGCAGTAAGATGGCAGTCGACGTGCACGCCCCTTTATAGCCCCTGTGACGCCGCAGAAAGCAAGCCAATCACTGTCATGCCCTACTCTAAGATGGTGGGGACCGAGACCTATGTCATCACGCTGCCCACACTCTGCGTCCTCCTTCATTGGCTGAGAAATGGCGCTGAAAGCGTCATACGAAACGCGACTTTGGCGCGAAGATCGCCGACCTCATGGCCGATCCCACAGTGGGATCGGGTCGAGTTTCACGAAAGTTGGCGATTTTTCAATTTGTCCGATCCGTTTCGCTCAACCCTAGTGATGAGAGCCCGCCTAATTTACAGGTGCATGTCTCCAGAAGCTTGAGCTGGACATAATGTACTGGTGACTGCAACGTACTGGTCACTACAGCATACTGCTCACTACAGCGGCAGTTTGCAATTTTCACTCAGCAACATCCACTGCTGTGTGTTTCTGGAAAACACCCATGGTGTAAAAATCATCACTATATCTGTAGATAAATTCCCAAAGGGTTATAATTTCCAAAATGTGGGTCACTTGAGGGGGGTTCTGCTTTTCTAGCACTTAGGGGCTCTGTATATGGAATCCGCAAACTAGTCTAGAAAAATATGCGCTCCAGAAGGCAAATAGTGCTCCGTCCCTCCTGAGTCACTCCGCATGGCAAAGTAGCACTGTACAGCCACATATGGGGTATTTCAGTGCAGCGCCCCAGAGTCTGGTCGTTGCAGTAACGTCGCTCTTCCACCAGGGGGAGTGATGGTACGTCTGATTGCACTAAAAGAGTTCACCTTGCAGGTATCACAGACACACATTACACTTCACACTCCGGCCACCAGGGGAAGAAAAAGGTCCTATCTACTAGGCTACTCCTCACACATGGGTAAAACTGGGGGTTGGATAGGAACTTAGGAAGAAAGTAGCTGGGGAGAGTTAGAGAGAGGACCTGTCAGGGGTGGGATCGTGACAGCGGCCTAGCACAGACAGATTGTTACGGAGCCGTGCCTGTGCCTTATAGTGGCAGACTCCTAAGAAAGGACATGAAGCGAAGCATATTGTGGAGAAGTGAGAAACGGGATCACGGCACAAAGGAGATAGAACCAGAAGGAGTCGTGCCTCAAGATCAGCAACATCCTTCTGAGGCGTGTAGCCGGCGGCCGGAACGCAGAGGAAGTAATAGACTCTACGCATTACTTTGAACTACGGCCGGGCAGGTAACTTTAGGTTGGCTGTCTCACCTTTACACCTAACGAAGACAACGGAGGCAATTGTGGGAGAGGGGCGTCTCTAGGGTCCCTATAAAATAACTCCAGGCCTACCCCGTCATACGGGTGCGTCCTATCCACATCATCTGGGGGACAGAGAGAGAAAGAACAGAAACATACAGGACAGTTGTGAGGACTATCCCGTGGTGCTCAGCAGGGAGGTACTACAACACACAGGCGCTGGTAGGAAGGCCACTGATTTCCACCTGTAAAGGGAACTCTGGATGTGCCTTTGGACCGGCCGGTCTCAGCCAGCCCTGTTAGCAGTGCTCTGGATTGCGGATGCCGAAGCCTTCAGTAAAAAGGTAAAGAGACTGCAACCCTGTGTCCTCGTTATTTACTGCGACCTACACCATCACCTACATCTTTAATTGGGCACCCCTTAGCAGGGCCACGGACCGGGTCAGGCCACCGTGGCATCCCCAGAACCGAGAGAGACCCGATACCGAGTACCCCGCTGCCCTGCGTCTGGGGGCCGCTCCAACTTGGCATCACGAACAGGATCTACTTAAGCCTGAAGAATAAGGTCATGTGTGCCTTAGAACTGTGACTGGATTGTGCTGAATCGTGATTTATTGCAAAGACTGTGTATTGCTATTTGCCGCCAAAATCCGCCATTGCCGCGCCGTGTGGGGCATGAGGGGAGGAGCCATAGCTTAGTGGGCGGAGCCGGCCGAAAAGAGCGCGGAACAAGAAGACACGGTGAGGTGCCAATTCCGGAAGAGGAACCCCGACTTCCACCAGGTTAGCAAAGGGGAGGAGTGGCGATGTCTCATCCAGGAGGAGCGGAGGTGGCGGTCGCAGCCGCAGACTCGGGGGCACCTCCGGGCCCCGCAGTAGGCGCAGCCGCGGGCCTTGTACCACCGCCGGGTTCCGCAGAGCTTGCCGCCCCCAGCAGCCCGCTGGATGCTGCCGCAGCTACAGCAGCCATAATGCCCTTCTCCATGCCGTACCTACCTGGAGCAGACTGGCTCCCACGATATTCTGGAGAATCACGTACATTAACTGACTTTAAAGAAGGGATCTGCAGCCTGCTTGAGTTTTATCCCCTGACAGAGCCTCAGAAAGTTCATATGATAACAGGCCAACTCTTTGGAGCGGCTCTGAGGGAAGTGAAGTCCTGGCCCGCCGCGGATAAGAGAACTGCGCAGCAGGTCTTTGCAAAGCTTAAAACCACCTTTGACACCCGCACCGCTACAGAAATTAAATTGATGTTCTATGGGTGCAAGCAGAGGCCGCAGGATAGCTTACGGGACTATGCCCTTAATCTCCAGGAGGCACTGCGGGCCATCAAACAGAATGACCCAAACAGCATGCAAGATGAGGATAAACTCCTGAAAGAGTGGTTCATCGAGGGGCTCCTGTGCAGTCACCAAAGGGCCCAACTGCACTTCCTGGCCATGCAGAATCCAGATCTGACTTTCGCGCAATTCAAAGATAAAGCCATCCAGGCGCTACAGGAGCGACAGCCCAGCCGTGCAGTACTTCTCAGGCGTCAAGCTCTCACGTACCACCAGGAGGTGGCGCCAGATGCCCCAATTGCCGCCGAGGCCGATGCCCAGATCCTGGAGGACGATTCCCCTGCAGGACTACGCCTCCAGATGCAGGAGCTGACCAAGAGCGTTGCTGCCCTAGCCCGGACCGTACAGTCCCTACAGGAGGCCCCCAAGGAGAAGATCCAGCTGGCTTCCAGACCGGAGTATGTCCCCTGGCAGCGACAGAGGAGGATTCTGCCGACCAGAGGCAGGGACGACGATCGCTTTCATCGGGACGGACGACCTATCTGCTGCCGCTGCCACCAGGTGGGCCACCTTGCAAGGTACTGCCATTTAAACGAGCAACCCCTGGGGCAGAGGGCCAACCCCCAGGAGTAGGACAATCAGGCCCGCAAAATTGGAGAGCCAAATACATTGGAGGGCGACCAGTTCTTCCCATCGTGATCGACGGTATCCCCATGAACGCTTTGCTGGACACCGGTTCTCGGGTGACGACTATGCCTTACATCCTTTATAAACGTTATTGGGAGGACACCGACATTACTCGTGGCCCCGATGATGATTTCACCATAATAGCCAGTAATGGTCAGCCATTGCCACAAGTGGGGTACAAAGAGGTCACCATTAAAGTGGGGCAGGTAGAATTGGAGGCCCAAGAGATTGTAATTGTTGATATTGACAGACGTGAATGTAATCCCATGATGACCATTGGTACTAATGTCATAGAAAATTGTCTTGCAGACGTTATTATCCTGTTACAGCAGGTAGCAGAAACAGCTGTTTACAGTGAACAACGTGCCCTGCAGAAAGAAATCATGGCTCTGATGCAGAGACAGCAGGTGGAGCTGACTGGTGGTGAGATTGGCCGTGTAACAGTGAGTGATTCAAACCCCATCGCGATACCCCCCAGGAGTGAAATGTTAATATGGTGTCGGGCAGCCATAGGCCTCAGGGGTAAAGACTATCAGGCCCTGGTAGAACCTATATATTCAGATAATAGGCCTACCCTCCTGACAGCCCGAGGGGTGGTTGACGTCCGCAAGGGGAGGGTGCCAGTATGTGTTCTCAACTGTGGGGAGGAAAAAGTCCACCTAACCAAATATGCCACACTTGCCAAACTGGTTACTGTTAATAATAGTGTGATACAGGCACCCGGACCCTTGGTCCCCTCCAATCCGGCGGAGAACAACGGTTCTGCAGGGCAACTGAAAGATTGGTGTCGGGAATTGCACGTGGGCACTGACTCTACCCCACCTCACCAGAAACAGGGGGCCTACAGGGTGGTTCATGAGTATGAGCGGGTATTCACCAAGCACCCCCTAGATTTTGGGCAGGTAAAAGGGATTCGACATCATATTCCCACAGGAGATCATCCACCCATAAAAGACAGATACCATCCTGTGCCCCCAGCTCATTATCAGTGTGCCAAGGACATGTTGCGAGAGATGAAGGAGGCTGGGGTAGTGAGAGACAGTTGTAGCCCCTGGGCAGCTCCGTTAGTCCTTGTTAGGAAGAAAGATGGCACCATGAGGATGTGTGTTGATTATAGGCAGCTAAATTGCATTACACATAAGGATGTGTAGCGCCCCCACTGCCGCAGGGCCGAGGGGTACCCGGTACCGGGCCTCTGAGTCTCTGCTCTGGGGTTGTCACGGTGGCTAGGCCCAGTCCGTGACCCTGCCGAGGGGCGCACAGTGAATGATGTGACGGATGTAGATGGTGCGGTGCAGTAAATAACGAGGACACCAGGTTGCAGTCTCTTTACCTCTTTACTGAAGGGTGTAGAGACCTCAGTCCAGAGCGCTGTCCACCGGGCTGTCAGAGACCGGCCGGTCCAAAGGCATATCAGGAGTTCTCTTTACAGGTGGGAATCAGTGTCTACCTTCTTGCGCTGGGTGTTGTAGTCCTTCCCTGCTGAGCTCCCGGGATAGTCCTCACAACTGAATCTGTCTGTCTCTGATGTTCGTTCTCTCCGTCCCCCAGATGATATGGCTAGGACGCACCTGTATGACGGAGTAGGCCTGGAGTTCTTCCGGGACCCTAGAGTCGCCCCTCTCCCACAGCTGCCTCCGATGTCTGCTTAGGTGATTTGTGTGAGACAGCCAACCTATAATTGGCTGCCCTGCCGTGGTTTGCAGTAGTACTTAGAGTCTCTTACTTGCTCGGCGTTCCGGCCACCGACTGTTTGCGCCTCAGAAGGATGTTGCCTCGGTCTAACAGCACGACTCCTTCTGGTCCTAATTCCTCTTTACTGTATTCCCGTTGTTCACTGGTTAGTTCTGCTCTGAGGAGTCTGCCAGGATCCCATCCCTGACAGGTCCTCTCACTAGCTCTTCCCAGCTACTTCTCTCTGTCTTCCTGTCCAACCCCCAGTTTTACCAGAGTGTGAGGAGTGGCCTACTAGATAGGACCACCCCCCCTGGTGGCCGGAGTGTGAAGTGTAGTGAGGTGTTACCTGGTCAGAGAAACTCCTTTAGTGCAATCAGACGTACCATAGCTCCCCATAGTGGCAGAGCCACAGTACTGCAACGACCAGGACTCTGGGGCGCTGCACTCCCCCCCGGTTAAATCCAGTACTCCCGGACTGGGAAAACAAGAACAACAATACATGTTAACAGGAAACACACAAAATTTTGAAATAGCATAACAATTAAACATAACAGTGCTTCCCTTTATGGGAGGTGAGAACTCTTGAACGTTGCGAAAGTTAGGTCATGCACAGTTTATGACTCTCAGTTCAGTGGTTGAAACAGCGGGGACCCCGGGTAAACAAAGGGGTCCCCCTTTTTGAAAGTTTTTGAGCAATTCACCGTCCATTACTCTATTGTCCATTTTAAAACCTGTAGCAAAAGATATACACACAAACATTCTCAACTAAATAGCAGCCCTTATTAATACCTCCAAGTTTTGTAGCGGAGGGGAGTTTGATTTTGAGTGCTGCGTGTGGACCTTCGCAGCGCAGGGGTTGCTATTGGCCTAACAGGGCCCGCTATGCTTGCTACTGCTGGTGTAGTGCACTGTCTTCTAGCTACACTTCTAGTGAGTCTGGGTAGCACTGGCAGGTTGGGGTTCTCAGAGCTGCTGCTATCAACAGTGGGTACAGCAGATTCACCGATAGCAGAGGGAGGGTTTGCCGGTTCAACGGTTGGCATGGCATCTTCAGGTAAGGCTTGTTGAGGTTGCGGGACCGGATGATCTGGTACCACCATTGTTTCTGGTGGGTCCGGCTGTTGAAACATTAGAACAGGTGCCACGATGGCTTGATTTATCTGAGTCCAGGACTGGGGAAAGTCACCAAGGACGGTATGGATCATCTTCTCCTTTTCCACCGGCGGGGAGATTTCTGGGGCCGTGTCCCTCTCTCTCAACTTATCGGGGCAGACCTTAAGGTGATCCCTGGATACCGCTGTCGAGGTCTCCCCTCTGTCCTTGCTGATGAGACAGACCTTCGTGTTGTCGAAGTCGGATGGCAGGATGGTATACGGTCCCGCTTCCCATTGGTCATCGAGCTTGTGTAATCTCCTCTTTCGTTTAAGTACTTGCTCACCAGGTGACAGGGGAATCGCAGGAGCATGTTGGTTGTAGTCCCTTTCTTGTTTCTGCCTAGCCTGGGCGAGACTTCTTTCTACACACTCCTGTACTTCGCGGTACCTTCGCTGCCTTTCTGCATCCCAATCTGCATCCAGCGAGGTATCTTCGGGTACTAGGACCCCCATGTCCAGATCAACGGGTAACCGACTAGATCTTCCTCGCATCAGGTACGCTGGAGTACAGTTGGTGGAATTTACTGGGATGTGATTGTACATATCCACCAAGTCAGGCAACTTTATCGGCCACAGGTTCCGTTCCTCCACAGGCAAGGTCTTCAATAAATCGATTACCACTTGGTTCATCTTCTCGCACATCCCGTTGGTTTGAGGGTGGTACGGTGTGGTTCTGATCTTCTTACACCCATACAGTTGGCAGAATTCTTGGAACACTTCTGCTTCGAATGCAGGTCCCTGATCGGTCAATACCTTCTCTGGGTAGCCATGGGGCCTACAAAAGTGCTGCTGGAAGGCCCTGGCGGCAGTCCTGGCCGTTAGATCCTTGACAGGTACAACCACCAAAAACCTGGAGTAGTGGTCCACGATGGTAAGGGCGTAGATATAGCCCGACCGGCTAGGTGTCAGCTTCACATGATCCAGCGCGACCAGTTCGAGCGGCCGTTTGGTGATGATAGGCCGCAGGGGAGCCCGTTGACTGTCACGGTCCTTCCTGCGCAGACTACATGGACCACACTCCCGACACCACTTCTCAATGGTTCTCTTCATGCCAATCCAATAGAACCTCCCTCGGAGTAGCCTTTCTAGCTTCCTCCATCCGAAGTGTCCGGCTCCATCATGGTAGGCTCCCAGAACCATGGGCGCATCTCGCCTTGGCACCACTATCTGCCACACCAATTCATGAGTACGTGGGTCGATGCTCCTCCTGCACAACTTGCCATCATGGATAAACAGTTTGCCTCTCCCCTTCCACAGCTGTTGGGTCTCTTGTGGGTCATCTGGGCCAGGGTGCAACCCTGCCTGCGTCAAGAGCTCTTTCACCCGACGGACCGCGGAGTCAGCATCCTGGGTTTCCGCCCACCCGTGATGGGGCAGGGGATTCAGCGTGGCATCCGGTTGGTTCTTGTGCCTGTTCTTCACATGATGAGAGCTCTGAGTGGCTTTGGGGCGATGGAATGCAGGCAGCTCCACCTCTTCAAGTGCCTCCGGGTCTTCTCCCGCTTCTGGCAAATTGGGCATTCGGGACAAGGCATCGGCATTGGCATTCTCGTGTCCTGCCCGGTACTTGATGGTGTAATCGTAGTTGGACAGCCGGGCCATCCATCGCTGTTCCAAAGCCCCGAGTTTGGCAGTATCCAGATGCGTTAGCGGATTGTTGTCCGTGAAGATGGTGAATTTCGCGGAGGCCAGGTAGTGTTTGAACCTCTCTGTCACTGCCCAGACAATGGCAAGGAATTCCAGCTTAAAGGAACTGTAGTTGTCAGGGTTCCTTTCCGTGGGACGGAGTTTCCTGCTGGCGTAAGCGATCACCCTTTCTTTTCCTTTCTGGACCTGAGACAGCACGGCTCCTAATCCCACATTACTGGCATCTGTGTACAGCACAAACGGTTGGTCGTATTCGGGGTAAGCCAGTACCTCTTCTCCCGTCAGTGCCGACTTCAAACAGGTGAAGGATTCCTCCAGCTTCTTGTTCCAATCAAAGGGGGTGTTCCTCCCCTTGGTCTTCTTTGGTTGGCCCACCAACAGGTTTTGCAAGGGTGCGGCCTTCTTGGTGAAGTCCTTAATGAACCTTCGGTAATAGCCTACCAGCCCGAGGAACTGCCGGACTTCGTGGAGGTCACTGGGCTTTGGCCAGTCCTTGATCACTGTGACCTTGTCGGGGTCTGGGGCCACTCCTTCAGCGCTCACCACATGGCCTAGGTACTGCACTTTAGGTTTCAGCAGATGACACTTGGATGGTTTCACCTTTCAGCCGAAGTTGGACAGGGCTTCAAATACCTCGGCCAGGTGCTTCAGATGGTCTTCGTAGGTCTTAGAGAAGACAATGACATCATCCAAATACAGCAGCACAGTTTCAAAGTTCATGTGTCCTAGGCAGCACTCCATCATCCTCTGGAACGTCCCGGGAGCATTGCACAATCCGAAGGGCATGTAGTTGAACTCGCAGAGACCCATTGGTGTCGTGAAGGCCGTCTTCTCTTTGTCCGCCTCCGCTACAGGAACCTGCCAGTACCCACTGGTGAGATCTAAGGTAGAGAAGTAGTTAGCAGATTTTAAGGCAGCCAGAGACTCCTCTATCCTGGGCAGTGGGTATGCGTCCTTATGTGTAATGCGATTCAACTGCCTGTAATCAACACACATCCTCATGGTACCATCTTTCTTTTTAACAAGGACTAACGGAGCTGCCCAGGGGCTACTGGAGCGCCCCCACACTGCCGCAGGGCCGAGGAGTACCCGGAGCCGGGCCTCTGAGTTATCAGTTCTGGGGTTGTCACGGTGGCTAGACCCGGTCCGTGGCCCTGTCTGTCAGTGGGGGACGTCCGGTGCAATAAGTGGTGTTGTAACGGTGCAGTTGTGGGGTGCAGGTCGCGGTAAATAACGAGGACACCAGGTTGCAGTCTCTTTACCTCTTTACTGAAGATCTCTGGGTCCTCAGTCCAGAATACGGTTCACCAGGCTGCGCAAGTCCGGCCGGTCCAATGGCACCTCCAGAGTTCACTTCACAGGTGGAAATCGGTGCCTTCCTTCTTAGCGCTATGTGTTGTAGTCCTTCCCTGCTATGCTTACGGAAAGTACCCCACAACCATTGTGTCTGTTTCTCGTGTTCCCTCACAACTCGATTAACTGATCTTCTGCTAATCTTCCGTCCCTTCCTGATGTTACAGTTAGAACGGCACCCGTTTGTCGGGTAGGCCTGGAGTTCTTCCGGGACCCTAGAGACGCCCCTCTCCCGCAATTGCCTCCCAAGACTTCATAGGTGATTTAGGTGAGACAGCCCGCCTGAGACTGACTGTCCTGCCGCTGTTTAGAGTATTGCTTGAAGCTGTCTAATGAAATACTCCCTCGGCGTTCCGGCCGCCGGTAGTGCGCCTCAGTAGGATGTTGCTCCGGTCTTACAGCACGACCCTTACTGGTATTCTCCTATTGCTTGATCTCGTTTCTCACTCAGCACAATCTATCTCGCTTCTAGTCCTTTCTTGGGTCCCGCCGCTTCCCGGAGCTGGCGCGGACCCGTTACGTTCTTTTCAATGCCAAGCCTCTGTCAGGATCCCACCCCTGACAGAGACCCTACTGTCTCTTCCTCCACAACACCCTCTGCCACTAGGTGTTGCTTCGTCCAATCCAGTCAGCTTTCTCCTCTAACTTCCTGCCTGACCCCCAGTTTACCCACTATGGTGGGGAGTGGCCTAATGAATAGAACCCTTAGCTCCCCCCGGAGGCCCAGCTGTGAAATCTATTGGTGTCTGTGATACCTGATCAGATGAACTCCTTCAGTGCCATCGGACGCACCATGGCTCCCCATAGTGGCGGAGCCACAGTACTGCAACGACCAGGACTCTGGGGCGCTGCACTCCCCCCTGGTTAAACACAGTACTCCGGGACTGGGAAGAAAACAACAATACAGGTTAGCAAAAAGACATACAAGTTTTGTTGAGTGCAAATAATAATAAGTATACTTGAACAGAGCTTCCCTTTATGGGAGGTGAGGACACTTGAACGTTACAAACATGGTTAACATTATAAATTACAGGCTATAAATAACTCCTGTTACCCAACCGGGTATTCTACTAAGTACAAAATTGTTGAACAATAATTTAACATTGCCTTTAAGGATTCACACTCTAAATCCACTAAAGACCTTCTTATAATCACATTATAAGGTAATTTAACTTTCCCATTCGCCTTCTTTAAATCTGCAGGACCGCCTGTCCTATCGGCACCAGACCTACTGCCTCTCCTTTCTGTTACAGGACCGCCCCGTTCAGCCAGGGCCTACTGCCTTTTCAACTACTATACACAGTATAGAACATAACATTACTTTCAGTTTAAGAGCACTAAGTCATCTCTACATGACTCCTATGAGGACTCAGGGTTTACCTTCTATCCTAACTATCTATCAACATTATCTAAACATTTTCTATCGAACATTAAGCCTTCTCATTATCTTTCTTCCTTTCTTGCATGCTGGACACCACATCTATCTCTACGGGCCCACTGCATCCTTCTTCTATCTTTCACCTTTTAATTCTCAGAGCACATCATCAGTATTTCTTCACATTTAACTAATTAAACACATATAACTTTCTCATACAAACATTATCATCACTTTTCTCTCATCAACATTATTGCTACTTGTCTTAAGCAATATTACTATCGAAACACGACAAATGAACATCCCCTTTAAGAGGGGACCAAGTCTCTGTGAGGTAGCGCGTCTTCTCAAGCTACCAGTCCATACTCAGCAAAGGTTCCAGTGCGGTATCTTTGCAAAGTGTCCTTTCTTCATATAGAACCAGTAGATAGCACCTTTAAGAAGGTGCAAACTATTTACAAGAAGTTTGTATCATGCATTGTTCATGATTCAGCAGTTTTTATAACATTGTGGAACAAAAAAGCAAAAATGAAAGTGAAAGCAAAAATAAAAAGCAATAGGGATCCCGGGTAAACAAAGGGATCCCTTTAAGAGTTAACCCAGGACGGGTTTTAGCAGCAAAACAGCAAGGAAATAAACAGTTAACTATTTACAGTTTCAGGTTTCCGAGGCTTAGTTGGACGGCTTCCAGGGCTGCACCTGGCACTTTACCCCTCTTGGCCCGGGAAGGGTGAAGTCCAGGGTTGCACCCAGTGCTGGACAAACGCCGTTAATCCGTCTTTCATGTACAGTTAAATCATGCGCAGCGATGGAGGTCTGCGCAGCTTGAGTATGGGCATTTGCTGCAGCAGAGGTAGCGGCTGCTGCAAGATCAGTCACTGGAACGAAGTCAGCAGCTGTGGCACTAGCAGTCGCGGGAGTGGTGTCAGTCATCAGGGCAGGGTCGTCCTTCATACCTGCTTCAGATGCGGTCCCTCCGGTGCCGGTCTGCCCCGTCTCCGCTGGGGTCTGGAACGCTAGCTGCAGGGCCTTGCGCTGCGGCGTTGTCATCTCCGTTTGCAGCATCTCGCTTTCTGGCAGGGCCTTGCTTCCCAGCTTCGGAGCGCTGGGACTTCTTTCCTGCTCCGGACCAGATGAGGCTGCCGACAGATGTCCGGTGAGGCTCCTGATGATGGCCTTCTTCCACCCGGCCTCAGTGCTCAGCTGCGTCTGCGGGAGTTGGTGGATCAGCTCGTCCGCTCCGGTCTGCAGGAGGTCAGCGTCAACTATGGAGGTCTGGCTGCGGTGCCTCTCCGGGTAGCTGGGGGAGTCCTCGGCTCCGACCCCACGCTCCGGCTCCGGGCGGCTGGCCATGGCGTCCCCCATGTCGCTGAATTCTTCTTCCTGGTCCTTTTCCCGCTCTCTCCTTCGTGGGCGGTTTCGTTTTCTCTGTCTCTGCCCACCATTGAGGATCAGGAGGCGGATCTCGGCTGCTGACGGACACGTCCTCAAGGGGCCGAGATATTTAGACTGGGCGGCCATTGTCTTTCGCGCTCTTCAGCTTGTTCACGCCCCCTTCCACGCCCTTCGTCTTCTCCTGCACTCTCCTTAGCGCTGTAATGGCGGCGGTTTTGGCGCGAACTTTTGGCGGCAAATGGCAACACACAGTCTTTGCAATAAAGCACAGTCCAAGCACAACAAATCACAGTTCCAAGGCACACATGACCTGATTCTTCAGGCTTAAGTAGATCCTGTTCGTGACGCCAAGTTGGAGCGCCCCCACACTGCCGCAGGGCCGAGGGGTACCCGGAGCCGGGCCTCTGAGTTATCAGTTCTGGGGTTGTCACGGTGGATCCCCTGCCCCACCATGGATGGGCAGAAACCCAGGATGGTGACCCCGCGGTCCGTCGGGTGAAAGAGCTCCTGACGCAGGCAGGTTTGCATCCCGGCCCAGATGACCTACAAGAGACACAACAGCTGTGGAAGTGGAGAAGCAAACTGTTTATTCATGACTGTAAGCTGTGCCGGAGAAGCATCAACCCCCGCACCCATGAATTGGTATGGCAGATAGTGGTCCCAAGGCAAGATGCGCCAATGGTTCTGGGAGCGTACCACGATGGGGCAGGACACTTCGGATGGAGGAAGTTGGAGAGGCTACTCCGTGGGAGGTTCTACTGGATTGGCATGAAGAAAGCCATCGAGAAGTGGTGTCGAGAGTGTGGCCCATGCAGCCTACGCAGGAGGGACCGTGACAGCCAACGGGCTCCCTTGCAGCCTATCATCCTTGATTACAATCCGGTGACACGCCCTAATAGTGGAGGAGTGGAGGAGAACCAACATAGAAATTACCACCATACGGTCAGTGGTAAATACAGTCCTACAGAACATACAAGAGATCACAGCACAGTTACATATAATGTCTTACCGCTTATGTTTTCTCATGGAATCGTTCACTTTTCCCGTCTTTTCCATCTGGCACAGACTGACATGACAACTTCTTACAGCCAGGACTCGTCTGCAGAGAATACAACAAAGACACATTTCACTTCTCACATTCCAGCCATCACCATCTATTCCCAACCTACACAAACTCCTCATCCTGCTGATACCCCAATACTGAGCCGCTGCTGCCGTATGTGTCCCTATTACTGCACCTGATACCCCAATACTGAGCCGCTGCTGCCGTATGTGTCCCTATTACTGCACCTGATATTCCAATACTGAGCCGCTGCTGCCGTATGTGTCCCTATTACTGCACCTGATACCCCAATACTGAGCCGCTGCTGCCGTATGTGTCCCTATTACTGCACCTGATATTCCAATACTGAGCCGCTGCTGCCGTATGTGTCCCTATTACTGTACCTGATATCCCAATACTGAGCCGCTGCTTCCATATGTGTCCCTATTACTGCACCTGATACCCCAATACTGAGCCGCTGCTGCTGTATGTGTCCCTATTACTGCCCCTGATACCCTGATACTGAGCCGCTGCTGCCGTATGTGTCCCTACCACTGCACCTGATATTCCAATACTGAGCCGCTGCTGCCGTATGTGTCCCTATTACTGCAGCTGCTGTGTCAATTCTAAAGCACCCCCTCTATAATATAGTAATGTCAGGTGCAAGTGCCCTAGAAAACACTGCCCATATTTTGCGCCCTAGAAAGTAATATTGTCCGGTGTGCTCCTTTGATAGTCACAGTAACCCGAGTTCCCCTATAACAATAAGTGCCCACTTTACATTTAATAATGTCCCGAGTCTCCCCCTGCACAGCTCCCCTATACAAAGCATGATGCTCCCTCACTGTATAGTACCATCCACAGAGTATACTGACCCGTTAGAAGACTCCAACCTGTTTGATGGCTCCAATACAGTATGATGGCCCTTTCACTTTAAACCCCGCACTGTATGATGGCCCCATAGATCTCCTCCATATACTATAGTATAATGTGCCTGATAGTCCTCAATATAGTACAAGACAGTACCCCTATAGGCACACCCTGTAGTATAAGGCAGTACCCCTATAGGCAGACCCTGCAGTATAAGGCAGTACCCCTATAGGCAGACCCTGTGGTATAAGGCAGCACCCCCCATAGGCAGATTCTGTAGTATTAGGCAGCACCCCCATAGGCAGATCCTGTAGTGTATTAGGCAGCACCCCCCATAGGCAGATCCTATAGTGTATTAGGCAGCAGCCCCCCCATAGTCAGATCATGTAATGTATACGGCAGCACCCCCCCATTGTCAGATCCTGTAATGTATAAGGTAGCAGCCCCCCCCATTGTCAGATCCTGTAGTGCATAAGGCAGCAGCCCTCCCATAGTCAGATCCTATAGTGTATTAGGCAGCAGCCCCCCATAGTCAGATCCTGTAGTGTATTAGGCAGCAGCCCTCCATAGTCAGATCCTGTAGCATATTAGGCAGCAGCCCCCCCATAGTCAGATCCTGTAGTGTATTAGGCAGCAGCCCCCCCCATAGTCAGATCCTGTAGTGTATTAGGCAGCAGCCCCCCCCAAAAAAAGAAAAACACAATACTCACCTCTCCTCCTCCTTGTTCCAGCGGCGCTCCCTGCTCCCGCTCTTGTCCTGACAGCGGGCGCAGGGCGGTGATGTCAACACGCCCACTGTCAGTGTCGGCATCTGCAAGTGACGTCAGACGCTGACAGGGGGATGATGGGGAAGGAGCAAAGCGCAGCACTCCTTCCCTCATCAATGCGGTGAGCTGTATCAGCTAAATGCCGATACAGCTCACCATGCGATGACGGCGGGGGGCCCACTGCTGGCACCCGGCCCCCCTCCTGCCTGCTCAGGGGCCCCATAGCGGCAGAGCAGGGAGATTGATTCTCCCTGCTCTGCCGCAGAATGTAACTGCATCGGCGTGCGAAGCGTGCAGATGCAGTTACAGTAGCGTAGCTCCGGGTGGGCCCCCTCAGAGCACCGGGCCCGGGGCGATGGCCCCCTCTGCCCCCCCGGTAGCTACGCTACTGGTATGAGTATTAGCGTGGTCACCATGCACCTTTAGGGTATGTGCACACGCTGCGGATTTTGCTGCGGATCCGCAGCGTTTCCGCAGCTGCGGATCCGCAGCAGTTTCCCATGTATTTACAGTATAATGTAAATGCAGCGCCCCAGAGTCCTGGTCGTTGCAGTACTGTGGCTCCGCCACTATGGGGAGCTATGATGCGTCTGATGGCACTGAAGGAGTTCATCGGATCAGGTATCACAGACACCAATACATTTCACAGCCGGGCCTCCGGTGGGAGCTAAGGGTTCTATTCATTAGGCCACTCCCCACCATAGTGGGTAAACTGGGGGTCAGGCAGGAAGTTAGATCAGAAAGCTGACTGGGTTGGAACCAGGCAACACCTTGTGGCAGAGGGTGTTGTGGGGGAAGATACAGTAGGGTCTCTGTCAGGGGTGAGATCCTGACAGAGGCTTGGCAACTTGAACAAACGTAAAGGGACCGCGCCTGCTCCGGGTAGCGGCGGTGCCCAAGGAAGGAATAGAAGCGAGATAGATTGTGCTGAGTGAGAAACGAGATCACGCAAAGGAGAAATACCAGTAGGAGTCGTGCTGTAAGACCGAAGCAACATCCTATTGAGGCGCACTACCGGTGGCCGGAACGCCGAGGGAGTATCATAACATTCAGCTTCAAGCAATACTCCAAACAGCGGCAGGGCAGTCAGTCTAAGGCGGGCTGTCTAACTTATATCACCTATGCAGTCTTGGGGGGGCAACTTGTGGAGAGGGGCGACTCTAGGGTCCCGGAAGAGCTCCGAGCCTACCCGTCAAACGGGTGCCGTCCCAACCAGAACACCAGGGAGGGACGGAGGATTAGCAGAACATCATCTAATCGAGTTGTGAGGGAACTTCAGAAACAGATACAACAGTTGTGGGGGACTTTCTGTAAGCACAGCAGGGAAGGACCACAACACATAGCGCTAGTAGGAAGGCACCGATTTCCACCTGTGAAGAGAACTCCGGAGGTGCCATTGGACCGGTCGGACTTGCGCAGCCTGGTAAACCGTGTTCCGGACTGAGGACCCAGAGATCTTCAGTAAAGAGGTAAAGAGACTGCAACCTGGTGTCCTCGTTATTTACTGCACTGCACCACTACAGCGTCACCACCATCATCCATATCTAGTATTCATTGTACGCCCCACGGCAGGGTCACGGACCGGGGCCTAGCCACCGTGACAACCCCAGAGCAGAGACTCAGAGGCCCGGTACCGGGTATCCCCCTCGGCCCTGCGGCAGTCGGGGCGCTACATAAACCTATGGGAAACAAAATCCGCAGTGCACATGCTGCGGAAAAACACAGCGGTTTATTTTCCGTAGCATGTCAATTCTTTGTGCGGATTCCGCTGCGGATTTAAACCTGCTCCAATAGAAATCTGCAGGTGAAAATCCGCAGAGAAAACCGCGATAAATCCGCAGTAAAAACCGCAGCGGTTTTTCATTGAATGGAATCCACAGTGTGTGCACATGGCCTTAGGGTGATATGAGTACTGGTCTGAGTTCACCATGCAGCCTTACAGTATAGGAGGACTCTGGATAGTAGGTATTGCAGAGAGTCACACTGATCATTATAGAATATAGAGTCTATATGATTCAGACCATTAGACTAATAGAGTATGCAATGTGTCCATCAAAAGTACAGAAGAATAGATATCTCAGAGATTTACCTCTTCTTGGTTAATTACCATGTAGTTTGAGGTGTCCAGAAGATGAAGAGGTCTCTGCTGTTTTAAACACCTCCAGTCACCTGGGTGCTGCTTGAGGAGGGCTGGTATGTTAATTCCACGATGTCAGAGCGCTGTCCCGGCCAGTGGCAGGTGCTCCATGTGGCTTTTCCAGCAGTTCGCGGGTGTATGTTCACAAGGTTACTTTAAATACAGACAGTAATAACTCATGTGTTTAAAATGCAAATATTTCAACCTCACTATTCAAACCTCTCGGTCTCAGGGTATTTTCAGCCTGTGACATTTGCTTAATGAAGTCTACTTTACGTCAGTGTGTATGAATTATTTGTATGGCAATTACTTCTATGCCCTGTGTTGAGCCCCAATGATCTTCTGTGAAGTGTTTTGAAAGAGGGTCGCCATCAAATTTTTTCTTTATATTAGGGATATGTTCGTTGATCCTTATGTTCATCGGGCATTTAGTGCATCCCACGTATAGTTTGTTACAAGGACATTTAAGCACATATATAACCCCTGTAGGAGTGCATATACTGAAATCACCTTTATTAAAAGTAGATTGTTTTTTAATATGCAGAGTTTTGTACACTTTGCATTTTCTGCATGGAAAAAACCTTCTAATTCGTTCTGAAAAATTGTTGAGGGTTTTTTTCGTGTATGGCTTTCCTGCACTGATGGGGCAATAATGTTTCCCAGGTTACAAGCTTTTTTTGTAGATGAACCTGGGGTGTATAGACAATTTGAGACTTCTGAAATCTACTAGGCTTTGCTGGTACTGTAAAACGCAGCTGAAAATTAGCATTAAAAAATGCTGCAAAAATGCCCAGTGTGAACTTAGCCTAATGGTGCAGAATTCAAAGCACCCCGATCATTGCTCTACTAGTTCAATGTAATCTAAAGACTGTAAAAAAAAAAAAAGAATATTAAATGTTAAATTTAAATACAAGTAATAAAAATAACAGTTATAAAAAAAAGGCATACATTAAAAATAATAAACTAGTAAATACGGTATATAAATCTAATAAGCACCTAAAAAAAATCTAAAACAACTGGGTCAATGAAGACGTAAAAAACAAGATTTTTTCTAAATGAAAAAGAATACGAGGTTATCTTATAAATGTGTCCAGTTCTTTGCAGTTTACCAGGTCATTCCGACCTCCAATTGTACAAGTGTAGACCCCTACATGCCGGATTGTTTATGACCGCAATGTGACAGTGGAGCCATTAGTCCTTTGGACTCATCATTTCCAATGTTGCTGGATCCTTTATACCACTGTATATTTCTGGCAAGAGAGCAAGTGAGAAAATGATGCCAGAAAACTAATTGTTGGCAGGGGCGATAATGCATGAAAGAGCTGCTTTTTTTCATTGCTTGCCCTGTGCAATGTCACCACAGACAATAGTAACAGGCTCGGATGATGTCACATCAGGGTAACGGCTGTATATTAACATCGCAGCTACAGAATGAGTCACTACACTAAATGAGTTGACGGATGGGGCTTTTCCATTACTAAGCACATGAACATTTGACAAAGGCCACTTTTTGTAAACTCGTTTGGCCCCGAAATTCCAATCTGATTTTCTTTAGCATAAACTCCTTCTTCCCAGACCTCCCCATTCCTGTTACTGACCTTCAAATATAACACATTTTTTACAAATATTTTTTTTTATAAATTACGTATTATATTTTTTATTATTATAAATTTTCTTATACATTATGTGCAACAAAACAATGTTTTACACTTTTTTATATAAATTCATTTTTTGTTATATGTGCTAAGGAATTATCACAGTAAGCATGCTGATGCGGTAGGAAATATCTGACGCAAGAATAAATGGCTTCAGAACCAATGGCTAAATGAAATGAAACAATTTGCTAAAATGGTAATGAAAAAAAACAAACAAGATGATACAAAAACATAGCAAAATGCACAAGATATAACAGATATGCAATCTATCAAGAGCTAAAATGTAATATATTCAGCCTCCATGCTTAATATTGGGGGAGGCTTGTGAAAAAGAGCAAACTTGCTATTGTATATGGCTTCATTTTAACGCTGAAATGTTCACTTTTATAAATTGCGTGCCATACCTGTATTGGGGGTATGTTCCCCCTCCCCAGACTCAGCCGTGTCGCAGCCGTCCATCATCCCACCGGACGCTGCCTCCTATCTGTCTTGTGCCATCACCGGCACCTGCGCTCTGCAATTATTTCTCGGGCATGCACCGTGCGCGCTGCCCTGGAACTCACATCAAGTGATGGAAGCAGATCGCGCCTGCGCTCAGCGCTAGATTCTCAGCCCCGCAGTGTGAATACATCATAACACACTGCGGGGCAGGATTTTGGGCAGCACGCATGGCGCATGCCCGAGAAATAATTGCAGAGCGCAAGCACCAGTGATGACAAAAGACAGAGGGGAGGCAGCACCCGGTGGGATGATGGATGACTACGAGGCGGCTGAGTCAGGGGGAGAAAACGTACCCCCTGGAGTCAATACAGGTATGGCGCACAATTTATAAAAGTGAATATTTCAGCGTTATTAAGGATCAAAAACATAAGAGCCACCTTCACAGAATGCAGCCTTAGTGCTGCTGAAGGTGGCTCTTTTACCTTAATAGGCCCTGGGGGAAGACAGGTTCTCTTTAAATCAAAACAATACATTTTTAAATTAATTTTCTTTTCAAGATTTTTTTTCTATTAATATTAAGTTTGGTGCTAATAACACAGAGTAACATAGTGACATGAAACGGAATGTCACATTGACAATGACGTGCATTATGTTCATTTTATAGGGAGCTTTTGGGGGGCACTATTGGAGTTCACGTATTCAATACCTGCAGAGTTTCTGAATATACAGCTCTGGCAAAAATTAAGAGACCACTGCAAAATTGTCAGTTTGCCTGACTTTTCTCTTATAGGTATATTTTTGAGTAAAATGTAAATTGTTCTTTTATTCTATAAACTTCTGACAACATGTCTCCGAATTTCCAATCAATATATTTTTGATTTTTTTGCTGACAAAGAAAAATGGTCAAAATAAAAAAAACAGTGCTTTCAGACCTCAAATATAATGCAAAGAAAACAAGTTCATAATCATTTAGAAAAAAACAATACTCATGTTTTAACTCAGGAAGAGTTCAGAAATCCATATTTTGTGGAATAACCATGATTTTTAATCACAGCTTTCATGCGTCTTGGCATGCTTTCCACCAGTCTTTCACATTGCTCCTTGAGCAAAAATGTAAGCAGTTCTTCTTTGTTTGATGGCTTGTAACTATCCATCATCCTCTTGATTACATTCCAGAGGCTTTCAATGGGTTCAGGTCTGGAGATTGACAAGGTTTTGATGTGGTGGTCTCTTAATTTTTTCCAGAGTTGTATGTCGGTATATTGTCCCCGGTGCATGTTCATCTGTACATTCATTTGATACTATAACTGAGCTGGCCTTGCACTACATTTTTTGCATTGAGCATTGCAGGGTATCAAAAATAACAGCTGGGGGTAGCACAGATCTCAGTGCAGTCACCATTTTGTAAGGGGACCCAACTTCACTGTCTCCAATCGTCAGGAAAATTGGTACATACACCTTGGATTCCAGCTCAATTATATATATATATATATACAGTACAGAGCAAAAGTTTGGACACACCTTCTCATTTAAAGATTTTTCTGCATTTTCATGACTATGAAAATTGTAAATTCACACATCAAAACTATGAATTAACACATGTGGAATTATATGCTTAACAAAAAAGTGTGAAACAACTGAAATTATGTCTTATATTCTAGGTTCTTCAAAGTAGCCACCTTTTGCTTTGATGACTGCTTTGCACACTCTTGGCATTCTCTTGACGAGCTTCAAGAGGTAGTCACCGGAAATAGTCTTCCAACAATCTTGAAAGAGTTCCCAGAGATGCTTAGCACTTGTTGGCCCTTTTGCCTGCACTCTGTGGTCCAACTCACCCCAAACCATCTCGATTGGGTTCAGGTCTGGTGACTGTGGAGGCCAGGTCATCTGGCATAGCACCCCATCAATCTTCTTGGTCAAATAGCCCTTACACAGCCTGGAGGTGTGGTAGCCATGCTGGTTCAGTATGCCTCCAATTTTGAATAAATCCCCAACAGTGTCACCAGCAAAGCACCCCCACACCATCACACCTCCTCCTCCATGCTTCACGGTGGTAACCAGGCATGTAGAGTCCATCCGTTCACCTTTTCTGCATCTCATCAGACCAAAGCACAGATTTCCATGGGTCTAATGTCCATTCCTCATGTTCTTTAGCCCAAACAAGTCTCTTCTGCTTGTTGCCTGTCCTTAGCAGTGGTTTCCTAGCAGCTATTTTACCATGAAGGCCTGCTGCACAAAGTCTCCTCTTAACAGTTGTTGTAGAGATGTGTCTGCTGCTAGAACTCTGTGTGGCATTGACCTGGTCTCTAATCTGAGCTGCTGTTAACCTGCAATTTCTGAGGCTGGTGACTCAGATAAACTTATCCTCAGAAGCAGAGGTGACTCTTGGTCTTCCTTTCCTGGGGCGGTCCTCATGTAAGCCAGTTTCTTTGTTTGCAACAGCACTTGGAGACACTTTCAAAGTTTTCCCAATTTTTCGGACTGACTGACCTTCATTTCTTAAAGTAATGAATGCCACTCGTTTTTCTTTGCTTAGCTGCTTTTTTCTTGCCATAATACAAATTCTAACAGTCTATTCAGTAAGACTATCAGCTGTGTATCCACCAGACTTCTGCTCAACACAACTGATGGTCCCAACCCCATTTATAAGGCAAGAAATCCCACTTATTAAACCTGACAGGGCACACCTGTGAAGTGAAAATCATTCCCGGTGACTACCTCTTGAAGCTCATCAAGAGAATGCCAAGAGTGTGCAAAGCAGTCATCAAAGCAATAAGTGGCTAGTTTGAAGAACCTAGAATATAAGACATATTTTCAGTTGTTTCACACTTTTTTGTTAAGTATATAATTCCACATGTGTTAATTCATAGTTTTGATGCCTTCAGTGTGAATTTACAATTTTCATAGTCATAAAAATACAGAAAAATATTTAAATGAGGTGTGTCCAAACTTTTGCTCTGTACTGTGTATATACCTAAATATATGTATATACAGTATATGTCAATTCAATTCAATTCAATTCAAAGAAGCTTTATTGGCAGGACCAAATAAACATTAGTTTTGCCAAAGCACGTGTACAGTAGGGAGTAGGGACAGTGGGGATGATGGATGGGGTACAGGGTGGGGGATAAGTAAGTCCATGGCATTTCATAACATAGTCCATCTAGTTCAACCCATAGCCTAACCTAACATGCCCTAATATGTTGATCCAGAGGAAGGCAAAAAAAAAACCCATGTGGCAAAGAGTAAGCTCCAAATTGGAGAAAAAAATTCCTTCCCGACTCCACATACGGCAATCAAACTAGTTCCCTGGATCAGCACCCTATCAAGGAATCTAGTAAATATAACCTATAACATTATACTTTTCAAGAAAGGCATCCAGTCCTCTCTTAATTTTAAGTAATGAATCACTCATTACAACATCATACGGCAGAGAGTTCCATTCTGCGCTGCCATCTCCACTGCGCTCTCTTCTTTCCCCAGCAGGATATATGTTTTCTCTTCCTCCTTCATGGAGCTGAAATCTGGGAAGAGATCGGAGAGTCTCCTGAAGTGAGTGTCCCTCACTGCTGGGGCTCTGAAGCTGGGGGTGCGCTTACAAGTGAAAGCGTGCAAAGCGTCGTGCAGTTTCCTGCCGGCGGTGACAGAGGCAAGGTGCGTGCCCAGTGGGCTCTGAGGGTTGCGCAGCCAGGCCGCGAAGACACGAGGCCAATCTGATGCCTAGTCTCTGCCGGAGCCCACCGCAGTAATAAGGAAAAAGCTGGGAGCCCTGTCCAGAGTCAGGGCAGAGTTTAGGACTGTTTGCTGCTGCCCTCATCGCCGGGCCATGGTCTGCAGGACCTCGCTGGAAAACAGCGCACCAGTGGTTGTCGGCGCTTCAGTCTTGGTGGGAACAGGCAGCGCGCAACATAGAGAGAAAAGTGCAGTTCGCCCCATAGGTGACAGAGATAAAGGTGCCATGTGCTTCATGACCGTGAGTACAGCGCACAGAGAGAACTGGGTACTGGATAGACTTTTGTAACCCACCTTACCAGCATATACCTTCCTGCCCACGGGAGACCCTGATTGTGCTGCAGCCTTGTTTGTTCCGGACACATATGTTCATGGACTAGGGGCTCAGTGGAAGGTACCAGACACCAACCACTGCCACCAGAAGACGGACTGTTGTTTGAAGGACCCCACTGGAACAGTACCATGCCAGCCGTTGTTTTTGGCGTCATTGCCTGCTCCGTAATTGCCACGGCCTGGAAGACGACTGGCAGGCTAAGTTGATATAACACGAACTGCCACTGTCTTTTCCACTGTTAAGTTAAATTGTTAACCCTTGCTCTGCCTCCTGCCCATCACTGTATCTCGCAACCTGCTCACATATACAGGCTGATTGGACACCCATTACAGGGGGACGGTTTACAGAGCAAGAGGAACAGAGCTATTAAATTTTATATATTTAATCCAGGAATGCAGGCAGTGTTTATAAAAAATATACAAAGATTATACAAAATGGGAACAAAACAATACAATATATACAATGAGATGTTATAAAAGGGATAACAATAGAAAAAGTGCTAAACCTGTGTCACTGAAATGCCTCAGCACTTAGAGGAGAAAGATACTCCTTAGGGAAAAGGACAGAACTCAACAGCAAGCTATAGCATTGAGGACTGACAAATGACCAAACCAAAATTTTGCTTTATATTAGATCAAGGTTATGCCCATGTACCTCCCCTTGGTGAGCTCATGTGCGAGTTGGAGGTGGGATGAGCTAGGTCCTTTAGAATTTTATGAGATCCCCAACTTACAGGATATCTTTGGCCCTGGAGGTATTTGGTGATAGATATTATTTTCATGTTTTCTATCATGATTTTTCCTGCCTATAAAGATGAAACATGGCATGGATAGAATCATCCATCAAAGCAATATTAAGTTGGAGGGGATCTGCCAGCCTTAAGCTACTTTCACACTAGTCCGTCGGTACGGGCCGTCGCAAACTGTCGGCCCGACGTACCGACGGATGTTGTGCTAATTAATCACAACGTGGGCAGCGGATGCAGTCTTATGACGCATCCGCTGCCCAGTGTGATGAGTGGGGAGGAGGGGGCGGACTTTCGGCAGCGCATGCGCAGTTGAAAATGGCGGACTCGACGCACAAAAAAAGTTACATGGAACTTTTTTTGTACCGACGGTCCGCCAAAACACGGCGCGTCCATTGCACGACGGATGCAACGTGTGGCAATCCGTCGCAATGCGTCGCTAATGAGTCTATGGAGAAAAAAAACGCATCCTGCAGGCAACTTTGCAGGATGCGTTTTTTCTCCAAAACGATGCATTGCGACGTGCGTCGAACGATGCTAGTGTGAAAGCAGCCTTACAGTGATGTGAATGAATGCGTTATTTGTGCCCCTTCGCTACGATGTTGAAAACATCTACCTATCAAAAAATCTACCATAAATATCAGATCCATGTAAACGCTAATATTTATCACTGACCACTGGCTCCAAAAGGTCTGAAACAATCCTTTGAACGGAGGAAACTCCTGTACTTCTGCTTCAATGCATATGAATCTCAGTTTGGGTGTTTTTTTCCCAGAACTAATCTCATGTTGCAATTACCTGGTCACTACAGGAGGCCCCTACTTCAATGGAGGTTCTCACTTCCCTAGTTAAAATTAGTTTATTTCTTTCCCAGCTATTATTAGTTCCAAACGTTCAAAATCAGGGTGATATGTCCCCTTTCCAGAGATGGATTTTAATTCTTCTTTATGACATAGGGTGAAGCTGTACCTGCAATCACAAGGACCCTTATCTAGCCATCTTTCCCAGACTGTTTTTAATTAGAGCTCGGTCTAGATGGAAACTGATCTAACCTCAAAAATGAATCCAAGTCTATTTAAAAAAAATAAATTTTTTTGCTCCGTGCCTAGAATAATCCAGACATGTGGAGACCAATAAGGAGTCAGCAAGAAGTCAGCAAGCATGTTCTTGACAGAGATATATTGTGTAAAAAAGCCTGGAGAAAAAATATATTTATATAACTAGCCAAATGGATATAGTGCTAGTATTAATTGGTTTACGGGATACAATTACAGCATTGGTAACATCACCTGCGGTTTCTAATTATCTGTGTGATGATGATGGGTTTCGCAATGATATATTACGTATAGTGGATCTCCATTTAATAACACCAAGTACAGTAAAACCCAAGGGACATGGGGGGAACCAGAAGTCTAATGGTATCTTTTGGGCTGTGAAAATAAACCTAATACTTCTTTTCCGATACCTACTAATTACTGTTCATTGCGCTTTCCTCCAGCTCTATATTTCTCTTCTTTGTGGCTCTGACTGTCCACGAGCGCTCCTGTGTATGGCAGAGTCAGTTGCTGGATGAACAATTGACCAAACCAGCATTCGGCCCGCAGCTATATAAAATGTATGGGAACATTTGGTGACACATGGTACAAAAGATGCCTAAGACCTTGAGGACTGCCATTTATGTACAAGAGCTTTTATAGCCCTATCCCATTGACTTCTTATTACACTGATTTGCAGAATTTGGAAGTATTGCAATATCATTAAAGAGAATGTAAGCAGAATTTCACCCCTCCCGAACTATATTTATGCCCATGTAACTCTTTCAGAGACAAGTCCAACAATACTTTTACATGGGCAGTCCATACATCCATTACTGAGAAATTACTGTTTGACTTCTTACTGTCTCACTTATTCATTCTCGTCTGGATTATTGTAACTCTCTACTAATCGGCCTCCCTCTTACCAAACTCTCCCTGCTCCAATCTGTACTGAATGCTGCTGCCAGGATCATATTCCTCACCAACCGTTACACCGATGCCTCTACCTTGTGCCAGTCATTACATTGGCTACCCATCCACTCCAGAATCCAGTACAAAACTACTACCCTCATCCACAAAGCACTCGATGGCTCAGCACCACCCTACATCTCCTCTCTGGTCTTAGTCTACCACCCAACCCGTGCCCTCCGCTCCGCTAATGACCTCAGGTTAGCATCCTCAATAATCAGAACCTCCCACTCCCGTCTCCAAGACTTTACACGTGCTGCGCCGATTCTTTGGAATGCACTACCCAGGTTAATACGATTAATCCCCAATCCCCACAGTTTTAAGCGTGCCCTAAAAACTCATTTGTTCAGACTGGCCTACCGCCTCAATGCATTAACCTAACCATCCCTGTGTGGCCCATTAAAAAAAAAAAAAAAAAAACATAATCAGGTTCCTCTCATCATGTTCTCATACACTTTATGCAGTTAATAGCACTCTATGTCTGTACTGCTACATACTTAGGCAGTTAACTGGTTCATGCACCTTTACATGAACACCCGAGCCTTACACTATGGCTGGTCCAAATAACTAAAGCAATTGTTGCCATCCACCTCTTGTGTCTCCCCTTTTCCTCATAGTTTGTAAGCTTGCGAACAGGGCCCTCATTCCTACTGGTATCTGTTTTGAACTGTGATTTCTGTTATGCTGTAATGTCTATTGTCTGTACAAGTCCCCTCTATAATTTGTAAAGCGCTGTGGAATATGTTGGCGCTATATAAATAAAAATTATTATTATTATTATTATTATACGCAAATGAGGCTGAAGTGCTATGGTAGATCTGAAGCCTCTTTCACTCAAGCTCTATTCCCCCCTAGCCTCACCACTGAATTTGAAAAACAGTTGGGTTGTAGTCACTTCCCGTCCTAACCTGACTCCTCCCACATACAGTACAGACCAAAAGTTTGGACACACCTTCTCATTTAAAGATTTTTCTGTATTTTCATGACTATGAAAATTGTACATTCACACTGAAGTCATCAAAACTATGAATTAACACATGTGGAATTATATACTTAACAAAAAAGTGTGAAACAACTGAAATTGTCTTTTATTCTAGGTTCTTCAAAGTAGCCACCTTTTGCTTTGATGACTGCTTTGCACACTCTTGGCATTCTTTTCATGAGCTTCAAGAGGTAGTCACCAGGAATGGTCTTCCAACAATCTTGAAGGAGTTCCCAGAGATGCTTAGCACTTGTTGTCCATTTTGCCTTCACTCTGCGGTCCAGCTCACCCCAAACCATCTTGATTGGGTTCAGGTCTGGTGACTGTGGAGGCCAGGTCATCTGGCGTAGCAACCCATCACTCTCCTTCTTGGTCAAATAGCCCCTACACAGCCTGGAGGTGTGTTTGGGGTCATTGTCCTGTTGAAAAATAAATGATGGTACAACTAAACGCAAACCGGATGTAATAGCATGCCACTGCAAGATGCAGTGGTAACCATGCTGGTTCAGTATGCCTTCAATTTTGAATAAATCCCCAACAGTGTCACCAGCAAAGCACCATCACACCTCCTCCATGCTTCACGGTGGGAACCAGGCATGTAGAGTCCATCCGTTCACCTTTTCTGCGTCGCACAAAGACAAGGTGGTTGGAACCAAAGATCTCAAATTTGGACTCATGAGACCAAAGCACAGATTTCCACTGGTTTAATGTCCATTCCTTGTGTTCTTTAGCCCAAACAAGTCTCTTCTGCTTTTTGCCTGTCCTTAGCAGTGGTTTCCTAGCAGCTATTTTACCATGAAGGCCTGCTGCCCAAAGTCTCCTCTTAACAGTTGTTGTAGAGATGTGTCTGCTGCTAGAACTCTGTGTGGCATTGACCTGGTCTCTAATCTGAGCTGCTGTTAACCTGCGATTTCTGAGGCTGGTGACTCAGAAAAACTTATCCTCAGAAGCAGAGGTGACTCTTGGTCTTCCTTTCCTGGGGCGGTCCTCATGGGAGCCAGTTTCTTTGTAGCGCTTGATGGTGTTTGCAACTGCACTTGGAGACACTTTCAAAGTTTTCCCAATTTTTCAGACTGACTGACCTTCATTTCTTAAAGTAATGATGACCACTTGTTTTTCTTTACTTAGCTGCTTTTTTTCTTGCCATAATACAAATTCTAACAGTCTATTCAGTAGGACTATCAGCTGTGTATCCACCAGACTTCTGCACAACACAACTGATGGTCCCAACACCATTTATAAGGCAAGAAATCCAACTTATTAAACCTGACAGGGCACACCTGTGAAGTGAAAACCATTCCCGGTGACTACCTCTTGAAGCTCATCAAGAGAATGCCAAGAGTGTGCAAAGCAGTCATCAAATCAAAAGGTGTCTACTTTGAAGACCCTAGAATATAAGACATAATTTCAGCTGTTTCACACTTTCTTGTTAAGTACATAATTCCACATGTGTTAATTCATAGTTTTGATTCCTTCAGTGTGAATGTACAATTTTCATAGTCATGAAAATACAGAAACATTTTTAAATGAGAAGGAGTGTCCAAACTTTTGGTCTGTACTGTATCTGCCTATTTTCATTGAGATGTTTAAAACTGGCTTGAAAATTCCCCCCAAAAATAAAAACACTTTCTGATGAATCACCCCTAATGTATTATTTATACCATACGGATATCACAATAAAAATAAAATCTGAAAACCATGGCTTAAAGGGGTTGTCCACTACTTTCAATTATCCCCCCAATGTATCCCCCCGGGGCCCCTGATGATTTGTGTAAATACCTTGCGTTGCCTTTTTCCCCTGTGAGCGGCGCTATGCTGGTGGCTGAGTCCGGGTCACGTGACCCCCAGGCTGCAGCCAGCGCTAATTTCCGCCGACGTCACGTCAATTTCCAGACTCTGGAAATTGACGTGACGTCAGTAACAGGCGTGTCCCAGCCGCACAGTCAGCAGTCACTCAAGAGTGACTGGGCTGTGGGCGGGACTGTGCTGTGCTGGGGGTGGGCGGGGCTTTGCTGGGGGCGGGCGGAGCTGTGCACTGCAGGTGTCTGGTGCTGGGATCTGAGATGTGCTGCGGCGGCGGCTAATCCCGTGGCTGCGGCCGGTGCCGCGGCGGCTGGTGCGTCGGCGGCCGGTGCCCTGGCGGCGGCCGCTGGTGCATCGACGGCCGGCCCCGCCGCGGCGGCCGGTGCCGTGGCGGCGGCTGCGGCCGGTGCTGAAGGTGGCTGTGCGGTGGTGGTGGCGGCGTTGTCTCTGTGTGCAGGCATGTCCGATGGGACTACAAGTCCCATCGGGCTCTGCCTGCTACAGTGACAGTGAGTGACACATTAGCCAATGATGGGACAGTAGTAGTCCCATCATCCGGCTAATGTGTTGAATGTAAAAAAAAAAACAAGAAAAAAAACACATATACAGTACATACATACATAGAACACATACAGAAAGCGCCATGCGACGACATGCTGCATGCGACAACATGCTGCATGCGACGACATGCGCCATGCGACGACATGCGCCATGCGACGACATGCTGCATGCGACGACATGCGCCATGCGACGACATGCTGCATGCGACGACATGCGCCATGCGCCGACATGCTGCATGCGACGACATGCGCCATGCGACGACATGCGCCATCATGCGGCATGCGATGACATGCGCATACAGTACATACATACAGTACATACATACAGACATGCATACATACATACATTACATACAGTACATACATATAGACATACAGTACATAAAACATAGAGTACATACTCACCATCACTTGTCACTTTGATCCCCGAAGCCATTGTCATCTGTAAAAAATATTAAAATAATAAACAAACACTATACTCCCTGATCCGCAGAAATCCAATTAAAATGAGTGTCCCACGACGATCTCCCGTGGAGAGCAGGAGCATCAGCTGACACAACCACTCAACAGGGGCACCAGGAACACAATGAGGGGAGGAAGGTATCCTTCCACAATGTATTCCCCACAATGTATTCCTACGCCCCTGTGAGAAAATAGTCCCTAGTCTCACTTTATGGCATGCTGTATGAGAAAGTTCCCACGCAGCATTTTTGCCATAAAATGAGACCAGTGAACTTTAGTAACCTCAGTGATACACTGCAGGAGCCATTGCCTCCTGTCAGTGTGTCACTGAGGGTCCTATAGAGCGGTGACATCAACCCTAACCCTAACCGTAAACATGACAGAAATACGTGGCACTTTAATACGTGACACTGAAATACGTGGCACTTACATACGTGGCACTGAAATCCGTGGCACTGAAATACGTGGCACTTAAATACGTGGCACTTACATACGTGGCACTTAAATCCGTGGCACTGAAATACGTGTCATGTGGTACTTAAATACGTGGCACTTACATACGTGGCACTTACATACATGGCACTGAAATACGTGGCACTTACATAGGTGGCACTTAAATCCGTGGCACTGAAATACGTGGCACTGGAATACGTGGCACTTAAATCCGTGGCACTGAAACACGTGTCATGTGGTACTTAAATACGTGGCACTTACATACGTGGCACTTACATACATGGCACTTACATACGTGGCACTTACATACGTGGCACGTGGCACTTACATACGTGGCACTTATATACGTGGCACGTGGCACTTGCATACGTAGCACGTGGCACTTACATACATGGCACTTATATACGTGGCACTTATATACGTGGCACTGAAATACGTGGCACTGAAATATCGTGGCACTATGACTGTCAGAAAATGTTCATTAAACGGTTAGGGGTGAGGTTAGGGGTAGGGTTAGGGTTTGGATCCCTTTATCACCCTGATGGTGGTGGGTGGTGGTTTAAGTGTTTTTTTCTGTTTTTTTTCTATAAAAACGCATGCGTTTACATAGACAGCAATGCATTTTTTTGCCGCAAATAAACGCATGCGTTTTTTTGCGGCAAAAAAAGCCGCTAAAAATTACTACAGGTTGCATTTCTGCAAATGAACGCGCGCGTACAAAAACGCATGCGTTGCCGAAAACGCGTCAAAACGCATGCGGAAAAACGCATGCGTATTTAATGTTAAGTATAGGAAAAAAACGCATGCATTTTTTAGCGCTAAAACGCAGCGTCCAAAAACGCAAGTGTGAAACCAGCCTCAGTGCCGGAATTGGCGCATCTTACAGATGCGCCATTTCTGGGGTGGCTGCGGACTGGTATTTGTAGCAGGGGGGGGGACCAATATCCATGGCCCCTCTCTAGGCTATGAATATCAGCCCGCAGCTGTCTGCAAAGCCTTTCTGGCTATAAAATATAGGGGAACCCCACGTCATTTTTTTGGGGGGGGTCCCCCTATTTTAATAGCCAGTAAAGGCTACGCAGACAGCTGCGGGCTGATATTCATAGCAGGCTACAAATATTGGCCCCCGGCCGTCGGTTTTCCCCCTCTTGCGCAGAAAATTGCGCGGGAGCCCACGCCGTTTTTTTCAGTTTTTTATTAAATTAAACGCTCATTAAGGCCTTTTTCACACTTGCGTCGGCACGGGTCCATCGCTATGCGTTGGGCCGACGTACCGACGCACGTTGTGAAATTTGTGCACGTCGTGGGCAGCGGATGCAGTTTTTCAACGCATCCACTGCCCATTCTGAAGTCCAGGGAGGAGGGGGCGGAGTTTTGGCCGCGCATGCGCGGTAGAAAATGGCAGACACGACGGACGTGCCAACGGTCTGCCAAAACACGACGCATCCGTTGCACGATGGACGCGACGTGTGGCCATCCGTCGCGATCCTTCACTAATACACGTCTATGGGTAAAAAAACGCATCCTGCGAGCACATTTGCAGGATCCGTTTTTTTCCCAAAAAGACGGATTGCGGAAAACGCAAGTGTGAAAGTAGCCTTATAGAAACATCGGCCTTTCTATTATATATCTATGGATATATCTATCTATAGATATATTTATCTATAGATATATCTATAGATACATAGATGTATCTATCCATATATTTGGGTGCTTTCACACATCAGGTTTTTGCCGTGAGGCACAATCTGGCGAGTTTTGAAAAAAACGGATCAATTTTTTTCCGTCGGATCCGTTTTTTTCTCATAGAGTTTCATCCGTTTTTTGCCGGATCCGTCAAAAAAGCTGTTTCAGCCGGATGGAAAACACATACAGAGGA
Organism: Ranitomeya variabilis; assembly: GCF_051348905.1. NCBI lineage: Eukaryota > Metazoa > Chordata > Amphibia > Anura > Dendrobatidae > Ranitomeya > Ranitomeya variabilis. The sequence goes on from NC_135232.1 coordinate 612,551,956, forward strand.
ACGTTTTTTCTGTCCGGCGAAAAAACGCACAGCGATGGATCCGGCAAAAAAACGTATGAAACTGAGCTGTGAAATGATGAATCCAGCCTTGGAATCCGTTTTTTCATGCATGTTTCCATTCAAATCATGCACATTTTCCGTTTATTTACTTATTTCCAAAAACGGCATTAAAACCGCGCATAAACCGCACCAAAAAAAGCATCAAAACTGCACCAAAAACTGCATCAAAACTGCACCAAAAACTGCATCAAAACCTGGTGCAGTTTTGCAGTTTTGCAGTTTTGGTGCGGTTTTGATACAGTTTTTGGTGCAGTTTTGATGCAGTTCTTGGTGTGGTTTTGGTGCGGCCTTTTCCGCAGCATGTGCACAACAAGTCTGCGGCTCCCTTACATTGGTTGTACACTACACTGCGGATCTGATGCAATTCAGTGCAGCAAAAAACGCTGCGGATCTGCAATCAGATCCGCAACGGGTGCACACAGCCTTAGCATTTAGTGAACCTAGCCAAAAAGCCAAGCAAAAAACAAGTGTGGGATTGCACTTTTTTGCCATTTCATTGCACTTTGAATTTTTTTCACATTTTCTGCTACACGACATGGTAAAACCAATGGTGTCGTTCAAAAGTAGAACTTGTCATGCAAAAGATCACATGGCCATATTGACGGAAAAATTATGGCTCTGGAAAGAAGGGGAGCGATAAACGAAAACAAAAAAGCTCCAGGGGGTGAAGGGGTTTAGAAACATGGATATGGACATACCTATGGAAATAGACATAGATATATACACTCACCGGCCACTTTATTAGGTACACCAAGCTAGTAACGGGTTGGACCCCCTTTTGCCTTCAGAACTGCCTCAATTCTTCGTGGCATAGATTCAACAAGGTGCTGGAAGCATTCCTCAGAGATTTTGGTCCATATTGACATGATGGCATCACACAGTTGCCGCAGATTTGTCGGCTGCACATCCCAAAGATGCTCCATACAAGGCAGGATGGATCCATGCTTTCATGTTGTTTACGCCAAATTCTGACCCTACCATCCGAATGTCGCAGCAGAAATCGAGACTCATCAGACCAAGCAACATTTTTCCAATCTTCTACTGTCCAATTTCGATGAGCTTGTACAAATTGTAGCCTCAGTTTCCTGTTCTTAGCTGAAAGGAGTGGTACCCGGTGTGGTCTTCTGCTGCTGTAGCCCATCTGCCTCAAAGTTCGACGCACTGTGCGTTCAGAGATGCTCTTAGGCCTACCTTGGTTGTAACGGGTGGGGATTTGAGTCACTGTTGCCTTTCTATCAGCTCGAACCAGTCTGCCCATTCTCCTCTGACCTCTGGCATCAACAAGGCATTTCCACCCACAGAACTGCCGCTCACTGAATTTTTTTTCTTTTTCGGACCATTCTCTGTAAACCCTAGAGATGGTTGTGCGTGAAAATCCCAGTAGATCAGCAGTTTCTGAAATACTCAGACCAGCCCTTCTGGCACCAACAACCATGCCACGTTCAAAGGCACTCAAATCACCTTTCTTCCCCATACTGATGCTCGGTTTGAACTGCAGGAGATTGTCTTGACCATGTCTACATGCCTAAATGCACTGAGTTGCCGCCATGTGATTGGCTGATTAGAAATTAAGTGTTAACAAGAAGTTGGACAGGTGTACCTAATAAAGTGGCCAGTGAGTGTAGATATATCTGTATCTATCTATTATCTATTATCTATCTATCTATCTATCTATCTATCTATCTATCTATCTATCTATCTATCTCTCTGTCTGTCTGTCTGTCTATCTATCTATCTGTCCATTTATCTGTGTGTAATGGAGTGTGGGTTGGACAAATGTAAAAGAGGAGGTTGGACAGAAATTACATCACAAATCTGTTTGAAGCTAGAGGGGGGAGAGGAGGGAGGGGTTGGGGTGTGTTTTGGAGTGGGTGTGGTAGGTTCGTGCTTAGTAGCAGTGCAATGCATCATGGAACTTGTAGTATTAGAGCACAGTAACTCAGGAGAAAGGAAGTTGTCGATTAACCCCATGAGAGCTGAATCCAGCACTAAAGATGTGCTGCTACAGCATGATAAAAGGTAATATTGCTAAAATAAACACAGTAGATGTTTTCAGTGGCCCATAATAGCAAGATTTATGAAAAAAAAAAAAAAAAAAGGTTATAGTAGTGGACAACTTCTTTAATTGAAGTATTTTACATTCCTTTTAAAGAAGGTATTTAATACATTACATTCTCCCAAAATGGTAAAAATATGTCACCCTGCAAAAAACAACAATCCCTTTGATGGTTACGCAAAGGAAAAGTAAAAAAAAAAAAAAAGATGCCTTTTGGAATGCAGAAATAATAAAAAATATAGACCGTGACCTAAAGGGATTAATGGAAGAAAAGCAAATAGGCTTCTTAACATTGCCCAAGGTTGTATTACTAATATGTTAATAAGACCCGCAGCACTCAATGGCAACTTTCATTGCATTGGTAATAAGTAAGAACTATAAATTAAACGGGATAAACTCCACATCATGGAGCACGGATCACCTATAAACAGCATAGTACCAAATATAGCCTTCGAAGCCATAGAGATTAACGTTTTTGGGAAGGTCCACGGGAGTCTTAAATAAGTAAATTTTCCTTCTGATCCACCCATGGCTCGGCAGTGTCGATGTGATCACTTTTCTTGACAAATGACAGCTGACTTGTCTCCAACCAGGGAGTTAGTATAGGAGGAGACATGAAAATATTGACCTTGGATCCTGTGGTATTATGTAGCCTGCCTCAGTCAGCCAGAACATGACTTTATCTGCTGGAATGTCAACACTCCTGAAATATTCATTATAAAGCAAGTGCTCAAGAAAAAGAAAACCGTGGAAAGGTTTTTTCATGGGGCTCAATGGAGAAAATTTATCTTCGTTTCAAGTCTTATTAAAATTCTTCAGTGCTCATACGGGTCATTAAAGGCTACATATCACTGGTAAATTAGATGAACCAGTGTAGTGATGATCATCTGAAGAAGACCCTTGGCAAACCATTCATTCAGGTGCCTCAAAAATTCCCCTATAAAATACCCAAATAAAATAGATGTGTGGCAACGACATTCCTACACCAAACAGTACCCCAATGATGCCTTATACAATACCCAGATAAGAATGCTCAATTCTTGGATTTCCAGCATTGTATACTGATTCTGAGAAACATGGTTGATTGAGTCTCACAGGCAGTGGAGGTGGTCTTCCTCCTATCTTGCCCTACTTTGAATGATGCAGGTGAGGTTTATCTGGTAGATGCATAAACAATTCTGTTAAAACATGACCCTTCACTGGATTTTTAAATACTTCAACTCCAACTGCCTCTTCACCACTAATTCTGCAACAGTTTTTTTCCTCGTGCCCCTCTATTCTAAAGTTTTGCCCTGCAATAATAAAGATGTAAATTTTCCCTTCAACAAACTGGGCATGTGCTACAGAACTTCTCATCTGATACTGTCCAATCAAAACACTGCCATGCCCAAAGAGATGTTCTGTGGTACAGAAGAAAAAAAATGTTCTAGAATCTCTCTGAGGAAGCAAGGGGCGAAACGTGCGTCGTACTCCTGGGGTCCAAATCTAAGTGTTGTTCTCTTTTCCATGGTATGTTTTTTTTGCATATATACATAGACTACGTTTATAGAGAATACCACACTATTTTTTATCATAACCTTCCTGATATGTTTGTAGTGCACTTTCTTTTGTGTTGCCCTCACAATTTTAATACATACACATTATCTATATCTTGGTGTATTCCTATAAAACTCAATGTCACATTAGGAATCATACAAACTTTTAAAAACAATGCAATATGTAAAACATCAAACATCGGTACTAGCATTTCTGCCACACCATTATATTTGCACATGTGACAATGACTACCATTGCATTTACTGCCTTCACACAACTTCACTGTTCTCGGATTGTGGGGGTATCAGCTGCTGGGACCCTAGCAAATACAGATTTATTTATTCTGTTTTTAGGTGATAAATGTTGTTTATTTCCTTCACTCTCGAGAGTTTTCACCTTCATGACCAGGCCAAATTGAGGTTTATTTTCATGACACATTGAACTTTATGTTAGTGGTCAATTAAGGTTGATATTTTTTGCATTTATTTATGAAGATATTGGAATTTAGGCAAAAATTAGAAAGTTTCACAATTTTCAAACTTTTAGTTTTTATGCCCTTGAACCGGATAGTTACCGTATGTCAAACAAAATAGTTAATAAATAACATTTCATACAAGTCTTCTTACATCAGCATCATTTTTTAAACTTAATTTTTTAATGTTAAAAGTTGATTTTTTTAAGGCCCACATCACATTTGAAGTGACTTTGAGGGGCCAATATGACAGAAAATATTCAAAGTGACACCATTTTAAAAACTTTAGGCAAACTGCTGAGCTCCAAAAGGACATTTTGGAGTGCAAACTTTGATAAAAATGTTTGCAGGTGCAATATCCCATTTGCTGAGCCCTTGTGGAGCCGAACAGTAGAAATCCCCCACACTTGAGCCTACAGGTGCTTCACAGAATTCTCAGAGAAAACGACTTTGAAGTTTGATCTCTGTGAGGCTGGCCATGTCAAATTAGATTCTTGATTGGGCCAAAAAATCAGGAATCTGAGGCTCTTAATTTTCAGGGGAAAGGTCCATAGCAGGTCACTACTGGTAGACGCTGGCTCATTTGCTGTGCTGGGGCACCTGCATGGGGATTTATTACCATTGGTGAAAGAAAAGGAAGTGGAGAAAGGTGCCATCCTCTCCCTCACTATCAATATCAGAGACAAGGAAAGTATGCCTCCTTGGCTGAATACAGCCTTGGGGATTAGCGGGACATTTTATTTTTCCCATTGGTAGTGTGTGGGTCTGTTGTGTTTGTCACATGTGTGTGTATTGGATAACCAAATTTTATTTAGGTATGTGTTTGGTGTAGATTGTTTTTGTAACTTTTTTATTTAGAATGGAGCAAAGGAAAATAAAAAATAGCAGGAATAGAACAAAGTAATCTAGAAATAAAAAGCTAAAAATAAAATGGAGAATTTAAAAAATTAGTAAAATAAAAAACTTACTAAATGGACGACAGTGGAAACAATTACCGACAGCCCGCAAATAAATTACGCTAATCGTAAGGCTATGTGCCCACGTTGCAGAATTGAAGCAGAATTTTCTGCTTCAAATCTGTACATCCTTGGCAGGAAAAACGCATGCAGATTTAGATGTGTTTTATACACGTTTTTGACACGTAATTGATGCGTTTTGTATGCATTCTTCATGTGATTTTCAAGCGTTTTTCTAATGCATGTCTATGGGTGCAGAATTGCCGTGATTCCGCAAAAATAATGGACATGCTGCGTTTTTTACCGTGATGCATTTCTGCCAAAGAAAAAAACGCAGCATGGGCACATTAATTGCGGAATGTATTAGAAATTAATGGGATGCTGTTTGTAAGCGTTTTTTAAGAGTTTCCGTAGCAGAAAATCACGGCAAAAACGCTTAAAAAACGCAACATGGGCGCATAGCCTAATTCTATGATTGTTTTTTACACTTTCCTATCTTATTCTATAAATGCTATAGCATAATCTGATTACTACTCCGGCAAGTGTCCAGAGTTGCAGAGCGGCATTGGAAGAAAACACATTCGCAAGATGACTTCACTGCATTCAAACAGGCAACACTCGCTTTTAAATCTGCTCTCACCTAAGGCTAAACAGGCCTACTTCACAGCCCTCATATCTTCCTTATCCTACAACCCCAAACAGTTATTCAAAACCTTTAACTCCCTCCTCCGCCCCGCACTGCCTCCTCATACCTCCCTCACCTCTGCTGAGGACTTTGCCACACACTTTAAACAAACAAGGCAAGTCTTCATTGTTCAACCACCACAACCACTTTGTACACCAGACCAATGCCCAAACCCCATAACCTCCCTATCCAACATCACTGAAGGGGGGCTAAACTCTCCTCTCCAAATCGCACCTCACCACCTGTGCACTCGACCCCATCCCACCTCCTCCCCAACCTCACCACCACTCTTATCCCATCCCAAACCCACCTATTCATCCTTTCACTAACTTCTGCTTTCAAGCATGCCACAATCACGCCTATCCTTAAAAAGCCAACCCTCGATCCAACAGCTATGTCCAGCTATCACCCAATATCACTGCTCCCATTCGCTTCCAAACTCCTGGAGCAGCACGTCCACACTGGACATTCCTCCCACCTCTCATCTAACTTGCTCTTTGACAATCAACAATCTGGTTTCCATCCCCATCACTCAACTCAGACAGCCCTGACCAAAATCACTAATGACCTACTTACAGCCAAATAATATTTGGAAGACACCGCACTCTCTAATTATTGCTTATGAAAAATAGTGCAAATTTATTAAACATAACTCAACTATTAGTAACACATGGGAGCAATATACAAAAATAGGATAAGCGACCACAATAGTAACACTGACATTTCGACTCTCCCGAGCCTTAGTCATATCATCGCTAGAAAACAAAAAACATGACAGGGGTAAATATAAACATAAAGTATGTACATATATACAGAATCCATGCAAAATGTAACTTCAAACATTACGCCAAAGTACAAAAGTATGGAAAGCAACCATCGGATCTTATAAGCACCAAGAATGCACCGAAGTGAATAAAATTCCTATATTATGTCAGACGTGGATACCATACGTGGTCTAGAGGTCAAGATGGTTTAAGGATCGAGAGGAGACATGGAAAGAGACAGTAGGCACTCGTTACCTTGATATAGCAGTGATACGTAAGCATAGCGAATCCTTCGCTTAGAAATATGGGTGGTGCTGCAAAGGATTGACAGGGGGTAAAAATAAGCAAATGTTATAAAATATTGAAGGGAAGGTCCCAGGTTCAATACCTAGCCGGTATAAGGCGGTATACAGCCAACCGTGGTTTGCTGCCCTGTGTGTGGGACCTATAGTGAATCAAAATTGAGAATTAACAACACCCTACATCTGGAATAAGGCGACTGTCAGAGTGAAAAAAGGGAGGGGGGGGAGGGAAGAGGCTTAAATAATGTGGGGTCATAATGGATCCCTGAGGCTGAGTCACCATGCCCGTTGGTCTCAAGTGGCAGGAGCCTGCAGTGTGTGTCAAAGTCGTTCCACAACTATCATGGAAGGAAAAGCCCTATATTACCTGAAGTGTACGACTTGAATAGCGGGGCTATATGAAAAATGTCTGTGCACATCAATCAGACATTGCAACCATAAATCATTGGATTGATCATACACTGTGCCAGATCAAAGGTAAAGTGGGACATAAGAGGCCAACTCCAAAACCAATTTCCTTCCTTAGCAGCAGAAGGGTGTTTAAAAATATTTTTTATATAATTATGCCTATTTTCAGGCCATAGCCAATTCCATGGTTTATTTCTTGTCTCTGAATGTGTGTCTGAATGTTGAGGTTCTGTAAATTGATAGAGCATTCCAGAGTGAAGAAGAAGAAACCTTATCGAAGAGCAGCTTCCCAGGAGGCTTCACCAATACCAGGCAGATTTGCCAACTCCTTTGGGAGTTTGAAGAGCTCCCCATTTTCCACGAGCCCCACAGAACTTTCAGGAAAGTTGGCAAGTATACATCAAAAGGATTTTTTTTTTGTACTTTGACCCAGCTCATGATGCAAGCAAGGTCATCAGTTTTCTGTAAGAAACATTTTATAGGAGGTTCAGACACTGGAAATCATTAATTGACCTAAAGAAATATGTACAAAAATCCTAAATATATGGAAGAAATTGGACTCTACATAGCAATATGAGGGGAAAATAATTTTTCTAGTTGTTTAAAAGTAAAGTCTCAATTTAGAGTATACTTGACAAATTTCAGGCAAACAGCTCTGGGAGGAGATGGCATGTGGAAAGCAAACCACTCTATAGGAGATTTTTACCATAATCGTTTAGGCAATGCCCCTCCACATTTCTCCCACACCCCTTCCATGCTTCTTCTTTGTCCACTTAATAGACGCCACCTTCTGAAAATGTTACGGCCCAGCGTGAGTTGAGAAGGCCTTCCCTATTCTTGTGAACCTCCCAGATGTTCCAGGGCAGTAGGTAATTCTGCACTGAGAGCATATTAGGCTCTGTTCACATATGCATCACAGATTTCATAATTTTTGATTAGAAAAATAAAGCTGTATGTAGTATACAATTCAGAGGAATCTGAAAGACCCTATTACAGGTGAGTTGGGTCTTTAAGATGCGTTGTGAGATTTGTTTTAGCAATGTGGCTTTTTCCACAACACAAACGTTAGTAGGGCCGTAAAAATGTATATAACTCACACCCTCCTAACCTCTAGCTTTACATAAAGAAGAAATGTCTAAAAATACATTTTCTGATAACAGGCTCCAATCTTAGTATACTTGCACCATTTATGGTAAAGTTTCATGAATAAAATAAACTAAAAATGTGAAGACAATCAAGAAAACAATGAATATGTGCCTTGTTATAGCAGTCTGAACAGTGCAAAATGATTTACCAAGACCTAAATGGAAAAAAAAAAAACAACATATCAGAAAACTTTTTAATCATTGGAGTTCTATAAAACCTGAACTTGATTTAAGGCCAAACTCCTTCTTCTGACAGACAGTTGTGGTCGCCCATGCTTGTAACTGGAGAATACCATACCATTCATTACTGCAAGGATTTAAAGAGAAGATTCCACCAGCAAATGAGCCATTTTTTAAGCACGTTTTTATGTACATGTATTTTTAAAAAATGACAATTTTTTTATATTATTATCAAAAAATTACCGGATTATTCGCTTTGTAAGATGCTCCGGATTATAAGACGCACCCCAAATTTTGAGGAGAAAAATAGGTAAAAAACTTTTTTAAATAAATTGGTGGTGCTTCTTATAATCCATGTGTCTTATTGCTTACCGGGGGTGGTGGCTGCGGTGAAGAGGAGTCCCAGGGTCGCTGCTGGAGGAGGCAGGAGTGGCGCGTTGCTGCAGGCTGGGATGAGGGGGTGTGCAGGTGTCCTGTGCTGCAGGGGGGCTCCTGTGCTGCAGGGGTGTCTCCGGTGCTGCGGGGGGCTCTGCCAACATTTTGTTAAAGGCCAGATCCCCCAGCAGTTCGTCCATGCTTTCCTGTGTGATGGACTTCGGAAAAATGGCCGCTGGGATGCAGCGCATGTGAGTCACCCATCAGGGCCGTGGGGTACTCAGTATCGGGTCTGGTACTTAAAGGGATGTGTCATGGCGGCGGCGACCCGGTCCGTGGCCCTGGGCACCCATGTTAAAGGGAAGGTTTTTAAAGGGGTTTTTGAAATAAAGAAAGTTTGTGACGCCACCTGTGGTATTCTGTCAGAGGATGACCAACGCTGCTTAAAGGGGTCCTCTGGGGTGATGTTATGGCAGCCAGGTGGTATAACTTCCCACAGGTCAAGTAGGTCCCCAGGGCACATTCGCTACAAGCTGTTCTTCCTTCTTTCTCTGTCTATCTAGGAGCTACAGCATTTCAGGCTGTACGGCCCCTCACCCATCCTTCTGCCTCAGACTGCTCCAGTCTGCTGTCCAGCACCAACTGTCTAAATCTTCCTAACTGCCTAGCAACTGCCTAGCAACTAACTCCTCCTCCCGACCAGAGAGAGCAGCTCCCCTGAAGTCAGGTGTAGAGCTCCCCCTTCTGGCCTGGAGTCAGAACAGTGTTGTATGTGCTTTGTGGTTACCTGATAAAAGGAATCCTTCATCACTTTCAAGCATGACATCACTCTCCCCATGAGGAAAGCATTGCTGCTGTGACAACCAGGACCCTGGGGCATCACACTCCCCCCCGTTAAATCCAGTACTCCCGGACTGGGATAAGAAAACAACAGTTAAAGGTTGTTAAAAGACATTCAAAATTTTTGTAAATGCTGATAAACAAGTCAAACATACAGTTGTGGCCCAAAGTATTGATACCCCTGCAATTCTGTCAGATAATACTCAGTTTCTTCCTGAAAATGGTTGCAATCACAAATTCTTTGTTATTATTATCTTCATTTAATTTGTCTTAAATGAAAAAACACAAAAAGATTTGTCCTAAAGCCAAATTGGATATAATTCCACACCAAACATAAATAAGGGGGTGGACAAAAGTATTGGCACTGTTTGAAAAATCATGTGATGCTTCTCTAATTTGTGTAATTAACAGCACCTGTAACTTACCTGTGGCACCTAACAGGTGTTGGCAATAACTAAATCACACTTGCAGCCAGTTGACATGGATTAAAGCTGACTCAACCTCTGTCCTGTGTCCTTGTGTGTACCACATTGAGCATGGAGAAAAGAAAGAAGATCAAAGAACTGTCTGAGGACTTGAGAAACCAAATTGTGAGGAAGCATGAGCAATCTCAAGGCTACAAGTCCATCTCCAAAGACCTGATTGTTCCAATGTCTACCGTGCGCAGTGTCATCAAGAAGTTTAAAGCACATGGCACTGTTCATAACCTCCCTAGATGTGGACAGAAAAGAAAAATTGACAAGAGATTTCAACGCAAGATTGTGCAGATGTTGGATAAAGAACTTCGACTAACATCCAAACAAGTTCAAGCTGCCCTGCAGTCCGAGGGTACAACAGTGTCAACCCATACTATCCGTCGGCATCTGAATGAAAAGGGACTGTATGGTAGGAGACCCAGGAAGACCCCACTTCTTACCCCGAGACATAAAAAAAGCCAGCCTGGAGTTTGCCAAAACTTACCTGAAAAAGCCTAAAATGTTTTGGAAGAATGTTCTCTGGTCAGATGAGACAAAAGTAAAGCTTTTTGGGCAAAGGCATCAACATAGAGTTTACAGGAGAAAAAAAAGAGGCATTCAAAGAAAAGAACACGGTCCCTACAGTCAAACATGGCGGAGGTTCCCTGATGTTTTGGGGTTGCTGTGCTGCCTCTGGCACTGGACTGCTTGACCGTGTGCATGGCATTATGAAGTCTGAAGACTACCAACAAATTTTGCAGCATAATGTAGGGCCCAGTGTGAGAAAGCTGGGTCTCCCTCAGAGGTCATGGGTGTTCCAGCAGGACAATGACCTAAAACACACTTCAAAAAGCAGTAGAAAATGGTTTGAGAGAAAGCACTGGAGACTTCTAAGGTGGCCAACAATGAGTCCAGACCTGAATCCCATAGAACACCTGTGGAGAGATCTAAAAATGGCAGTTTGGAGAAGGCACCCTTCAAATATCAGGGACCTGGAGCAGTTTGCCAAAGAAGAATGGTCTAAAATTCCAGCAGAGCATTGTAAGAAACTCATTGATGGTTACCGGAAGCGGTTGGTCGCAGTTATTTTGGCTAAAGGTTGTGCAACCAAGTATTAGGCTGAGGGAGCCAATACTTTTGTCTGGCCCATTTTTGGAGTTTTGTGTGAAATGAGCAATGTTTTGCTTTTTGCTTCATTCTCTTTTGTGTTTTTTCATTTAAGACAAATTAAATGAAGATAATAATACCAAAGAATTTGTGATTGCAATCATTTTCAGGAAGAAACTGAGTATTATCTGACAAAATTGCAGGGGTGTCAATACTTTTGGCCACAACTGTATGTAAACTTGAGCTTCCCTTTACGGGAGGTAATTACTTCTTGAACGTTACAGGAACATATTTACATTAATAACATTTTTACTTCTTGTTCTATGGAAGGTCCTCAGGCCTGCATCCTCCTGGACTGGAGGTCAGCTGGATCATCTCCTTTGGGGGCACTTGTATGGACTGCATAATTTTGGTTAAGGGCATAGTCCCGTATACTGTCCTGCACCCTCTGTTTACATCCAAAGAATCTCATTTTGACTATTGCTGCATTGCGAGAGTCAAAAGTGTCTTTCAGTTTGGCTAATATTTGCTCAATGGTTCCTTTTCCAATATCCGGCCCGGATTTTACTTCTCTTTGTGCTGCACCAATTAATTGGCCAGTTAGGATGCTGACTTTTTGTTGTTCCAACAGGGGGTACACCTGAAATAAGCTGCAGAGTCTTTCTTTAAAGTCATTCAATGTATGGGACTCCCCTGAATATTGTGGAAGCCAGGCCGCTCCAGGTATATAAGGCATGGAGAGCGGCATTATGGGCGCTGTAACTGCGGCAGGGTCTGGCCTATTTGCTGGAACTGCGGAGACTGGTGGCATTATGGGACCTGCGGCTGCGACCACCGCTAGTTCTCCTCTCAGGTCCTACATTTCCATTCCCCCATGCTAACCTTCAGTTTGGCTGACGTCGCTCCTCCGGAGTCTGCAGCGGTTCCTCCTGTGTGCGGTTACTCACTCTTTCTGGTCCTCCATCCAGGACTTTGCAGCGTCTTCACTTGCGGTTCTCCTGCACGGCGTCCTCACTTGCGGCTCTCACTTCAGGCTCCGCCCACAATGGCACACCCCTCTTTTCCTGCGCTCCTCGCGGCGCTCTTTCTGGCGGCTGTTGGCGGTTATTTTGAAAACACAGTGCGCGCTCTATGTGACGCAGTTATGGTGGCAGTTATGGTGTGATGCAGTTATGGTGATGTTTTAGAAACCCATTAAAGTCTCTGCCACACAACTCAATAAAGTCTCTCTTTTAAGCACAGTCTTTTAGGTGCACAAGACTCATTTTCTGGGTCGGTCCATCCTGTTCATGATGCCAAGTTGAGTCGCCCGTCAGGGCCGTGGGGTACTCGGTACAGGGTCCGGTCCTTAAAGGGATGTGTCACGGCGGTGGCGACCCGGTCCGTGGCCCTGGTCACCCATGTTAAAGGGAAGGTCTTTAAAGGAGTTTTTGAAATAAGGAAAGTTCATGAAGCCACCTGTGGTATTGGTCAGAGGTGACCAACGCTGTTTAAAGGGATCCTCTGGGGTGATGTTACGGCAGCCAGATGGTATAACTTCCCACAGGTGAAGCAGGTTCCCAGGGCTCCCGGTGAATAGATGGAAGATGGTGAGTGGTGCAGTAAAGAACGAAGGACGCAGTTGTTCAGTCTTTTTACCTGGTTTACTGATGGTAGCTGGCAGCCACATTCCAGGGCACCAGATCACAGGTACAGGCAGGGTCTGGCTGGCTTGGAAGCGAGTTCAGCTTTACCAGGTGGAGTTAAAAGCCTTCCTCCAGCGCTGTGTTGTTGTAGCCGCTTACTGCCTATGGCTTCTTAGCAAAGGTCCTCTCAATTATCTCTGTCCTTTAGTGAAGTGGGACACAAACCCATATGACAGGTGACTCGAGCCTTTTTACAGGGTCTCTATCATGACCTGGGCTCTATGTGTCACTGTGTCTCCTGGGTATTAGGGTGGACAGGTTGCGTGTAGTCTAGCTGTCCTACCGGTTTCTGATGTGCCTCCTGAGTATAATACAACCTCGGTCTTCCGGTTACTGGTATCTGTGCTCTGTCAGGGAGGTAGCCCTCTCGCAGCTATTCTCCCGTGTTGTCACACTCCTGTGCTTCGCTCTCCGGCACATTCGCTACAAGCTGTTTTTCCTTTTTTCTCCCACTATCTAGGAGCTACAGAACTTCAGGCTGTACGGCCCCTCACCAGTCCTTCTGCGTCAGACTGCTCCAGTCTGCTGTCTGGCACCAACTGTCTAGATCTTCCTAACTGCCTAGCAACTGGCTAGCAACTAACTCCTCCTCCCGACCAGAGAGAGCAGCTCCCCTGAAGTCGGGTGTAGAGCTCCCCCTTCTGGCCTGGAGTCAGAACGGTGTTGTATGTGCTTTGTGGTTACCTGATAAAAGGAATCCCTCATCGCTTCCAAGCGTGACATCACTCTCCCCATGGGGAAAGCAATGCCACTGTGACAACCAGGACCCTGGGGTGCCACACATGCGCAGATGGAGATCTTGGGACCAAGATCTAAAGAGATGAGATATCAACGCTGAAATTTCATCTCCCGAGATCTTGGTGCCGAGATCTCTATCTGCGCATGCGCTGCCTCCCGTCAGCCATTTTCCCGGAGTCCGTCGCACAGGAAAGCATGGACGAACTGCCGGGGGGCTCTGGCCTTTCAAAAAATGTCAGCAGAGCCCCGGAGACTCCAGCATTACCGTGGGCAGCAGCAGACACCCTTGGCAGTGGCGACGGACACCCCCTCATCCCAGCCTGCAACGGTAAGGGGTATATCCACTTTGTAAGATGCACCCCCATTTCCCCCCCAAAAAAATTGGGGGGAAATAAAGTGCGTCTTACAAAGAGAAAAATATGGTGTATATATATGTATATATTTTGGACTCTTACTTCCTGTTGTTCCAAGAAGAGTTTTCAGCAGGATCATCATCATCAGAATTAGGATTACGATGACGTGTAACAGCTCAATAGATGTATAGGCTCATAACAAAGGATCACAATACGTGTTGTTAGAGCTGACATTGCTTTCCCTGCATTCACAATGGTCATCGCTCTGTTTGGGGATTTGATCTGGCAACGTTGCTGATTAAACTCCTGTTGTATTTTTACAGTAAGTTAGATTGCTTTCCATCCCAGCACCTTTTCCTTTTATCTATGTTAGGTTCTTGGGGAGACTTACTGGTTCATATTTTTTTGGGTACTCCTTAACAGTCAATATTCACACTGCACAAATTGTTGTCTTCATGAGCAGGTACACGACAGTCTCCATCACACCCTTACAAACCCATGAAAAAAAAGAATAACATACACAAAAAAATACTTTATTTAAATAAACACTCTTAGACACTTTCTCTAGTTCACCACATTATTGCAAAAAAAAAATTCCACTCAGGTCCCACATAGTTTGTGCCCTAGGTTTTAGGTCTTCCAGGAGTTCAATGGCCCCAAACATAGTTCAAGAAGCACCCAGAAATGGATGGAAACAAAGCGCTGGAGAGTTCTGATGTGGTCAGCAATGGGTCCGGATGTAAATTCCATTGAACAAATGTGGAAAGATCTTAAAATTGCTGTTGGGAGAAAGCTACTTTAAATACGAGAGACTGGGAGCAGATTGCAATAGAAGAGTCATCCAAAATTCCAGTTGAGGTGTAAGAAGCTTGTTAATGGTTACAGAAAGCGATTGATTGCAGTTATTTATTCCAAAGAGTGTGGAACCAAACATTAAGTTGAGGGTGCGACAACCAATCCCATGTGTAGTGCATACAGGACAAAGGAAAAGATCCCACAAAAAATAAATAAAACCAATAATTTTATTAATCAATATTTAAAACACAAAAACATAAAATAACACAAAATAAATGCCCCCGGAAGAAGCTGGCAGCAAAACGTGCGTTGGGGTGAGAGGATGCCAGGAGCACAATTCGTTTCACAGGTAATCACTTTTGTTTATGGCACCTGCCTTGGTTATACATGGTTTGGCAAACCTTCCCTGGACTGATAGGGGTTTGTGTTGTGAACTCTGTTTTTGGGCTCCCTCTTGTGGTCACAACTGGTACTGTGTGAGTGCTGTCTTTGGGCTCCCTCTGGTGGCTCTTTGTGTCATTCTGCAGGTCTGAGGCTTGATCAGCTGTCTCGTTATCTGTTAGCTGGTTTCCTATTTAGTTCACCTGGACTCTCAGTTGTTGCCTGCTGTCAATGTCTTCAGTGCTATTTTGGAGCTCTCCTGCAGTCCTTCGTTATCAGTCTCTTCAAGAGAAGCTAAGTTTCTGTTTGTTCATTTTTTGATCATCAGTGTTCAATATGTTTCTTGGTTTATTATCTGTCCTTGTCCAGCTTGCTAATATGTGATTTCCTCGCTTGCTGGTAGCTCTAGGGGGCTGAGTTTCTCCCCTCACACCGTTAGTTGGTGTGGGGGTTCTTGAATTCTCAGCGTGGATATTTTGTATAGGGTTTTCTACTGACTGCACAGTTTCCTATCTGTCTTCTGCTATCTAGTATTAGCGGGCCTCATTTGCTGAATCTGTTTCGTTTCTATGTTTGTATTTTCCCCTTACCTCACCGTTATTATTTGTTGGGGGCTTTCTATATCTTTGGGTTTATTTCTCTGAGGCAAGTGAGGTCTTACTTTCTTTCTCTCTAGGGGTAGCTAGTTTGTCAGGCTGCGTCGAGACGTCTAGGAATTTAGGCACGTTCACCGGCTACCTTTAGTGTGTTTGGTTAGGATCAGGTTTTGCGGTCAGTCCAGTTACCACCTCCCTAGAGCTCGTGTCTATGTTCATAAACTTAGCTAGTCCGTTTTGTGATCCTCAGCCACTAGGATCATAACAGGTTTGGGTCAGCTAACTAATGTCTATACGGTCAGCTCTTGTCTTACCACATTCTGGGGTACTGTACCTTGATTTTGATTTTCATTTTCATCTTGTTCTATATAACTTTGGCAGTTGCATTTATGCTATTTACATTTATCCTATTAACCCGGTGGTGTTACCATCTATTTCTAGTGGGGGCTAATTTGTTAGCAGTTCTCATTTTACCTATGTACAGGTGCATCTCACATCTCATCAAAAAGTTAATTTATTTCTGTTCTTCAGTACAAAAAGTGAAACTCATATATTAGATAGAGTCATTACAAACAGAGTGATGTATTTCAAGTGTTTATTTCTGTTAATGTTGATGATTATGGCTTGCAGCCAATGAAAACCCCAAAGTTATTATCTCAGTAAATTAGAATACTTTATAACACCAGCTTGAAAAAATGATTTTAAAATCTGAAATGTTGGCCTACTGAAATGTGTGCTCAGTAAATGCACTCAATACTTGGTCGGGGCTCCTTTTGCATGAATTACTGCATCAATGCGGCGTGGCATGGAGGCGATCAGCCTGTGGCACTGCTGAGGTGTTATGGAAGCCCAGGTTGCTTTGATAGCAGCCTTCAGCTCATCTGCATTGTTGGGTCTAGTGTCTCTCATCTTCCTCTTGATAATACCCCATAGATTCTCTATGGGGTTAAGGTCAGACGAGTTTGCTGGCCAATCAAGCACAGTGACACTGTTGTTTTTAATCCAGGATTTGGTACTTTTGGCAGTGTGGACAGGTGCCAAGTCCTGCTGGAGAATGAAATTTCCATCTCCAAAAAGCTTGTTGGCAGAGGGAAGCATGAAGTGCTCTAAAATTTCCCGGTAGACGCCTGCGCTGACTTTGGTCTTGATTAAACACAGTGTACCTACTGTATACCATCAGATGACATGTTAGTAGGCTAACATTTTGGATTTTGAAATCATTTCTTTCAAGCTGGTGTTATAAAGTATTCTAATTTACTGAGATAATGACTTTGGAGTTTTCCTTGGCTGCAAGCCATAATCATCAACATTAACAGAAATAAACACTTGAAAGAGATCACTCTGTTTGTAATGACTATATAATACATGAGTTTCACTTTTTGTATTGAAGAACTGAAATAAGTTAACTTTTAAATGATATTCTAATTTTGTGAGATGAACCTGTATATTGACTAACACCATACGTATTATAGGTTATCACTGGATTAGTACCTACCCGGTGTATCTTTTCTCCTTGTGCTGGTATTACTTTTCTGCCCGCATTTTTTATATATTGTTTGGCATCCCCTATAATGGCATTTCTGCTTTTTTTTATATGTTTCTTCTATTAAATATTGCTTAATAAAATTATTGGTTTTATTTATTTTTTGTGGCATCTCTTCCTTTGTCCTGTATACGCTATATATGGCATTATTGTCGCATTATCTATGAAGTGAACCTTTGATGTAGGACACATGTTGATTTAATGAATTTGAGGGTGCCAACAATGGTGTTCAGCCCATTTTGGGGATTTTGTGTGAAATTATGTCCAATTTGACCATTTTTCCTTTTTTTTGTGTTGTTCCAATATACACAAAGGAAATAAATGTGTGTAACAAAAACATGTGTAATTGCAGTAATTTTCTGGGAGAAATACTTTATTTTCTGGAACTATTTCAAGGGTGCCAACACATTCGGCCATGGCTGTATCTGTAGTGAGGGTTATTGCAAACCTCAATAGCAATGTTCTCTGACACAGTACACTGCAACCAAAATAAATGAAGCTTTCATTTGATTTTCCAGATGGGGACAGATCAATCATCAAAAAGAATGAATTCAATGTCGAATAAATAACTAGGTGCAAACTATGAAAACCACGAGAGCAGAAGAAGCCTATGGACCATAATACAAGGCTGATTATCTAGTTCTCGCCTCTACCTATGCCGTACTTCGTAGCGCTCTGCGGATTATTATGACGGTAATGACATTCCTACTATCTCTTTGTTTTTCTTTCCCTATTGGAAAGCACAGACTGTTCTGTACAGCCGTTCCTTGTGGTTCATGGGACTGAGTGAATTAACTTAAGTTGAACAGTTTGCCGTAGCCTTCAGGGTATGACATCTTGCTAAAAATCTTTCCACAATAGCTGCCCGCATACCATTGCCAACTAGTTTTAAGTACAGATCTCACAGTATGAGTTTGTGTATGTTGAGGTGCGAATGTGTCGTTCCGAACTAAAATGATTATAAATTGTGGTATTATCCAGGGGCGGACATATCATTGGTGCAACCTGTGGAGCCACAGTGGGGCCACTTCGACCTCCAAAGCAGGTGGGGTTCTGCATTATGATGAGTATTGGAGCAGGGAACACGCATATAAGTTATGGCACGGGTCCTCTTTTCTGTCTGTGTCCAACGCTTTTCCATGCAGATACTCCTGACTCCTAATAGTTGGTGAATCAGCGCAAGATACAATTGTTTAGACTTAACTGCCTAACCACTATTTTGGGTCCCACAATTTAATTTTTCTTCTATTTTCTAATAGTTGCGTTTTTATTTTTTTATGAATGTAGCCATGTAAGGGCTTATTTTTTGTGGACACAAGTTGAATTTTCCAATAGCATTATTTGGGGGGTACAGAGAACTTGTTAATTAAGCTATATTATGTCTTTGTGGAAGGAACTGAATAACAGCAATTTTGCAATATTCTTTTCAATGTTTGCAATTTTGAAATATTTATCATTCAGCATAAGTGACGTTAAACTTATTCTCTGCGTCAGAGCAATTATGGTGATCAAATTTATATAGTTTTACTGCATTTGCACAATAGATTTACTTTTTAGAAATTAGTTTGTTTTACCATGTAATGTTTTTAATTTTGATTGATAGAGCTACGAGAGGGCTTGATTTTTGCAGGACCAGCTATAGTTTTCAATTATATCAATACAAAGGACATTTATCTTTCTGATAACTTTTCATTCCATTTTTGGGGTAAGTAATATTAATATAAAATAGCAATTCTAACATTGTTTTTTATAGATTTTTACAGGATTCACCATGGCAGACAGAGGGAATAGAAAATAGCAATTCTGCCATTGTATTCTGTATTCTGTTTTTTTCACGTTGTTTAGTGCAATGATTAACCCTTTCAACCCTCAGCTTGTTTTCACCTTCATCACTGTCACGGACGTGGTTTGTGAAACCACTGTGCCTCGGACTGCAGACAGCCTGGAGGGGTGTGACTGGACCCAGAAGGACAGACAGGATGGTGCAGCAGGCAGAGCTTGAATCAGAGTGCAGCAGGCAGAGTACATAACAGAGTGCAGCATGCAGAGTGCATCAGAGTGCAGCAGGCACGATCTGCACTAGAATGCAGCAGACAGGACTTGAACCAGAATGCAGCAGGCAGGATCTGCACTAGAGTGCAGCAAGGACTGGTACGCAACCTTACACAACTTAGACCGCAGAACAGGAAGGTTGCTCAGGCACCTCTCCAGTAGGGAGGAAGCAATATATATATATAATACCCCACAGCCATTGGCTGGGGAGGAAACAGCAAGTGCATGCGCTGACCATTTAAGAGGGTATGAGCACACGCACGCGTGCTCTAAGGACATTGCTGGAGGCCTGGGTAGAAGCTCTGCTGGAAGCATGCACAGCATGGTGAAGGGAAGCACCGTGGGTGAGTGAAGTGACATGCCGGAGATCCTGCCTGTCAGAGTAGGGATCCAGCATGGTGCTAACAATGACCAGGCTAACTTTTTCAATTCTGATCAGTGTCACTTTATGAGGTAAGAACTCTGGAACGCTTCAATGGATCCCACTGATTCTGAGACACTATGTCGCATTTGAAGGGCCTCCAAAGTGCCAAAGTAGATGAAAACTACACAAAGTGACCCCATTTTGAAACCTACACCCTTCAAGGATTAGTAGCAACAGAAATCCCATATATATATTTGAGAAACAGGGGTAGCGATACAAATTGTCCGCAACCCCTGTTCAAACAACCTCAGCTCCAATAAACATAAGACAAAAATAGGAGAAAAAGGAGCAAACTGATTACATCCGGTAAAAATAGTCATATAACTTTATTAATTCGTAGAAAAGATAAAACATCTCAACAGTACATAAAGAGCCATAAACAATGCAGATTGATATATACCCAACCCCCCACCTATCACCACCTCACATTGCACATGAGTCCATGAAAAAATAACATAAAGGTCCAAAGACCATAACCCTGAGGGAGCAGTGCATCCAAAAGTGGAAACCTGGAGGTCAGCATGCATCCATAAACTGACTAAGGATAAAGTAACACCTGTCTATCTTTCATATAAAGTGCGGAAGTAACTAGCAAAAGGTGCAATGCGTACCAGCAGATTAGTGGGAACAAGGGGGGTCGGATGGAGGGTCCCGACGCACGTTTCGTGGCTACTTGGGGCCGCTTTCCATCAAGGATTGTATCTGGGGGGTGGTGAAGATTTTGCCCCCACAGGTGATTCACAAAATTTTAAAATATTGTACTGTAAAAATGAAAAATTTTGTTTATTTCCCACAAAAATAGTGCTTTAGCCCCAAATGTTTCAATTTCACCAGGGTAACAGAAGAAAATTTCTCCTGATTACGCTGATGTACCGTATGTGGGGAAAAACTATTGTTTGGGCACATGGCAGGGCTCAGAAGAAAAGGAGTGTTATTTGATTTTTCAAGAGCAGATTTGGCAGGAATAGACTGCAGACACCATGTCACATTTGAAGAGCTGTTGAAGTGACAAAACAGAAACCTGCCACATGTGACCCTATTTTGGAAATTAGACCTCATGGAGAATTAATCTGGGGGGTATTAAATATTTTTAATGCACATATGATTCACAGAATCGTGTAACATTGGGCTCCACTAAAATGTTGTTTTAGCCACAAAATAAAGGGGTATTCCCATCTCCAAGGTCTTATCTCAATATGTAGTAGGTGTAATAATAATAATAATAATAACAAATTCCTGCAATTAGAAATGTAGTATAGTTTTTCTGATTTGCTATGTCTCTTTCCTCATGTGCAGACATGTGAGGACCTTAGGTATCCATGGTTATGACCACTAGCAACTAGCTAACTAATTGTCACTATATCAGTGGTAACCATGGATACCTAAGGTCTTGCAATGTCTGCACATGAAGAAAAAAAACATAGCAACTCAGAAAAACTATCCTATATATCTAATTGGAGGTACTTGCTAATATTATTATTTTTACAACTACTACATATTGGGATAGGTTATTTAAGATGGGAATACCTCTTTAAGTTCCAAAAGGGCTATTAGCTGAAAATGGACGATATACTTTGTTAAGCAATGTCTACTGAGTTCTCCAATACCCTATATGAGGTCAGAAACTACTTTTGAGGCACAGTGCAAAGATCTGAAGGAAAGGAGTTCCATATTGGAGATCCGGAGAGGTTTGAGGGTGCCATGTCACACTGGCAGAGCCCATGAGGTGCTAGAACAGCAGAACCCCCCATAAGTGACCCCATTTTACAAACTACACCTCTCAATAAATTCATCTAGGGGTGCAGTGATCATATTGACACCACGGGTGTGTCACGGAATTTTATACCATTTGGCAATGAAGGAAACTGCTTATTCTGAAAGTGAAGTCAGGCAAAAGCCAAAAAAGGGAACTATGGAATTCAACTGCTCTTAGAGTCAAGTGTCAAGTATAATAAAAAAAGAAAAAGAAGATTATGGAACAGCTTACAAACCTAGAAGTGGATGACCATGGAAAACATCCTCCAAAGTTGATCACATTATTAAGAAAAAGTCAGTATCTGATGTCCATAAAGCGATGTACAGATTTCGCACGAAATTAATGAAGAATATGGAGTCAAATTGAGTTGTCAGACTGTGGTGAGATGGCTAAGAGCAGTCGGGTTGAATGTACGAGTTTCAGTCAAGAAGCCTTTCATCTCTGCAGAGAACCGGAAGATCTGACTTCAATTTGCCAAAGAACACAGCCAATGGAAAAATACAGATTGGTATAAGGAGTTGTGGATGGATTAATCTAAGATCAATCTGTTTGGTAGTGATGCACTATATATACTGCCCAATTGGAAAATGTAATGATGTAAGGTACCAAATACCTACAGTGAAACATGGTGGTGGTAATGTCATGTTCTGGGCTGCCTTTCTGCATCTGATATTGGCCCTCTATATAGAATTGATGTAAATATGAATACTACCATGTACAAGGATATACTGAAGAATGTAATGCTGCCACATGGTAAAACCAAAGTAGGCAGGGGTTGGAAATTCCAGCAAGACAATGATCCTAAGCACACATCCAATTTAGTCAAAAATTGGTTAGCAAACTAAAATATTCGCCTGTTGCAATGGCCAATGCAGTCACCTGAATTACACCCTATAGAGCACCTTTGGGATGAGTTAGGGACAGGTTGGGACTAGTGATGAGTGAGTATACTCGTTACTAGGGTTTCCCCGAGCATGCTCGGGTGGTCTCTGAGTATTTTGTCATGCTCAGAGATTTAGTTTTCATCGCAGCTGCATGATTTGCGGCTGCTAGACAGGCTAAAAACATGTGGGAATTCCTTAACAAACAGGAAACCCCCACATGTATTCAGGCTGTTTAGCAGTCACAAAACATGCAGCTGCGATGAAAACTAAATCTCCGAGCATGCCAAAATACTCTGAGACCACCCAAGCATGCTCGGAGAAACCCGAGTAACGAGTATACTCGCTCATCACTAGTTGGGACCCGTACCCAGTGCAATAAAGATGAATTGTTTGCAGATTTGCAAATGGAATGGAGCAAGATCCCTCAGGATGTCTTATACCCGAGTGGCTTCAACTCCCCGTCGGTGCCGTAGTTACAGCAAGAGAATTAAGCTACAGAATACTAAGTTATCTACTATATAAATGTCTAAGGGTCACTTCCGTCTTCTGTCTGTCTTTCTTTCTTTCTGTCTGTCACGGATATTCATTGGTCGCGGCCTCTGTCTGTCATGGAAATCCAAGTTGCTGATTGGTCGTGGCAAAACACCCACGACCATTGCCACAACCAATCAGCGACGGCCATAGTCTGGCAGCGAAATGGCCACTGCTTTACTGCCCTGCAGTCAGCACTGAGCGCTCACACAGGGTTAATGCCAGCATTAGCGGACCGTGGTGTAACGCACTCCGTTAACGCAGCTATTAACCCTATGTGACCAACTTTTTACTATTGATGCTGCGTATGCAGCATCAATAGTAAAAAGATCTAATGTTACAAATAATAATAATAAAAAAAAGGTTATTCTCACCTTCCGACGTCGCGCGCTGTCCACGGCAATGCAAGCGGCAGGTTCCGGTGCCAAGGATGCTATGCGAGAAGGACCTGCCATGACGTCACAGTCATGTGACCGCGACGTCATCACATGTCCTGCGCTCATACCAACCCTGGGACCAGAAGCTGCCGCGTGCACCGCACACAGGCGCCAGGACTTCAAGGGGCCTTCGGAAGGTGAGTATATGTTTATTTTTTATTTTAAGTCTTTTTTAACCACGCATATAGTGCCCACATTGCTATATACAACGTGACTGTGCAATATACAACGTGACTGTCCAATATACTACGTGACTGTGCAATATACTATGTGCTCTGTGTTATATACTACGTAGCTGTGCAATATACTAGGTGGCTGTGTTGGTTCTGTTATATACTATGTCGACTGTGCAATATACTATGTGGTTCTGTTATATACTGCGTGGCTGTGCAATATACTACGTAGCTATGCAATATACTACGTGCCTCTACAATATACTACGTGGCTATGTTATATACTATGTGGCTCTGCTATATACTACGTGGCTGACCAATATACTACATACCTGTGCAATACACTACCTGGCTATGTTATATACTATGTGGCTGTGTTATATACTACATAGCTCTGCTGTATACTACGTACGCTGTGTTACATACTATGTAGCTCTGTTATATACTACATAGCTATGTTATATACTACGTAACTATGTTATATACTATGTCGGTTGTGTTATATACTACGTCACTGTGCAATATAGTACGTAGTCTGTGCTATATACTACCTACATATTATAGAATACCCGATACGTTAGAATCGGGCCACCATCTAGTGGCATTATGACAATGAATTACTCTTTGTGTTGTGATCAATAAATAGTATACGCAAAACTTTAGGCAGTCA
Organism: Ranitomeya variabilis; assembly: GCF_051348905.1. Taxonomy (NCBI): domain Eukaryota; kingdom Metazoa; phylum Chordata; class Amphibia; order Anura; family Dendrobatidae; genus Ranitomeya; species Ranitomeya variabilis. Next base: position 612,576,315 of record NC_135232.1, read on the forward strand.
GTTTTCGTTCATTAAATGCCCATACCATTAAGGTCTTTTATGATAACAACTTCATGCACTTTCAATTTATCACCAGGAAAATGGCATCACAGCAACCAGAGAGATGGAATCACACTTTAAAAAAAATGCACAACTTTTGGTAGCCACTGTATATACATATGTATATACGTGAGAAAAAAAGTTATACAGGTTTGGTATCGCAGTAATCGTAAAGCTTGAGAAAATTATGTTTCTAGGTCATTATTACTGCACCATGTACGCTGTAGAAAAATAACAAAAAAAAAATCCTAGAATTGAAAGGTTTTTACCATTTCACTGCACTTGGAATTTTTTTCCCTGTGTTTGAATACATTCTATGGTAAAACGAATGGTGTCATTCATAACAACATTTTGTACTGCAAAAAACAAGCCTGCATATGACTATATAAAAAAAATAAAAAGTCATAACTCTTAGAGGAAAAATGAAAAAATAAAAATGAAATTTAGCCACAGAGGCAAGGGATTATAATTAAGAACCTCAGGTTTTTTTTTATATGTGGCACACCAGAAAATTAGGATTCAATAATGATCAATATTTGTTAAAGGGAACCTGTCACCACGTTTTTGGAAGATGGGATAAAAATAGCGTTAAATAGGGGCAGAGGTGGGCGTTACATTAGTGTGTGTGTTATGCGTTTATTACCCACCTAAGTTGCCGAAATAACTTTGCAAAGTCTCCGTTTTCGCCTGTCAATCAGGCTGGTCAGGTCACATGGGCGTGGTGTCTTCACCCAGATTTGGCGTAGTTTTCCGTTGGTGGCGTAGTGGTGTGCGCATGCCCAAAGTCCGGAATCCTCTTCCAGGGGATTTAAAATAGCGCGGTGTTCGTTATTGCATTGGTGATCGGTGGGCGCGGCCATCTTGCTTTGGCCGCGCGTGCGCAGAAGCGGCGCTCTGCTGGCCGCGGCTTCAGGAAAATGGCCGCGGGATGCCGCGCGTGCGCAGATGGATATCGCGGCGGCCATTTTCCTGAAGCCGCGGCCAGCAGAGCGCCGCTTCTGCGCACGCGCGGCCAAAGGAAGATGGCCGCGCCCACCGATCACCAATGCAATAACGAACACCGCGCTATTTTAAATCCCCTGGAAGAGGATTCCGGACTTTGGGCATGCGCACACCACTACGCCACCAACGGAAAACTACGCAAAATCTGGGGGAAGACAACGCCCATGCGACCTGACCAGCCTGATTGACAGGCGAAAACGGAGACTTTGCAAAGTTATTTCGGCAACTTAGGTGGGTAATAAACGCATAACACACACACTAATGTAACGCCCACCTCTGCCCCTATTTAACGCTATTTTTATCCCATCTTCCAAAAACGTGGTGACAGGTTCCCTTTAACATACTCGGTAGAAGGGGAATCAAGATCTAGGTAAGTAGGAAGATGTATTACTACCTATGATTTGGCACAGTCCGCTTTTTATATTTCCGTCACATTATAAATCATTTTGTAAAGAACATATACTTTCCATAATAACATCCCAGACACACAAGCAATTGGTGCAAGATGCTCAGAAATGGTCAGAAGCAAAAAAAATGTTAACCACCAGATGTATTATTCAGACTTTCAACCACATCCTTGCAGGTCCGTTATATAACGGGAAGCCCGTTTCTGGTTTGATCCATCACTAATGAGATATTTTGCTACCGAGACAGAACGATCTAGAATGACCATATGTTATATAACAGGCTCTGACATGCTGGAGTTTAAAAAGCAGTAAAGGAAACAATGGAATAATATGAACCAAACAAAGCAATTCTTTACTGCTCATCCACCCTAATTCCTATGTATAACAGACCACTGCCTCTCCCCCATAACCTTTCTCCCCAATACCACTGAAGGAGGGCTTACTCATCTTCTCTCCAAATCCCACCTGACCACCTGTGAACATGATGCTATCCCATCTCCTCCCCAATCTCACCACCACACTTATCCAGAGCCTAACCCATCTCTTCAACCTATCATTAACTTCTGGTACCTTTTCGTCTGCTTTCAAACATGCCACCATCACACATATTGAGAAGAAACATCCCTCAACATGACCTCTACGTCCAGCTATCGCCCCACATCGCTGCTCTCGTTCCCCTCCAAACTCCTTGAACAGCATGTCCATGCTTTACTTTCCTCCCATTTTGCATCTAACTCAATCTTTGACAACCTACAGTCTGGCATCTGCCTCCACCACTCCACCAAAACTGCCTTAACAAAATTACTAATGGCTTACCGCCAAAGCTAACAGACAATTCTCTATAATCCTCCTTATAGACCTGTCCTCTGCCTTTGACACAATCGACTGCTACAAATGGTCTCTTCTCATCTCCCGCCCCAACTACTGCAGTTTTCTCCTCTGCGGCCTTGCTGCTAAAACCCTTGCAATTTTAGAGTCTATCCTTAACTCTGCTGCCTGACTAATCCACCTCTCTCCTCATGACTGCTCCATTTTACCTCTTTGCAAATCCCTTCATTGGCTCCCAATTTCCCAATGTATCCAATTCCAACTGCTAGCATTGACCTACAAAGCTGTCCATAATCTGTTCCCTCCATATACACTCACCGGCCACTTTATTAGGTACACCATGCTAGTAACGGGTTGGACCCCCTTTTGCCTTCAGAACTGCCTCAATTCTTCGTGGCATAGATTCAACAAGGTGCTGGAAGCATTCCTCAGAGATTTTGGTCCATATTGACATGATGGCATCACACAGTTGCCGCAGATTTGTCGGCTGCACATCCCAAAGATGCTCCATACAAGGCAGGATGGATCCATGCTTTCATGTTGTTTACGCCAAATTCTGACCCTACCATCCGAATGTCGCAGCAGAAATCGAGACTCATCAGACCAAGCAACGTTTTTCCAATCTTCTACTGTCCAATTTCGATGAGCTTGTACAAATTGTAGCCTCAGTTTCCTGTTCTTAGCTGAAAGGAGTGGTACCCGGTGTGGTCTTCTGCTGCTGTAGCCCATCTGCCTCAAAGTTCGACGCACTGTGCGTTCAGAGATGCTCTTAGGCCTACCTTGGTTGTAACGGGTGGCGATTTGAGTCACTGTTGCCTTTCTATCAGCTCGAACCAGTCTGCCCATTCTCCTCTGACCTCTGGCATCAACAAGGCATTTCCGCCCACAGAACTGCCGCTCACTGGATTTTTTTTCTTTTTCGGACCATTCTCTGTAAACCCTAGAGATGGTTGTGCGTGAAAATCCCAGTAGATCAGCAGTTTCTGAAATACTCAGACCAGCCCTTCTGGCACCAACAACCATGCCACGTTCAAAGGCACTCAAATCACCTTTCTTCCCCATACTGATGCTCGGTTTGAACTGCAGGAGATTGTCTTGACCATGTCTACATGCCTAAATGCACTGAGTTGCCGCCATGTGATTGGCTGATTAGAAATTAAGTGTTAACAAGAAGTTGGACAGGTGTACCTAATAAAGTGGCCAGTGAGTGTATATCAGAACAAATCACTCAATACTTTCTCCCACATAACCTTCAGTACTCCCAAAACCTCCTTATATCCTCCAGACTTACATATTCCTCACCCAATCACCCCCAAAACTTCTCCCGAGTATCATGCATCCTTGAAATTCTGTGCCCCAACACA